>NC_135314.1:63789174-64104174 GCF_048772815.1 Callospermophilus lateralis
TGAATCAATACACAGAGAGCAGAGAGGGCATGACAGGCAATTAACTTGATTCCTCCATTCTACCTAATTGTCTACTCATCAGCTTAGGAAGGGAGTGAGTTTCCATGACTACCTCCTGACACAAAGACTCACTGCAGGTGATGCCAGTGTCAGCTCTGCTCTGCAGCACACTGGCAGAGGCAGAACCGAGAGTCCATGAAAAACACAAGGCCTGGGACCTCTTGCTTCCCCCAACCTCAATTAATCACCCCACCCCTGTGACTGTGCATTGAGTCCCTGCTTTGTATAGAATCTTCTGGGTATGGGGAGGAGAGGCTGACAGCCTCTGAGGGTAACTGTTCCCCAGACATGGAGCTGGGCTGAGCCCAAGATGGCTCTGACCACCTTATGTGAAAAATGATAGGCAGACAGTCAAAGGCTGGAGTTCTGGTGCTAGTACAGATAAGTGACCTTGGGCAAGTGTTTCCAACCTCTCTGAGCCATTTTTCCCATGAGGAAAATGGGGATCCAAAGACCTGGCCTTTCTTACTAGAATGTTTGAAGATTAGATAAAATCATAAATTCATGTTGTTTCCATTTCTTCCTGTTGCTATGACAAAATACCACAGACTGGGTAATTTATCAGTATCAGAGACGTATTTACTCAGAGTTCTGGAGGCTGGAAAGTCCAAAATCAAAGCACCAGAAGGTTGATGTCTGGCAAGAGCCAGGTCTCTTCTTCTGAGGGTATCTTATGACTGCATCCTCCAGATGGGCAAATGCTGTGGCATTTGTAGACAAAATGCCTAGGGCAAAAGTAGGCCTAGCCAGTTCTTCTATGATCCTTTTATAAGGCACTAATCCCACAAGTGAGGGCAAAGCCCTCATGACCTACTCATCTATCTCCTCAAGATTTCACCTCTTAATATGCTGCACTGGAGATTAACTTTCTTTTTTTTTAATTTTTATTGTTGGTTGTTCAAAACATTACATAGTTCTTGATATATCATATTTCACACTTTGATTCAAGTGGGATATGAACTCCCATTTTTACCCCGTATACAGATTGCAGAATCACATCAGTTGCACATCCATTGATTTTCATATTGCCATACTAGTGTCTGTTGTATTCTGCTGCCTTTCCTATCCTCTACTATCCCCCCTCTCCCCCTCCCCTCCCCTCTTCTCTTTCTACCCCCTCTACTGTAATTCATTTCTCACCCTTATATTTTTTTCCCTTTCCCCTCATTTCCTCTTGTATGTAATTTTGTATAACCCTGAGGGTCTCCTTCCATTTCCATGCAATTTCCCTTCTCTCTCCCTTTCCCTCCCACCTCTCATCCCTGTTTAATGTTAATCTTCTTCTCATACTCTTCGTCCCTACTCTGTTCTTAGTTACTCTCCTTATATCAAAGAAGACATTTGGCATTTGTTTTTAAGGGATTGGCTAGCTTCACTTAGCATAATCTGCTCTAATGCCATCCATTTCCCTACAAATTCTATGATTTTGTCATTTTTTAATGCAGAGTAATACTCCATTGTGTATAAATGCCACATTTTTTTTATACATTCGTCTATTGAAGGGCATCTAGGTTGGTTCCACAGTCTTGCTATTGTGAATTGTGCTGCTATGAACATCGATGTAGCAGTGTCCCTGTAGTATGCTCTTTTTAGGTCTTTAGGGAATAGACCGAGAAGGGGAATAGCTGGGTCAAATGGTGGTTCCATTCCCAGCTTTCCAAGAAATCTCCATACTGCTTTCCAAATTGGCCGCACCAATTTGCAGTCCCACCAGCAATGTACAAGTGAACCCTTTTCCCCACATCCTCGCCAGCATTTGTTGTTGTTTGACTTCCTAATGGCTGCCAATCTTACTGGAGTGAGATGGTATCTTAGGGTGGTTTTGATTTGCATTTCTCTGACTGCTAGAGATGGTGAGCATTTTTTCATGTACTTGTTGATTGATTGTATGTCCTCCTCTGAGAAATGTCTGTTCAGGTCCTTGGCCCATTTGTTGATTGGGTTATTTGTTATCTTATTGTCTGATTTTTTGAGTTCTTTGTATACTCTGGATATTAGGGCTCTGTCTGAAGTGTGAGGAGTAAAGATTTGTTCCCAGGATGTAGGCTCCCTATTTACCTCTCTTATTGTTTCTTTTGCTGAGAAAAAACTTTTTAGTTTGAGTAAGTCCCATTTGTTGATTCTTGTTATTAACTCTTGTGCTATGGGTGTCCTATTGAGGAATTTGGAGCCCGACCCCACAGTATGTAGATCGTAGCCAACTTTTTCTTCTATCAGACGCCGTGTCTCTGATTTGATATCAAGTTCCTTGATACACTTTGAGTTAACTTTGGTGCATGGCGAGAGAAAGGGATTCAGTTTCATTTTGTTGCATATGGATTTCCAGTTTTCCCAGCACCATTTGTTGAAGATGCTATCCTTCCTCCATTGCATGCTTTTAGCCCCTTTATCAAATATAAGATAGTTGTAATTTTGTGGATTGGTTTCTGTGTCCTCTATTCTGTACCATTGGTCCACCTGCCTGTTTTGGTACCAGTACCATGCTGTTTTTGTTACTATTGCTCTGTAGTATAGTTTGAAGTCTGGTATCGCTATTCCGCCTGATTCACACTTCCTGCTTAGCATTGTTTTTGCTATTCTGCGTCTTTTATTTTTCCATATGAATTTCATAATTGCTTCCTCTATTTCTACAAGAAATGCCATTGGGATTTTGATTGGCATTGCATTAAACCTATAGAGAACTTTTGGTAATATGGAGATTAACTTTCAATGTGAATTTTGCAGGGGACAGACACAAGCATTCAAACCATAGCGGAAATGCTTTGTCAACTGTAAAGTCCTAACAAATGCATGAGATTATTATTATCATCGTTGCTGTTGTTTTTCCCCCTAAGCAGCTATAGTTGTCACACCTATCTGGTTCAGTCTACTCAGAACCTCTTTCTCAAGTTATTTGACACAATCTTTTTGCGCCTCACCCCCCTTGTGAAATCAGATTTTCCTCTTGTCTTTTATTCCCTAAATGCACCCAGAATACTCCAACTTTGTAAGCTAATCGCTAGACAGAGGAATAGCAGCTAAGAGGACACCTTTTCCTGTTTACATGTCACGTGCCCTAGTATGTTATGATCTAACACCCAGGTTGACAATGGCAGACACTTGCCTGCTGAAGGCTACTTGTGTCCTCTGTTTTGCAAGACATCTCTTTGTCCCTTATGATGTCTGAACCTGACAACCCTTCCTCTCACTTCCTCTTCCTGCCTGGGGGAATGATCTTGGATATGGTGTGTTAGTTTCCTAGGGCTGCCATAACAAGCTACCCCAAACCAGGAGACTTAAAACAACAGGAATTCCTTTCTCAGTTCTGGAGGCTGGAAGTTTCAGAGGCTATGCTTCCTCTGAGGTTCTTGGGAAGGACCTTCCCTTGCATCTTTCAGCTTCTGGTGATGGTTGGCAACTCTGGTTGTCTTATTGTCCCTTGGTTTGTGGCAGCCCAACTCCAGTCTCTGCCTCGTTTTCACACTGGGGCCCACCCTGATCCAACATGAACTTATCTTAATTCTATCTCTAAAGACTATTCCAACAATAGGATTACATTTATAAGTTCTGCAGTTTAGTACTAACTTATCTTTTGGGGGACAAAATTCAACCCATAAAAATATGGTGAGAGTGGTCTGGAACACAAGAGGATTTGGAATTTGGAGAACTTGGAAAAATATTCAAAAGTTATATCACTCGGAAGGCAAGAGGCCAGATTCCAGCCTTGGCACATAGTTCCTTTAGTGGTCTGGGTCTACAAACTTCCTGGAGCTTAACTTCCTTATCAGTGAAAGTGTTAAGTCTGCATTCCTAAGGCTATGCTGACAGGCTAAAAATAATTCCAGAAGGATATAAATTATCTTCAAAGCCCTAAAACCCTGTAAACATGGTTATCAATAAAAGTCAAAGCTGCTCAAAAACAAGTCTTTTTCTTTTCTGCATCTTACCCAAGAAATTCAATTATAAGCTCACTGAGGATGGGGAAAGCTAAATGGAAATATCACCTATGTATCCTACTCCATGCACAACACTCCAGACTGATGGAAAGTGACAGAGGGTTTTTTCCCTTTAAGAAAAATTAATATAATTGAGTCTTACATTATGCTTGATCAGATTCCATAATTCTCCATACTAAGGACCCTTACAAGGCTTGTAATTTATCACAATCTATAATCACAGGATCTAAGAGATGAAAAGGACTTGAGACTAGTCCCCAAGTCATAGCAGAAATTTCCCCCAACACTTTTGACTTATGATCATCTAACTGTATTGAGACGCTCGCTCATTCTTCCCAAGACATGTGACAGGTTGCCCTTTAGAAATTCCTCCCCCTTACTTAATCTAAAATCTGCCTCCTTATAGAATCTATCCTTTGTTCCCCTTCTCCCCTCCAACACAGAAACCTTTCCATCTTCCCCATGACGGCCTTTGTGGGATTAAGACAGTTCTCAAAGTTTTAATTCCTTTCTCTCTACTTCAAGTAAAATTTTCTTACACTATTCATCTTGGTTGCTTTCCTCATTTATGAGTTTCTCTTAAAGACCCCAAATAAAATTTAATTCTCTAAATGCTGTTCAACCGGTTTAGGATTCATTATTCCCCATGATTAGAATAATCAATTTTTAATGACCCTACTCCACTTGCTTGACTTTTTAGGGCTCATATAGAAACTCTGAAGAAAGGATTTGCCTACAGAATGGAGAAGTTTAATGGATATGACTTAGGGATCAACACCTATAGGACAGAGAAGGAAGTAGAAGTCAGCAATTGAACTGTGATGCAGGTCACACCAAAACCTCAAACAATCACTAGGGAGCTGGGGGAAGGGGTGTGAATACGGCATTTATGGCCACAGCCAGTTATTGGATGAGAGCTTTTACTTGGCCTCCTCACTATACTAGTTCTTGATCCACAAGTCAAGCAAACAATGGAGATTTTACCAACTACCACATATGTCCATTCCAATTATAAATTAGAATGTATAATATTTGGGAACGAATGAATCAACCCACTGTGAGTCATTATTAGACCAGTATTACATTTACTACCTGGCTTCTGTATGAACCCAATATAACAGTGGGACCATGATGACACTTTGTCCCTAACAAATACAGTCTCTGAGCTGGAAATTCCCATGTAGAAAGTTTACTAGAACTTTAGGATCAACAGGATTAACACCTATATAGGATAAAGGAAGATTGGGCAGATAAGAAATAGAACTCTGAAATAGAAAAAAAAAAAGTGGAACTCTGTTATAATAAAGGCTTCAGTAGATCCCTGAGGGGCCTCTACATCTGAGATGGCCCTTCAGTTATAATAAAGGCTTCAGTAGGTCCCAGAGGGGCCTCTACATCTGAGATGGCCCTTCAGACTTGTCCATGCTTTAAGCATTTAAACCAGGCTTTTCTATGCCCATATTGATCAATTCTAGAAAGCAGCGATCTCTAAGGAGATGGTGCAAACTAATGGTGATAGCTCTCTTCAGCTGAAGTTCAGTCCTAGAGAGGGACTCAGCAGAGAACCATTGGCCACTGGCCACAATACTCCCTGCCACTGGAGAAACAACTGCTTTGGTCTTAAAGGGAGACTCTAGGCAGTAGACCATGATATCCACTACATGGCGCAACTAAAATTCTCAGCTGTTCTGCTAAATCATGCCTTGCTCATCTTGAAGTTTTACAATAGATTTTTGAGCCAATGCTGCATCTTATTTTGATAGCTATTCAACTTGTTGGCTTTGTTCTAACATTCTAGCCTGCTAAGTCCCTTCAAATTTTAATTCTGATATCTACTGCCTTAGATTTCCCTCAAGATTTGAATTATCTTCAAAGGAAAGAAGACATTAAAGGAAATGTTGTCATGTACTAATAAAACATTGAGGCCAGGATCCTCACAGTCACAGTTGTATGATATTTGCAGGACATGCACACACTATCACTGCTCTCCCAGCCACCCACAAATGCACTTTAGATTATTATTATTATTATTATTATTATTATTATTATTATCTGTTCCACTAGTTACCTTCATATTAATGACAATATGAAAAAAATTCATAAAATGTTTTATTGAATTAAAATATATGATTGTATCAGTTAGACAGTCTTTGCCCCAAATTAAAAAAAAAAAAAATCCTGACTTGAATTGTCTTAAACAGTGAGAATGTTTATTACTGTTAATGAAGAAGTCTAAAGGTGGATTGAGCTTCAGACTGGTAGTTTTAATAGAAGAATAGCAAAGTAGTTGTGAATTCACACTCTTTTCATCATTCCTCCTGTCTGTTAGCCTTAGAGGATTACTTTGCTCTCAAGCTGGTTTCCCACTGCCCCCCAGCTCCACGGGTACAAGGTTTTGATGGGGGCAGTTGCAAGAGATAAATAAAACCAGAAATATATTAATTCTGCAACCCTTCTTCAACTCCCATTCTGTTCAAATCTTAGATAATTCCACTAAAATTTATTAATTGCTTGGTATGAGCAGATTTCTTATGGAACTAGAAGATGGAACTCAGCTTGACTTCCTTAGGGGGCCTGGGGAAAATGAAAGCCAACTTCCAGATGCAGGAGTCAGAGGAAAGGGACACCAGGCTATAGCCCTTTGATTTTGAAAGGAAGCTGAAGAGAGAACTGAAGTCCCACACAGGTGAGAAAGCAAGAAAACACATACCCTTGGGAAGTGGATTTAAATTTCTAGAGCTAGAAGAATTCAGTGCTATGGACTTGTAATCATGTATAGTGCAGAGGGGCTCTCAGAGCCTTTATCAATAATCTGTTGGGATTAATAGCAAATAAGAGAGGTGCCTGAAGGCTGACAACTTTTCTCAAAAGGGAACATATCTCTAGTGTCATCTAGACACTAGAGATCAGTAAGCAAGCCCTGGCAACCATTCCACTGCAATAGGCTAATTTAAGCCTCAACCAGTCATGGTATTGCACTCACTTTGCCAGGTTTGATTGCTATTGTGATTTAATCCTGGTTAGTAAGACAAGAGGGAAGTCTGCTGGGGCTATCAGGAAAAGAAACTCTGTGGGAGGAAGAGTGCTTCTGCTGTTGTAGACATTCAGTTTCTCTAGTTCTAGAAGCTTATTTCCATTTCCAAGGGTTGCATATTTTCTTGCCTTCTCACTGCACCTTCCTTTCAAAGGTCTAGCTTTGTGTCCCTTTCCTCTGGCTCCTGAATGTGGAAGTTGGCTTTTATTTTCCCCAGTTCCTCTAAGGGAATCAAGCTGAGTTCCATCTTCCGTTTCCATAAGAAATCTGCTCACACTAAGCAATCAATGAATTTTAGTGGAATTTTCTAAGATTTGAGCAGAGTGGGAGGTGACGGGGTTGCAGATCACATGATTCCTGATTTTCTCTCTCTCTTGTGTCTGCTTATCATCACCTTTTCCTCAAATTTGTCCTCGGGGCTCCTAAATCTTTGATGTCCAGACTCTGGGGATCTCCATCCCTTTTCCATCAGTGTATACCTTCCCCTCAAACATGCTACCTCTCTAAGAGAAATACCATTTTCTCCATTTTGTCAAAACTACTTTTTGTACCTTGGGGAAAAACAGAAGCAAAATGAACAGAGAGATAAGAATTACTCAACTTCTCTTAACATTGCCATACTTACCCCCAAAGCAAATTGTTCCGTATTTGTGCTTCTCCCTACTCTAAGTAAAGCAGCTGTTAGCAGTTTTTGTAGAGCTCAGCTCATCCCTACTTCATCCTCCTTTATTCTGTTCTTGAAGGTTCATGAGTCTTTTGTGTTCAAGCTTATCTATAATCCCCTCCCTCTGCCTTTTGTTCATGTCCTTTTCAAAGCCTGAGTTCTGCAGAGCTCCCTGTTCAACCACCTCTCTCTCTTTTATAAAATCTAACCCCCCCTTTATCACTGGAATTATTTCCTATTATATTATAACCAGGATTTTATTGTTTAAATCTCCCACCTCTCCCAAGTCATATTCTTTTCTAAAGTCTCACATCACAGAATCACACCTGTGGTAAATACTCTTTTGAAGTGAAGAGTTAATTTGTAATGCAAATAATTACTTCTTTATTTATCTCATTTTCAAGTAAGAATTCTCACATATCAAATTTTCATAAAGATAAATTGGGGGCAAATTATTTCACACCTTTTCCTTCTCTGTCACTTACTCTCCTTCCCCCTCCCATTTTCCTTCTGTCCTTTTCACCTCTAGTTGTCTCCTGCCTCCTTCCAGAATTGGTGTAAACCCCCTGGGTTTCTCTCCTAGACTCTGCTTTTATTGAACTGAAATACTTTCTCTTCCTGTATTGGAGCAAACCTTTTTTTTTTTTTTTTTAACCAGGCAAAGCCACCTACCTCCTGCTTCCAGAAAAAAAGAAGAAGAAGAAAAAAAAATCCTTGAGTGGAGGAAATTGGCTGTATCTGTAAGCCCTGATAGCTGAAGATTTCCATTTCTTAATTGTCCTGCTTTTATCAAGTTTGGTTAAATCCACTTTCTGCGGTCAACAAACTTTAAGGGGTAAATCTCTCCATGCAATAGGTTCCTCAGCAATAAAATGAGGACAGTGATCTTTGTGCTGCCTACCTTACAGAGTTGTTGGGGGAAGATAGGTAAGAAAATATAAACTGGAAAGCATGATTCATAGATAAAAGAGTATGCATTACTTGTCCTTAATCATAGATATGTTGCCTGAAAATATCAAGGACAAGATTTTTGAGTGTGACACTAGGAAGAAATGAATTGTCCTTAGGGAGGACTTTTGAGCTAGGAATACTGAGCTTTGTAAATCAAGAATTGGCCTCCTCGCCCACATGGGGAGGAAGGAAAGGCCAAGGAAGTAGGAGTGCTTCGTGAGAGAACAATGGTACTGTCCTCTTACCCGGTTTATTTCTCTTTTGAAAATGTTGTAAATACAAGGTTGTCTAGAAGGAGGAGAGTGGAAATAAAGGCAGGGCTTGCTCAAGAGTGCCAAGGGAGCTAAAGTGAGGGAGAAGTTTCCATGAGGTAAGTGAAGCTGGTTTTCATAGAGTAGAAAAAAAAGATGGAAAAAGTTTTCTCAAATGAAATCAATTAAATTCTGCTCCAGAAAAAGAGAGAGATGCTGTTAGTGAGAAAGCAAAAATTCAGTTAGAAAGAAGAAGAAATCATTTCAGTCAAGAAGAAGATAAAATCTTCCCTGGAACTCCATCCCACCCATCTTTCCATTTGCACCCACCATTACAACCTTCAAACCTTCACCAGGCCTTTATCAATTTCCCTGAGGAAATATAGGAGGTATTTCAAAGTTCTTGGATTATTCATTTCATTATATTGATTGATGAGCAACCCTGTAGGGATGGAAATCAAAGCATGAGTTTCAATTCCTGTCAGAATAAAAAGGAGGAGGGTACAAACAAACACAGCAGTTGTTTTGGGTGCTGCTCTGGTTATTACACAGATATGACCTCATTCCAATTCCCAAAGAGAGGCAGAGAGCTAAGAGATGAGCTGAAATGTCCAACTGGCAGAAACACTAAATTCTCTTATTTTACTTTTGAAAATATTATAAAATATATCAAAGACTTAAAATATTTTAAAGAATAATACCTATACCTAATGGTCTTATTAAACATTGGTATTTTGTCACCATGCCTAGAATCTCAGCAATGGGAATCTGAGGCAGGAGAATTACAAATTCCAGGCCAGCAACTCAGTGAGACTGTTTCAAAATTAAAAAATGGCTGAGAATGTTGCTCAGTGACCGAGCACCCACAAAAGAAAAAGAAAGAAAAGCTACAATGAATACCTTTGTACATATATCCTTGGGCGTGTGTGCTGAATTTTCTGTAGAATATAAGCCAATAAGAGACATCCCAGGTAGAACTACTTGCACATCTTCTACTTCAGTAGATATTATCAAACTGCTCTCCAAAGAAGTTGTATTAACTAAGTTTCCTATCTCTAGTATATGAAAGTTTCTATTTATTCACATTGTTTTTAATTCTTTAAGATAAATACAGACAGTATTTATTACAGTGATTCAACTTATGACCTTTTAGCTTCACAGTCATGCAAAAGTGATATGCATTCAGTAGAAATCATACTTTAAAATTTGAATTTTGATCCTTTCCTGGACTAGCAATATACAATATGCAGTGTAATACTCGTTTGAGAGCTGGGCAGCAGGAGCAAGCTGTGCCTCCAGTCATTTCTGATCATAAAGGTGAACAACCAATATTCTACAATGTACTGTGTTGTTAAGCCGTTTGTTAGGTTAAGTGTGTTGAATGCATTGTTTACTTAAAATATTTTTAAACTTATTGATTGGGATGTAACTGATCATAAGTTAAGAAGCATCTGTATTTAATTCACTATTATAATGGGTTTGAGTTCTAGACACTTCATAGTTTTATTGAGATTGTTAGTATCATTATGGTTTGCAGTTTCGAATGCCTATTCCTGGTATATAAAAGGTTTAATTGAATTTTTATGTTGATCTTATATCCACAAGCCATCAGTGAGTAACTCTTGTAGTTTATAGATTCTCTGAGATTTCCCATATAGTCAAATAGCTTAACTACAAATTAGATCTGTGCGGGTACTTCATGTAATTTTTGTACCTTCTACTCTTTTTCCCATTTATTGCACTGTCTAGGCTTCCAGTAGAATGTAGAGCAGAAGTGTCAATATAGTTTAAGGAAGTTTCATCATTAACATTCTGCAAGGTTTTTGATAGATATCTTTTGACAATTAGCATTTTTTTCCTCCTATCCATAGCTAATAACAGTTCAGTTGTTTGTTTTCTTTGTGAACTAAAAATCCACTGCACACACTCCCATCTCGAAGTTTTTATCCATTATTCCCTAAAATATCAGCATGACTGGCTTCCTCATTTCCTTACCCTGCTATACTCAAATGTCACCTACAAAAGACATACTGTATATATACAGCAGCAATTCTCCCAACACCTACTCTGAAAGTCTCTTTTCCTCAATTGAATGAATATGAGGATGCAGGAATGTTTACCAAATGTGCTTTCTTTTCTCTGTATCTAAGTTGATTGTATTTTCCCCTTTTAATTGGTTCATATAGATTCATAGATTTTCTGATATGAAGTCATTTGCGTTCTTGGGGTCAATTCATCTTGGCTAGGAGCCAAGTGGCAGGGGAAGAGAGAGACTAAGATTTATCTAGGATGTTTAAATCTGTGTTCATAAGTGAGGCTGATCTTTTTTTCCTTAAATGGCTTTATCATCAAGGATATAATAAGTTCATAAAATGAATAGCTTTTCCTCACTATTTTTCAAAAGGTAGGGATTATAGGTTGAAGATTTGTTTAATTACTCTGTTAAAGAGAAAAAAATCGACTGGGACTTGTGTCCTAGGGTGAGGGCCCTGGGAGAAATGCTATGGAGTGAAACACTTTCTCCTAATGGGGTTCTGACTTTGTACTAAGGCAGGAATGGCCTATATGGAGACTTCTGCTGGTATCTCACTGCCCGGAAGTGCTCACATGACTACCTCAGTTGCAAGGGAAGCTAAGGAGTCAAGCATTTTTAGCTTAGCACATTGCCTCCCTTCAGGGAGAATCAAGATTATGCTATTAAGGATGGAGAAAAGGCAATGGTGTTTGAACAGGCAGGCAGCAATGCTTTCTACAGTATTAGATATGCTGGGATGTTGGACCCTTTCAATCTATCCCTCATGTCTCTTAACTGAAATAGATCAACAAACAAATCCACACATGTATATATTCTGAATACATACACACACATTTTTGTCTCTCTAGGTTATATTTTGAATGAATTTCACAATACTATCTTCAATTTATTAATTCAGTCTTCAATTTTTCTACAGATTAGGGTATTTCTTTCTTCGATTTGATAAAGTACAGTGTATTCCCCCTCCATAAACAAAAGATATGTTGAAGCACTACTTTCTAGACAGAATGTTACCTCATTTTGAAGTAACCAGAGATCCCTGGAATGGGCACTAATCTAGTCTGACTAGTATCCTTATAAAAATGGGAAGTTTGGGGATAGACACACACACAGGGAAAATGCCATGTGAAGTCAAAGACAGTGATCAGAATGATATGCCTACACACCAGTGGAGGTCAAGATGGTCAGCCAAGCACCAGCAGCAGCTAAGAGAGAGAGGCATAGAATAGATTTTTCCCCACAGCCCTCAAGAGAAATCAATCCTGCTGATGTCTTGATTGTAAATGTCTAGTCTCCAGAGCTGTGAAACAATAACTTTCTACTGGTTAAGCCCCCCCAGTTTGTTGTACTTTGTCATAGTAGCGCAGGCAGATCAACATTATTACCTGTTGTGTTTTGTTTGTCTTCAATGATATTTTTTTTTATTTCCAAGATTTCTAACTGGTTTCTTCTCATATCTATATATTCTTATTTTGCTTTTCCTTATTCTGTTTCATAATTTCTTGAGTTTTTCAATGGAATTAGTTCTTTGTTTTTTCTTTGAGCCTTCGAAATACATGTATTTTAGAGACTTTGCAGGATATCCTATAAAATAACTTTCATTTAGAATTAACTCATGTTATAAGTAGTGATTTTCATTGACTTATTATTGATTTTATTTCTTTGTGTGATTTAAAATTTTGATTTGCAAGCACATTTTAGATAGCATACTTTTGTTCTGTTCCCATTGTGTCTGGCAGACTTCATTTACTTCTAGCCAGGCTCTGGGTCTTATAATTCCAGACCAATGATAATATAGAGATTTTTTCCCAAAAAAACCTATACACCAAACCAGTGGAGGCTTGATTTGATTCTTCATTATGAGACTATCTGTCCTCTTAGTACTTTGACAGCTGCTGTTTATACTTGAGCCCTAAGAGAGTTCAAGAAACTTTCTTGTGTATGTGTGTGTGTATTGGGGATTTGCTTTACCACTGAGCTATAGCCGTAGTCCTTTTTATCTGTTATTTGCTACAGGGTCTTGTTAAGTTGCTTAGGGTCTATGTTACTGAGACTGACCTCAAACTTGTGAACCTCCTGCCTCAGCCTCCTGAGTCTCTAGGATTACAGTCCTGGGCTACCACACCTGGCTAAAAACATTTTCTTTTTAAAGAGCTAGATACTAAGTAAATATTTTGGATTTTGCCAACCATACTATGTGTTTCACAACTATTCTTCTTTGTAGTACAAAAGCAGATAAAAAAATTACAATTTAAAAGAAGACAATATGTAAAAGAATGAATATAGTTAGGTTCCAATAAAACTTTATTTATAAAAACAGGCAAAGAAGCTGGGGGTGTAGCTCAGTAGTAAAACTCTTACATAGCATGCTCAATACCCTGGGTTCTATCCCCGCAGCACCACAAAAACAAAAACAAAAGCAAAAACAGAAAAATATCTGGATTTGGCCTATTATTTCCACCACTCCTGCCCTAGGAGATAATTAAAGCCATTTTCCAAACAAAATTGCCTTAAATAAATCTAGGCCCTGGCTCTGGTTCCCTGTCTTTCTCAGGATATATTTTATTTTATTTACTTATTTTGGTACCAGGGTTTGAACCCAAGGGCTCTTTACCACTAAGCCAGGTTCTCATCAAGTTGAATCAGGTTCTTGTTGCTTAGTTTGAGACAGGGTCTCACTAAGTTGTTTAGGGCCTCGCTAAGTTGCTGAGGCTGGTCTTGAACTTGTGATCCTCCCATTTCAGCCTCCCAAGTAACTGGGACCATAGGCAAGAACCACCTGCCAAGCCATTTTATTTTCTTTATCTAGAGCATAGGAACTCTCAGATATCACTAACTGCTCCCAGGCCCAGAGCACAGATCTGTGGCTTCAGTTCCCCTCACTATTTTGCCATTTCTTAATGAAAAATTTTAATATTTTTCAGACATTGTTCTAGGCCCCAGAAATATAATGATGAATGGTACAAGTATGGTCCTTTTTCTCATGGAGCTTACAGTTTTGTGGGAAAGAGAGAGGGAGATGTTATATAAATATTCACTCACGGGTCTAAAATTATAAATTAGAATAATGATCAAAAGCACAAAAAGGTTTTTATGAGCAAAATAATAGGGGAAGCCAACCAGAAAAGACTCCCTGAAGTTGGAGAATATCATGCTAAGTGAAGTAAGTCAATCCCCAAAACCACCAAATGTTCTCTCTGATTAAGTGGATGCTGATCCATAACAGGGGGTGGGGACGGATTAGGAAAAATGGAGGAACTGTGATTGTGCAAAGGGGAGGGAGGGGTTGGAAGAAGGCGTGGGGACAGGAAAGATGGTGGAATGAGATGGACATCATTACCCTAGGTATATGTATGACTGCACATATGGTGCGACGCTACATCATGTACAACCAGAGACATGAAAAGTTGTGCTGCAATTGTGTACAACAAATCAAAATGCCTTCTGCTGTCATATATACCTAATTAAAAATAATTAATTAATTAATTTAGAAAAACAACGGAGATTTCCAAAAAAAGAAAAGAGAGAGAAAAATAAAAGACCCCTTGAGATAGTAAAAGAGGCCTCAAGGATAGCAATGAGTTCTCCTTGAAATGAGTCTAGGATTGTTCCATGCAAGCAAAGAACATGCATGAAGGTCCCAAGCAGAAGAAAAAAAGAGTGTGAGTTCAAGCTCTGAATGAAAATCTAAAGAAGGCTGGTGAGTCCACAGCAGTTGACTAGTACTATAGTCATTGACCACATACAACTGCTTAAATCTAAATTTAATTTTAAATAATTAAATAAAATTAAAATCTAATTCCTCAATTGCTCTAGATATGTTTCAAGTGCTCACCAACCACTTATGGCTACTATATTGGATAACACATACATAGAATATATTTCCACCATCCCAGAAAGTTCTATTGGACAGCAGGGGCCAGAGCATATGCAGAGATACATAAAATATTTAAAATAATACTTATATGGAATTTTCATAAAAGATTTGTACATACATGAAAGATTTGTAAAATAAGACTATATCAACCAGGAAATAGAATGATTTCAAATATATTTTAAAAATTAATGTGCAGAGACTTATGATTTTAGCCTCACCTTGTAAAGAGCTTGGATGACTTTATTCCCATACATACAATAATAAAAAAAATCTGAGCAAACTGAAAAATCAATTTCTCTTGTATCCATCAGAGAATTGAGGTTTCTGGGCACACCATCTCCTAGAAATCTGGTGAGATGGGGAAATACAGAAAAATCAAAGTTGTTATCAGCTTACTAAGGGCAAAAGTTGTTGGAGCCATAAACTGGTGGGAACTTTTAAGTGGTACTTTTAACAAATTGCTGGAGGCTATGCATGAACTAGTATAAAAATGAGAAACTCTCAGGAGTCTTGGTATTGGGAGGGCCCCAAAACCAGCTCATCATGGCAAAGAGTCAGAAAAATTACCCTCTGGCAGGGGGAGAGGAAATACAATCATTTTTGAAATATACCAAGTGTATATTTGCAAAGGTCTACATTGCAAGGAGAAAGACTTTTATCAGAATCTTGTATCACCTTAGGGAAAGGACCATTAGCCAAATCCAGTCATCTCTAGCCTTCTTGCCTCATTCAAGAAGGTGTGGGGGTAAAATGCTAAAAAACCAAGAAACACTTGTGAAGGCACAGTTCAGAAACATAGTCACACTGAAAGACTGAGATTCAATGATCACATTATAGAATACTTCACCTCCCACACACTGAGGCACCACATCAGCAGGGCTCTGATATAATTATTATGGATTGTAGCTAGAAGAGCTGCAAGGTGCAGATTCTACTTAAGATGGAAATCTAAAGAAAGCCCAAAACAATAGAAGGAGAAAATACAAAGACACTTAGAGGAATTGGAAGTCTTCAACAACTATAGTTATCACCAACATTAAACTCAGCCCAACTCCTAGCCAGATTAGCATACAAACACACACTAAAGGCTTATTGTTTTTATTACCTGATATATCATGTCCAGCCTTCAACAAAAAGTTACAAAGCATACTCTATTGCAAGAAAACTCTAGAGACTATCAAGCACTTGCTTTTGGAATTACCAGAAGGAGAATTTAAAATAACTATGATAAATGTTATAAGTTTTAATAGAAACAAGGGACAGGATGCAAGAACAGATGAGTAATGTAAGCAGAGAACTGGAAATTTATAGAATGAAAAGTAAAGGCTAAAATCAAAAGCACCATAACATAAATGGAGAATGCATTTGAGAGGTTTATCAGTAGAGTGGATATAGCAAGGAAAGAATCAGTGCAATTAGATATATGCAATAGGAATTCCAAACTATAACACAAGAAGAAAAGAAAACACAATAGTCAAGAGCTATGCAACAATTTCAAAGGTGTAGCTATAAGTCACTGGAGCATCAGAAGCAAGAGAAACTGAAAAAAGAGCAGAAATATTTGAAATAATAATTGCTAAGAATTTTCCAAAATTAGTAACAGAAGTCAAATGAGAGATTGAAGACATTCAGAGAACACAAAGAAGTACAAATATCTATATCTATCTGGTTATCTACATAAATATCAAAAAAAATCTAAATTTAGACATATTATATTTAAACAGAAGAAAACCAAAGACTAAGAGGAGTAAAAATCTTGAAAGGAGCCAGAGGGTTAAAAAAAAAAAACACCTTACCTATCAGGAATCAATATAAGAATTAGAACAAGTACCTCTTCAGAAATCAAGCAAATAAAAAGAGGGGCTGGGGTTGTGGCTCAGAGGTAGAGTGCTCACCTAGCATATGTGAGTCATTGGGTTTGATTCTCAACACCACATAAAGTAAAATAAAGATATTGTGTCCTCCTATAATTTTTTTTAAATAGAGTAAAGTGAAACATTTAAAGTGTCAAAAGAAAAACACTCACCCTTATCCTAATTAAATATTTATGGTTAATAAGCAACCCCAAAAAATCAAAAGTAAAATGATATCAAAGAATGTGATCAGAGTTGATGGCTACATCACAGAGAAAAATCATCTCAAGTGATATTAAAACACAGTAATTTGTAGATCTCTAAGATGGGCACATCTCCAAGAAAAAGAAAGAATAAGAAGCCTTTGAAGTATTATAAGACATTGCACTGTTACTCATAATATTGACCTTGTTGTTTGAATTCAGTGGCATATGTATGTGGGTATGGATGAAGCAAAACACTTAAATCTAAATTTGATTTTGAATTTATTTTGAGAATTGAAACCCAGGCTTCATGGCTGCTAAGCAAGCTTTCTACCACTGAAGCTACATCGCCAACCCATGTATTTTCTTTTTGAAAAATACGTTTTTCTTTGCTCTGTTTATTGAAAAAACTTGGAAGCAATGACCATAAGTTTAGCAAACCAGATTATGACTTCTAAAAAGCATTTCCCAATAAAAGGGATTGGAATTTCTTAGGAAAATGGTTAATTCCCTATTAGAGATAGGAAAGGTAAAATGTGATCTTGGAACATCTAATTATTCCAGAAAGAAAGGGAAAAAAGAGAAAGAAATAAAGACAAAGGATTGCATCAAAAGAATTTGGAAGTCAACGGGATAACTGGAATGGTTTTGGAAACACAAAAAACAACTTAAAATGCTTAAGTTGATACTTAAAATATATTTCAAAAAAAATCCTTGTTTACTTTTGTAGGAGAACTGGTGAATACAAGAATCAAGCATTTATTCTGTATAATTTGAATCTCTGTATAAGCAAATAATTAATGATGGAAAGGTTTTCTTTACAGGAAACATTCCTATTAATAAATGCAGAAAGTATGATATACCATCACCTAGAATCCCCATCACAGTCATTTCAGGCTGCTGTAACAGAATACCAAGGATTTAGTGGCTTTTCCAACACATATACATATTTCACTGAGTGAAAAAATATATATATATATCACTTGGTTCTGAAGGCAAGGAAGTCCAAAATCAAGGAGAGTGCAAATTCAGTGTCTGGTGACACCCTCTTCCCTGCGTGCTGACAGTCATCTGCTTGCTGTATCTTCCCATGGTTGAGAGGAGGAGGGCAGGAACATTCAGTACATAGCATGCCTTAATGAAGTAGAGGACATGGGAAATAATCATTAATGGCTGCTAAAACTGTTAGCTGAAAAACTTTTGGAGGATGGGGGGTTAGTTCAGTGGTTGAGCAATTGTCTAGCATGTGTGAAGCCCTGGGATCAATCACAGTACTCTTAAAGAGGAGGAGGAGGAGGAGAAGGAGAAGGAGGAGCCGCCAGGATACCTGACCTGCTTGAATCAGGATGAATAATTGGACCACGGATTAATCAGCACAAAATAGGAACCAACCATTATGTGCCTCCACGTATGAAATAGTTTTGCCAAAAAAAATCAAACCTAAACCTGATCAATCCTTTAGATCATCACTATCTAACAGAAATACAAAGCAAACCACACATGTAATTTTAGATTTTCTACTAGCCATATTAAGAAGTAAAAATAAACAGACAAAATAATTTTAATAACATTTTATGTAGCCTAATATATAAAAATCATTGGGATTATCATTGAAACATGTAATCAAATTAAAAACAACGTTTTTCATCTTTTGTAGTGAGAGTTTAAAATATGCTATATATTTTACATTTTTGGCATATCACAATTCAGACTAGCCATACTTCAAGCATTGACCAGATGCTGATTCAAATAAACAATAGGAAAAAAACTTGTGAGATAATAAAGGAAATGTAAATACTATCTAGGTATTTGGTTATACTAAGGTCTCATTTTTCATTTTTAAGTGGAATAAAGTGTTACGTTTAAGTTTTTTGTAAAAGGAGCCCTTATCCTTCAGAGATACTTGTTGTAATATTTATGAATTAAATTATAAAGTGTTTGGTATTTGCTTCAGAGTAATCCAGTGGTGGCAGTAGGAGAGTGGATGAGAATGTTGAAGATATAAGACTGGCTATGAGCTGATGGTTGACACTAAGAAAACGGCACCTGCTTGCTGGTTCGTGTTACAGTCAAAAACAGAGAGGGTCTTTTTCTTTGAACCCACTGAAAATGAGATAATGGAATTAGGATTAGCTATTACTACTGTCAGTCCCTTCTGGCTCCATGGTAGGTCAGAATGCCTTCCCTGCCTTTGAAGCAAACTCGCAGCTCTGGGCAATGTCTCTGCCACCCGACATTACTCCCACTGATGAAGAAAAAAAAAAAAGATAGTGGATTAAAATCTTCTCAGATATGTGGGAAAACATAGTTATAAAGAAGGTTCAGCTGCTCTCAGGGAAGGCAAAAATGTTTCCAAACCAATTTGAGTCAGAGTATTTCTGCAGAAGCTAGCCTGCTGGAGAAGTACTAGTCCAAATATGAGACCTCCAAAGAGGTTAAAACCAGAATGGGAAGACTGGAGCTACTAGGGTCAGTTAACTATTCACTTGTGCAAATTTTTTTTTTCTGGTTCTAAACTTGGAGGTCCAGGTTTCGTTTCATCAAAGAGATATTGTTCCTTTGTTTTGTATAATTCACATACCAGTCAGTCAGCAAATTGTGAATAACAGAACAAATGACAGAAGGATAGTCAGAGGCAACATGGCATTGTGGAAAGAGCACAAAATCTGGGATGAATTCTCAGGCCATTTTATTACTGATCTGAAATTAAAACTCTGCACATCTTTTATTAAATTAGCAAGTCAACTATTTTCACTCTTCTCCCCATAAGAAGATTCTTATTCATCAACCTGCATGCTCTTATTTAGGTCAAAAAACATGTCGAGAAAGACTTTCCATGTTACTTTGTATATCCCATTAGCAAAGTCATTACTGTGCTATTTTTCAGTGAAATGTTTATTACTTCCACCAAGCTGTGATTTCAAAAGCAAAGCAAGGACCCTGACATTTTCTTTTCTTCTCTCTCTCTCTCTCTCTCTCTCTCTCTCTCTCTCTAACAGTGATTCTGGGTAAGCACTTTACTACTAAGTTTCCACCATTCAAAATATGTGTTACATAGTAAACAGCAATGAATGTTTGTGGAATGAAGAGTCATCCACTCAACAAATATTATTAAGAAGATTACCAGTACGAAATGGAAACTCTTTTAAGTCCTTTGACCACCAAATGAATACTCAAAATGCAGCTTCTTAGCTGATATCTTGTCATTGACTTTAAAATCACACAAACCCTCCCCCCAACCCAATAACTTACTTTATACAGTCACTCTTAACCCATAGAAATGAAAGTTTATAACCAGAATTACTTAGTTTGACCTCCTAATGAAACATGGATCTATTTTTGTTTGTTTTTGATTTTGGTGCTGAGATTAAACCCAGGGCCTCTCGCATACAAAGTATACATTCTCAGCCACACCCCCCAGCCTCAGATGTGGATTTAAATGACTTTTTGCTGTTTTCTAAAATTTAAAGCATACAGACAATGCTCTCATGAATATTCAGCTGAATGTTCTACCCAGTCTGACTTTTTTTTTTTTTTTTTTTTTTTGGTACTAGGAATTAAACCCAGGGATGCTTGACCATTCCACTCCATTCTGAGTCCTTTTTATTTTTGAGACAGGGTCTGTCTAAGTTGCTAAGGCTGCCCTTGAACTTGTAATCATTTTTCCCCAGCCTCCCAAATTGCTGTGATTACAGGCATGTGTGCTATACCTGTCCCAGTTGGAACTCTTTTCCTGAAATTCATTTTCAAAAGTTGCTCCAAAAATGTTTTGAGTAAATGTAGTATCATCAGAAAAGATCTGTATCCCCATAACTAACTTCCTAGATATCAAGATTAAATCACCTTTTTCAAAATTGTTTTTTTTTTTTTTTTAAAAAATCAGTGACTTGACTTTGAAAACACATGATAAGAGTAGGTACGTTGTACTGTTTTTCTATCCATCACAGTGACTTGCCCTGGTGCCAAGTAGCAGTGAATAAGAGGAAGTTGAGGACAGAAATAAGAGTGCAGCCTCTGGAACCAGATATTCCTGACATCAAATTAAGTGTAAACAGTTGTTTGTTCTAACCCTATTTCCTCAATTATAGAATGTAAACTTTTGGGAGGGGTATAAATTTGTTTGAAACTTTAAAATGAAAAACACTACAACAGAATTAGTGTGAGCTGATCTGCAAGTCAGCTAAGAAGTAAACTCACACTCATTAATCTGGCTGCAGTTGTATTCCTTAATAACAAATAGATAATGAATAGTAAACACTCACACTTATTTTTAAATTTCTTTATCTATAGATATTGTCATCTGGTGGTTTTTCACTTTCTCTCATCTCTCAGGACAAGTTATTTTGTGGTTGGGATATGATTCCGTAGACTACCTGAGCAAAATTTGGGAGCAACAGTTGAAAATTCTACCCTATGTAAAATATATATGTAACTTTAGAGTTTGCTCCTGGTCTGTAAATTCTGAGAAGGTAGGTGCTCCCTACAAGGCATTTGTCATTCAACTCCAAGTGTCTAGAGAGCAACCAACCCTTAGTTGGAAATGGATAAATTTTTCAACTGGGTGAATGAACAAATGCCATTTATCAGAGAGCATCAGGATGAGGAAGATGCATATAACAGCAATAACAGTGATATCTCTGTGGCCAAGATATGAAAAAGTCCCTGTTCAAGATGTTGATTTTGACATGCTGATAGGCTGGAAGATGTTCAAGACCATCAAGGACCTATAAAAAATATAATTATTAGATGGAGCTTTGGAAGATGAATACCAATGCTCACTCCTCCCTTTTCCTGATAAAAACCAGAAACATAAAAGTTATATAGAGGTATATATGAGAAGAGTATATGCTAGGGAGGAGTTTATAAATGGCATAATACATGGAAAAGTTTTGTTCGATATAATCTTAATCTGAGACATTTGGGGGAGATACTGGGGATTAACCCAGGGGCATTTTACCACTGAGCCACATCCCCAGCGCTTTTTATTTGTTTATTTTTTAAATTTTAAGACAGGGTTTCACTGTTTCTTAGCACCTCACTATTTCACTGAGCCTAGCCTTGAACTTGGGATCCTACTGCCTCAGCCTCCCAAGTCACTGAATTACAGGCATCCACCACCATGCCTGACTTGAGTCATCTTTTGCCAAATCCCATGAATTCATAAAAATGAGGCAAATGAAATCGCCTAAAATGTATCTATAGGCAGAATGGCCTCTGTATTCAAGAGTCACTATCACCCGATCAGGCAGAGAAATTATGTGAATCGCAAAGTAACAATAATCACGTTTGTAAAGCACCTGGTATGTGACATAGGAGCTACATTGAGGTACCCGGGCTGCATAAAGGCAGAATAAGAGTCAGACATGCAGAAGGCTGAGGTGGGAAAGGAAGCTATACTCTCCTGGCCTTGACTCTCCTTTCCCCTTGGACCTTAAGTTAGTCACACTCTGTTTGGGCAAAGTTCCACCTAGAACGATGAAGGAGTTGGTTAGATATTTAGTAACCATCCTTCCGGCTCTAAACTCATATTTTGTGTGTCACCAAAAAAGCCCTTTTCTGACACTAAGTTATTTCCCCCCTTTCTACAATTTAAATGTCCTTTTCATGTTTTATTTGTAAATGCATGTGCCTTGACCAAAACAAAATCACCATTTCTGGGTCATTCATAAGCCCTCTCATCATTAAAATGCAATGTGGATTTCTGATACTTAAAAGAGAAAAGGAAACAATTTCTAAGCCATCCTGACCTACTAGTCTTATGGTACCAGGGCCATCATGGGGTGACCAAAGCACAACCTTAGAACAAGAACAAGTTTACAGGAAAGCATGCACCACTTGGCATAGGCTTCCACCTACTCTGTCCTTTACTCTTTAAGGAGAACAGATGTTCTGCATAAGAAAAACACAATTTAGGGAAGTCAGGGAATGAAATGGTAAAATTCCAGGCTTTTGAGTCAAAATACTGAGTTCAAATTCTGGATCCTGTTTCCTTAGGTAAGTCATTGAACCTCCTGGAGCCTCAGTTTCTCTTCTGTAAATCAGAGAAGATGATATTAACCTCAGAGGGTTGCCCTGAGCAATTAAGTAGGTAATAGGCTAGAGCACAAGAAAGTATAGAAGAAATTATAATGAAAATAGTTAAAAGCTATGTGTTAAAAATGAAGGAGCATATTATAGGCCTAGTTACATATTCTTCCTTTATTTCACTGGACAAGTATATTGAAGTTGGGAGAATATTGGAGGTAGGGAGCTGGCATGAAGAATATTGAATAGTTTTTCCTCCCACTTTGATAGTCTACTTGGGGAATAAGGCACACAGAATTGAAGCCATGAGCAAACCCAATGACCAGAGCCTTGGTTGCTAATGCCTTTGTGAACAGGAGAATTCAAAGAGACTAGTCCTAAGAGTCTAGACTTCTAGAAAAGCAAGTCTTTATAAAGATTTGTTTCTTGGGCTGGATGTTGAAGAATGGGTAGGATTAGGATACAACTACTGTGAAAAAGGAGAAAAGCCCACAGCAACTGAATGGGGTCAGATGATGGCAGGCCAAGAAATTCAGGCTCTCACCTGTTCTTTGTCTGGATGGCATTAGGGAGCCATTGAAGGTTTTTAGTAAGGGAACTTGTGAAAGCTTCGCCTAGTTACAGTGAACAGTACAAGAGGAAGAGAATGGAGTTAGAGAAGATAAGGATATGAGGGCAGGGCGGGTAGTAATCTTCCGCAAATCATGCTTTAACTGCTTCCTCTGAACCAGTCACCAAGTCTTAGTGATCTTTTCTTTCAATATCTTGCATCCAGTCCTTCTATGTATGATAGTATTCAACCACAGAATAACTTCCAGCTGCATTTGACTGGAAGAGAGGTGCCACTGACACAGGCCAAGTTGAAGTGGAGAGCTAGTTTGATTGAAGAAAGATGGTGAATTAGATTTTTGACATATTGGGTTAGTGGTAATGACCGAATGTTCACGTGAAAAAGTAAAGTAGAACTGATTTTTCTGTGTGACTGGAAGGGATTTTCTATAAAAAACAACATGGAAATGGAGAGTCTAACCAAAATCAGATACAGGATAAAAAAGAAAGAAACTAAACATACTGTCACTCTCTTCTCTTTTGATGTGTAATTACTATGTGGAAACTGAGCATATTTGCATTGTTTGTGTTTTCTTTAGCTGGCATTATGGAGAAGAAATAAATGGAATTGTGATGGAAATGTTATTTAAGTTTGTTGAACTAAAATAAAAATAAATGAGGAGGGAATGGAAAATGCTGGAAAATGTGAGTAAATATTTTAGCTTTGGGGGGATGTGATTTGAAAAACTTGTATCTATCATGTGATTAGATTCTGTGAAAGGATTTATGACCAACGTAAATGATGCTGGGAGACTTCTAAGGCAAGATTTTAACTATTTGGAAGGAAAACAGATCCTCAGAGGGGAGACCACCTTTCCATCTGTCCATAAAAACGAAAGGAAAACCTCACAGACGACCGAGCTTGCAACATTCAGTTGTAAGGGCTAACATTTCTTAAATTTCTTCACAGAAGTGTCCTGAAGATGCTTACCCTGTTTCTCAATTATTGCAGTATCCCTCAACCCCTCACCTTCTAGTTTCTCTCCCCTTGTTTTATCTCTTCCTCTTGTGCCTTTTTTGATAGCAACTATAAAGCAGTTGTTATGAAATGTCTATAAAACTTTTATTTGAAGCAGAGATGATTATGTGGTTTGGGAGGAAAGGAGAAAAGAACTAAATAAAAGGAAGTGACTGTAAGCTGTTAAGAAAGAGGAGACCATTATAGCAACATCTTGATTTTGTTAAGAGACAAGCTGAAGCTATCCAGAGCAGGCAGGGAACTAGGTGATAATAAGAGAAAATGTGTCTCACAGACAAAGGCACAGACAGCAGGGGAGAAGAGTTGAGGGAGAGAGGGTAACGCTAGGAAGAGGGTGCAGAGAGGATGGCTAATCTGTCTGAATCACACTGGGGGGAGCACAGGCTGTTTGAACTCCTTGGCAACTTCAGCCTGATCTCAGAGTGGATTGTGAGGAATGAGAACAAAAGAAAAGGTCACCCTGAGTTCCTCTTGTTAGAGCAGGAGAAATTGTTTTGAGGTCAGCACTAAAAGAAGGTAGAAAGTGGAAGTGAGTAACAGAAAATAAATAAATAAATAAATAAATAAATAACATGTCGAGTCACTGGGAGCTTGCCTAGCAAAAGTGAGATAAAACCACCGACAAGACAGTCATCCTGGGCCTACCATATACTGCTGTGCAAGTCACTGCCAACCAGTGCTCAGCTAGCTAAAATCTAAAGATAATGCCTCAACTACCCTGAGGATATTTATTCACTTGATAGTCATTGAGATCTCGCTGTGCCAGCCAGGATGAATGCTGGATGGTGTATTAGGAGCCCTCTGTCCTTGGACCAGCTGGTTTTATGAGACCAGAGAGGATCAGTGGAAAGTGAATCTGGGAATTTGATACTGACCCTGGAAGGACATAGGCCCAACAGAAAATAGGAGTGAGAAGTAGGAGAACCAACACAGTAACTAAAAAGGAAGGTGTGTATGTTTCAACTCCTTGTTATGAATTAACTGATTGCATCACCCCCAAATTCATATGTTGAAATCCTAACCCCTAATTTCATAATATTAAAAGGTATAAGATTTGAAATAAATTTGAGTTCTTGAGAGTAAAGCCCTCATGGATGGGATTAGTTCTATTATAAAAGAGACTTTAGGAATGTTCCAGCCCTCTTTTTACCATATGAGGATACCACAAGAACACGGCAGTTTGCAAGCTCATCAGGACCTAACCATGTTGGTACAGTGATCTTAAGACTTCCAGACTCCAGAGCTATAATTAATAAATTTGTTGCTTGTAAGACCCCATCTGCAGTATTTTGTTATAGCACCCTAAGCAAACTAAGACCCTTCCCAAAGAGGAAGGACACAACTAATTACTAGTCCTTTTTTCTTTAAGCCTAAAATTTCTCATCCATAAAATAGAAAGTGAACAGGATGAAGCATACCTTCCTTCTGGCAAAGTTAGAATGGTTCCAGGAGTTACCTGGGGATCATGAAGTAGAAATGAGACAACATGGAGATCTCTTAATGTGAGAATCTGTACAGTTACATGGGCTAGGAATTATCAGTATATTTTCTGCATGTTGTGATCAGTTGAGAAAATTTTAACTGTTAAAGATAACAAAGCCTTTCCTCCAGATTTTAAGCCAGAAGTTAAAAACTAAGTACCCCCTGTTTGTTTGGCTAATAGAGTATTTTTAAAAAATTGATGCAGCATTTGAAAATTGTGAGAACCCAGATTTTTGGCTTCTCTTGGAAAGGCTGGAGTTTTTGACTGTAGCAGACCCACAGCAGCAATTAGCTAGAAGTGGGTAGCAGCTGTCCTGTTTAGATGGCGACACCTGCTCTCTGGTTTGATCATCTCTACCACTCACATTAGGGTGACCATATAACTTGTCCAAACTGTGCACTTTTGAGAGAAAAGGGATGTGGGGACGCCATTAGTGATTATACCTGGACCACAGGCATAAACCAGCGTTGTTGAGCAATGAGGATATATGATCACTTTGTTCATTTGTTTACACTGTTGTTGCTCATTGCTATTTGGATTTGGGGGTCACAACTGGGAATCTCACAAGGAAGGAAAGCGTGTAAAATGAGGAACAACACGAAGGTTGAAAAACAAGCAGATATTTAAAAGAATATTAAAACGAATCCCAATGACACCAAACCTTTAGGTGAAGAGAAAGCCTTCCTGGGGGCTGGCTCAGCATGTAAGTTTGACCTTCCAGGCTTCCTGCCCTACACAGCACTGTCAGTTTTAATAAGCTGTAAGCCCTTAGCTACAAGCAAGACTAATCAAACTGCCGAGAGCAGGCTATTCCTAATCAGAAAGGAACAGGCTAATCATTTAACTGTAGTGTCTCAGTGAGCTTTCTCCAAGCTGCTTCTCCAGAAAAAACATCCCTGATAAGATAACTGCTTTACCCTCCAGCCTTGACCCTCTGATGGTCTTGGAAATTTTTATTAAAATGCTCTAATTATTCAAGAATTTGGCTTAAAATTGCTTTAGAAAAATATTTCCCCTGAATCCCAGCAATAAAATATTTCTCCTTCAAGATATATGGGAAATCGCAGACTTGCATTACTGGAGATCATTTGAACTAATGAAAAGCCCCCAAACACTTCAGGGTGCAGTTAGTCCCAAACTTGGATGAGGAGTGGGGGACATGATATGGCAACCCCTACTGAGCATCTATAGGTGCCAGCATGGTAACATGGACTACACTTGCTAGTACGTGCTATTCCTCATTGGATTATTCCTCTCTATTCAATCCTAACCCTAACCCTAACCCTTCAACCTAGGAGCAAGTCAAAACAAGAATCTATTTAGTGCAATGGTCAACTGTTGAGTTTTACTCAGATGGAGCTACAATCTAAACTGGGGGCTGAGTATTAACAGGCCTTCAGGCAAATTACTCAACTTTCCTAAAATTTCTGGTAGATCATCAGGAAGGCTACTCTACCTTCCTGAAACTCAAATTTTAACCTCAATATAGTAATACCAGTACCTCACAGTGAGGCTTTAAAGGTCAGTGAGATTCATATGGAATGCCTTTACTAAGTTGCTTAGTACAATAAAATCTCCCAAGATTATGATTGTTATTTTTTTTTAATTATGTACTATCATGGTCTTATGGCCTCTGATTAAATAAATATAGAGATAAGGAAATTTTCAAAACACATATCATTTAATAATAGTTCCTCTTTGGATTCTGCATTTAGCATGAAAGTTCTTAGAGAAAAAATATTTTTCCAGTGAGAAATCTCTAGAACATTTCTGGTGCCATGGAAATTTAATATTTTGTCTTAATAGACTCACTACCATTACAGAAAGCAATACACAGTGAATTTTTTAAATTAAAAATGTTTATTAGATATTGCCTTTAATAGATTTACTACATTAAAGGACAGAAACATTTTTTGAAATGTGCTAATAAGAAAAAGACCCAGGAAACTGAATAATGTTGAACAGAATTTTCAGTATTTTGAACATAAATAAAACTCATAACTTTTATATGGACTCTGGGATATTTACTGATAATCCTTCAACAATGGGTTTGGCATTGAACAAGAAATATGAACACATAAATAAGTATAATACAATAATTCCAAGAGAATTAGATCCTTGAGAACAGAAACTCTGTTGTCCATAAGTGTCCTTTGCCATTCACCGAGAAGTTACATCACTAAAAAGAAAAACATATAGATGGGTTCCCAACACATAAAAATACAAGAATCACATAATAACTACAAACAACATTCAATAATGCCCATTAAAATTTAAAAACCAGAAAAGCATAAGAGGGTAAAACAATGCATTTGTTACCCCTTCCAAAAAAAGTCTTTTTGGTTTGGTTATTGTTATTTTACAAAAAATGACTATATACGTGTATTTGTATTCCTTATAAAAATTGACAAATATAGAAAAGCACAAAATAAAATAAAAATAACCAGTGATATCATCAACAAAAATATTACTCCTCTTCTGATAAGAACAAAATCATACAATCAGAGAGGACCAAGGAAGGACCCCCCCAGGATCTCTGATGCTAATTCACCAACAACTCCAAAATTGATAGGCAGAACTTCATTTTAGTGCTAAATATCTATTCTATTGCCTGTCTCCTGGTACTGCTGTATTTTTTAAAAATCAGGTCAATAGTGATGAATAAGCAAGGATGAAAAGTATGTTTAGTACTCTAATCTAAAACTTTGTTTCTCAAGGAAAAAAAAAATGTTTTCTTGGACATCATGCATGCGAGGCAAGTGTTCTAATCCTGAACTGTATCCCCAGCTTTTTTTCACTTTTAATTTTGAAACAGGGTCTTACTAAGTTGCCCAGGCTGGTCTCTAACTTGGAATCTTCCTGCTTTCAATCTTCTGAGTAGCTAAGATTATAGATGGGCTTGGCATTGAACAAGAAGTATGAACACATAGATGTACACTACCATGCCTGGTTGTTCCTCAAATTTTAAAGCTAAAAGATTCTTAGAAGCTCATATCCACTATGCCTGTCCCTGTTTATTCATGAGGTAACAGGCCAGAGGCCTAAATCGTTTTTTCTAGGTAACACAGCTAAGTAGGACTAAAACTGATCTTCTAATTGCCCACCAGGCTTCATCCAAGGGGAAAAACTAGAAATGAATCTCCACAAGTGACAGGACTATAGTCATTTCATGATTAGGATGTTGATGAACCTGAAGGGTGGAGTATAGTGGATCTGTACGACCAGTCGAAAGCAGCTAGGTACACTTTTGGATCCTACGGGCAAGAACAGTGGTTCTAGGAAGACAAATAGACCCACTGGCCAAATGAAGAATGACTTGGGTCAAAGTTCGTAGGAGCATTGGTTAAGCCCCATGTTCCAGGGCAGAGGCAAACATGATTAAGTCACAAGAGCCCTTTCGGAGTGACTGTATTACCACGGCAGCATGGAAGGTAAAAGTATCCAAAAGAGCTTCCCAATTATGAGGATCAAAATTAAGAAAACCCCAATCAACAGACATGTATCCACAGAGGTTATGCTACTCATGCACAGTCATCTCCATCTCAGTGTTCCCAGACTCTCATCCTCCTCTTCGAGGGTATCTTCTCACCTCTGGTTTTTTACTAAATGAGTCTCTACCCACTAATAGAATTGGCCTAGAAATTTTACAGATGATGGTTCAATCCCTTTGGATCAATCTAGGCCATTTAAGTCTTTAGAAGACATCTTTTCACCCTCATGTGGGCATTTGGGACAGACATTCTTTATTTTGACAGATTTTATTCCAAATTTAAATGCTTCAAGCTACGACTGTTTCTTCTTTTCTTCTTTCCATGTTATAACAGTGATACAAGCTCAGTGCAGAGGCAGATTTGTATTGCCAATTCTTAACATGCTTGCCTGCGGATGAGTTCTTTCAACTGTGCCAGTCTGTCACTTTTTAGTGCTTCCCGGATGGATTGGAAAAATCCAAAGTAGTGTTCAAAATTGTGCATCATTAGCAGGACCCCAGCCAGCAGCTCATTGGTCACCAGTAGATGGTGGATGTATGCACGAGTGTGATTTTTACAGGAATAACAGGAACACCCTCTTACCAGTGGATTAAAGTCCTCTTGATACCTGCAAAAGGAAGCCACAGTGACATTCTAGAAAGTGAAGAATATAAGAAAGCCACAACCTAGACTATCTGTTTTGCTGGCAAAGTTACCAATCGTTAATAACAAGCCTGGCCAATGTTTAGTGCTAGGCACCTCCATAAGATGGCAATGTGGATAAAAGTTAACAAAGAATGCAATGAATCACGGAGACTCAGGAGTTTTCCTCTAATGGATACAATCTTCAAGGCTGGTGGCTAAAAAATCTACATGGTCACTCATGTTGAGCACTGAAAAGGCACACAAGGTTAGGAAATGCTGGTCTGACACTTCTCACCCCTTGCCATCAAAAAACATGGCATAACTTTCTACTTCCATAGCTGTTATAGTTTATAAAGCATTTTCACACACACTGTCTTATTTAATCTGCATCTACTCTTTGAGATAGCTGTTTTTATGGGGTTTACAGGACTCTGGGCCTACCCAGAGTGAATTCTGGCTCTACAACTCACTTGGGAAAGTCACTTAACATCTATCTTTGCCTTTGTTTCTCATCCATGAACCAAAGGTATTCCACCTCACTGAGTTGTTGAGAGGATTAAATGAGTTAAGAGAGCTGAAAGGGCTTGAACTCTGCTGGGCGCATACTAAGTACTATACAGTACTAAGTATACTAAGTATACAGTATAGTATAGAACTATATACATTGTACTATATAGTACTGTACTATAGTATATAGTATAGTATAGAATTCTGCTGGGCGCATACTAAGTACTATACTGTACTATACTAAGTACTATGCAGTACTATACCTTTTATCAGCTATTAAAGAGAAGCTAAGTGACTTGACCAATGTCTTATATTTAAAAGCAGTGCTAGAATTTGTCTCCAAGTCTCCAAAACTTCAAGTCTAGCACTGGTAATAAGCATACTATAATTTCCAATTACATCTACAAAAAAAAAAAAAAAAGGGAATTTTAGTAGTACTGTAACCAGTTATATTTTAAAATACAAAAATATTTTAAACAGAAATTAATCTCCTTGGGTATTTTTCACAAAGTTAAATGAGTTAGATTTTACTATTTCAGACCTACATCAAGAAGCCCCAACAAAATATAAATAGAAACGAATGTCCAGAAACCAATAAATCCTCATCCTGAAGGGAATGCACCAGACTCACAGAAACACCCCTCTCTGGTACTGAGAATTATCACTTTTGATCAAATGGGAATTACAGTGTATCTTAGTTCATTCTTTATTGAGGCAAATGTTTTATTTAAGATTTATAACTGCACATAACCAAGACAACTTGAGTTCCTTACAAGTTATAAACTTTGTTTTATCTTGAAATCAAATTTCACTCCATCATTATTTAAAGTACTTGGAAGGAATAAAAGACACAAAACAAATGGATTTGGTCTAATCTTTTGACAGCTTTTCTAAAGCAATTGTTATCTAGCCTCAATTTTTTGACAAGATAAAGTACACAAATTCATCTGCAGAAAAAAGGTTTTCTGGAACCAAATTTGAGAAGGCCTAAGTAATATCCAACTATAAATATTTTATGAAGTCATAAACTGAAAAGGGAACAGTTACATAAACTTTTAAAACAGACAAAAATTAAAAAGTTAGAAATCAAAATTCAAACTTCAAAAAATTTTTACCTTTTTTCCTTCAGATTAATTTCAAATGATGTCATTTCTTGGTTGCAATCAGTTGTTTTAATTTTTTCTATTTGATCCACAGATTTGATTTCTTCTTGTGTCCCATTCTGTTGTAATACTAAAGGACAAACCAAAAGAAAGTCTTGAATGAAGATCAGATAAAGAGTAGCCATTGGAAGAATTTTATTTTAGTTATTATTTCATGCCCTTTGACCCTGTAATTCCACTCTTGAAATTTATCCTAAGGAAATCACACAAGAAAGAAAAATAGCAGTATACTCCCAGATGATCACTGACCTATTATCTACCGTATCAAAACAATTTGAAATATTCAACAATGTCTAAGCAAACTATGGTTTTAGGTATGTAACATATAACCCTACTATCAAGGAATAATTTTAACTAACACTTAATGTGTATGTATGTGCTGGGGTTATTCCTTAGCCTCATCTCAAGTGTACCCGCAAATAAAAACAGGACTTTGTAGCGGTCTATATGGTCTATATTTCAAGTAGATTATACAATATTAATTGGCAAAATCTTTAATGTACAACATACTTACACAAACACTACACACAAATATGATTAATAAAACTATTTCAGTTTTCCTAATCATGAAGGAATGTGGCTTTCTCTAGCCAAAAAGGAACTTGCTCCATCCGGAGACACAGAACTCAGTGTCAGCCTCTTTGTAGAGCTTTGTATATATTCATGGTACTGGAAGACTAAGTTATCTCTGTCCTGATGGAAGTAATTTAGTTTGTAAATGAAGTCATGAAAATGTATAAAGTGTTAATGGTATGCCTATTCACATATATCATGCTCTGGTCTGTCTAAAAGAACAGTAAAATTGACCTCCTATATATAAGAACTTGATCAACCTAATTTATTTTGTATCTAGAAGTAATCTGATTTAGATTAATATCGAGGTTGCTTTATAAAAGTGTGACATCTTCTGAATGAAATTTAATCACTTGTAGGAAATAAAGGGAACATTTAAAGAATTCTGGGGTCCTATTCAAAGTTAAGGTTGGCTCTGGTCAAGGAAGAGTTCAGAGGAAAGCAGAGAAAGGAAAATGAAAAGGAAAGACCATCTCCAAAGTCAGAGGAGGATGGGGCAGACAACATTCTCCAGCACAACTGCTTCAAGAGACCCCCAGCCACAGGCTGTGTCCGGTTCCTTTTCCACTGCCAAGTGAGTGTTAGAATGTAAAACTGCCTGCCTTGACTTCTGAATAACTAAACAATAAAAGAAAAATGGCAGTGCTTCAAAGCAATATTAACAGAGGAAAACAGCTTTCTCATTTCAGTGTGTAAAAAAACTCCAAAAAGCTAAATGCAACACCAGGATCAGATGATGGTAAGGTTCCCTGTAATTTAATTGCATGGGGTTTACAAAAATGGGACTTGCAAAAAGCAAACAACTCTTTTGTGGGGGCGGGGGTGGGGACAAATTAACTTTTACCAAGCAGTTCAAAGATTTTCAAAATTTTCTTAGATTTTTATCACAATTTACTCTGAATGTTCTTTTTTCAGCTTAACAGAAAAGGTCTTGTTTTTACTCACTACAGTATCAATAACCCAATATTGAAGAGTTACATGCATAGTTTTAAGTACCTAGTTTTATATGCCAAAATGCCAAGGAATACAGATAACAAAAAGATGGCGTTTTATAAAAGACTGGCTTGACATGTACATATTTCTGACTTGTGACTCAGGTCAAAAATCAATAGGAAATAGAAGAAACTTCCTTAAGACAGAGATGAACTTCAGAAGACCTACATGTCTCTTCAGGATTCGGCTGGTAATCAAAGCTGAAAGCCAGGGCACATCCTCGCTCTGTCACTAGATAAGGGAAAAAACTCTCAAATAAGTCCACTCCTCTTTCGATACACTCGAGCACTTCATCTGGCCGGCTAACACCACAAATGAGCCTGTGAAAATGACAATAAGAACAGTGACATGAGGACAATGCCCGGAATGACATCAAGAGTCTTTCTGATGAACAGGGTATTAAAAGCAATAATAACAAAAGACAGCAATCAGGGTTGGAGTGGCTGGCAGCAGATAGCAACATGTGGTAGAAAGAGCTTAGGGCTTTGAAGGAAGAGAGAGATGAGCTTACATCCAAGCCCTACCGCTTATTTAACTGCTGTGTTATTTTGGGCAGGTTTTTAACATCTCTGAGTTAAGAGCAATAATATATTCCTCCACAAAATCACTGTGAGAATTAATAAGATATTTGGAAAAGCATACAGTATAGTTCCTGACTCTACAGAAACTCAATAATGGTTGGTTTCTCTTTCCCTTCTCATCCTTTCTGAACAGCTTCCCTGGTCTTGGGTGAACTTTATAGCTCATATATATACTATAGAGATTTTTTTTTTTTAAGAGTGCAAAGCTACATGCTTTCTTTCTCCTTCAAATTATTAACTGAATTTTTCTTATAATTATTTTTCAAAATTGGTTCAGTAAAGATATTTTATCTACCATATTCAGGATAGCTTCATTTATACAGCGACTCTTGCTCTTAGAATTTGAACTCTGGCCACAAGATCTAAGAATCTAGTTGGTTTTCTTTATATTTTCTCTGTCAACAGAAAGTCTGTACCATAGAATGAAATGGTGTTTTCTGAGGGACTGGATAAGGCATTCAGAGAGTATTAATAATTTTCAGGCAGGTTTTGCCACTAAAACAAAATGATAGAGATGCATTTGATCAGGCTGGCTGATTGAAAGTATTTTTTATGTTTGTTTTTCTACTGATAGCCCCTTTTTCATGAACTGGAAGAGAAGAGCTTACATATTCTCTGATTTCTAAAAGAAGTTCAAAAAAAGGCTTATGTAATATTAAACAAGCAGAAACCTTAAATATATGCCAGTTTTCCTGACTACAGTTTCCTTCAAATAATGTAGTGTTTTGGAACTCCTCTCCAACTGAAGCTGGCATTTCTACATGCTGATAGAAAGAAAAACAATCCCAGCTTTCAAATTCAGTAACAGACATCTGTGAGCACTTAACACAAAAAAGTCCAGAAAATGACTAGGAATACTAGTGCTGAGTTGTTATCTGAACCAGAATGAAACAAGGACAGGGAGTGCAATGAATGCAAGAGGATGAGGATAAACACTGGGGCAAAAGCTGGGTGGGAAAACCCTTTTCTGCATGGTCTTTACACAAATGTGCAAAAAATTCATTGACCTGTATCCAATCATTTGTGCATTTTATTGCATGTTATACCTGAATTTTAAAAAAAGTAATAAAATGACATATTCTATATACTATTCAATAGCCCTCAGGAATACCAGGCAGCACCCCATAATCAAACTTCATATATATATATGTGCAGGAAAAAAGCATGATTATTCACACCAAGTGAAATAAAAGACTACAAAGTCTTTTTTTTAACTGACAGATAAAATTGCATGTATTTGTCATATACAACATGTTTTGAAGTGTGTGTGTGTGTGTATTATAAAATGGTTAAATCTAGCTAATTAATGAATGCATTATCTCATCTAATTATCACTTTTATGGTGAGAACACTTAACATCCATTCACATTGCCTTTTTCAAGAATACAATTTATCATCATTAACCATGGTCACCAGAAGGTACAGCACATCCCTTAAACTTATCCCTCCTGTGCAATTATATATCCTTTGACCAACATCCTCCTAACCCACCCACCCAAGTCATTTATAAACACTATTCTACTCTATACTGTGACATAACTTTTTTAGGTTCCACATATGAGTGAAATTGTGCAGCACTGGTCTTTCTGCGCTTTGGTTATTTCACTTAACATAAAGACCTCCAGGTTTACCTGGTGTTTTGTTTGTTTGTTTGTTTTCCTCTTTTAAGAAAGAAAGAGCTAAAATTTAGGAAGTCTAAGGTGACATGAGCTGCTTTCAGAAACTTCCAATTTGTAGCTTTGAATCTTGCAGATCATCTCTGTTCATGAGTATATAGCAAATTCTGCACGTATGGAAACATGAGAACCAATCCCACTTATGTTGCCAATTCCCTGAACTTCAAAAAATGGCACTACTCACTACCTATCTCAAATCTAAAACTTCTTATTAGTAGAGCCTCAACACATTAGGCATCCAAGATCTGTCCTCAACTTTCCTTGATTTAAACCAGAATTCCGCATGACTCTACACCTGTCCTCAAGTAACAAGTTAGAATGAACAAAAACAATATTTATACTTGGCACAAGAATGTGAGGAAACAGTATAACACTTGCCCTCACTTATGGGGATCAATATAGTAATTCACATGGCAATCATCCTCTGTTCTACATTCTGAAATCAGGGCAGGCTAAGCTTGATGAAAACTTCCCTCACAGTCTGCTGAGAAAAGGACAGAAAGGGCATAATCAAAACATCAGAAGGCATACTCATACACAGACTGTATCATACACAACTGGCCAGCACTCCTTTCTTGTATCCCTTGAGGTTGGCCTGCATCCCAACTGAACACTAGCCTCGGTTTGTCCTCCGGGAGCTCTGCAGTGACAGATGACAGCAAGTGCAGTCTAGTCTCCAGGGTTCCTGGATTCCCATAGAAGCCATCCAGAAGGAAGCCTCCAACTGGCCGCTTGGCTGTCTCTCGTGCTGACCTCAACCTCTCCTCCATCACGTCTCCACCTTCAATCACTCCAATGATGATACTTTTCTGAAGGACCTGAGGTAAGAAAAGGATTGATGCTCTTAACCATTTTCAGTAAGACACTTTTTTACATGTACCTTACATGGTCCAATGGACAGAAGAGACCACAACAAAATTACTGCAGATGAAACATCAAAGGAAGGTGATGCTCCCCAACAATCTCCAGAAACACTCTGTGCAAAACACAAAATAGGTAAGAAAAGACTGAGGAAACAGGGGCAATCAATAGGAATCAGCATGTCCTAACTTCGATTAAAACAAAACTAAACAAAATTCAGAAAAATCTGAATGCCCTATATGCATATGGAAAGCTACTAAGCTTCACCAGCAAGGAAATGCAAAGCGGAAACAATAAAATGCCATTTTTGCCAATCACAATAACAAAAAAGTTAAAACACAAATAACAGAGTGGAGGAAAAAGTGTAAGGGAAATGGCACCTCTCATTTCCCTTAGACTTTCACCAAAAAAGAGTAAAAATTAGTTCAGCTTTTTAGGAGGGCAAGTAGATAACAACTATTAAAATATCAATCTTTATCTTTGGATCCTAAAATTCCACTTTCAATGATCTGTCCTATAAATACATTCATTCATATGCATCAAGACATATTTACAAAGATATTTAGAATAATGAAAAACTGGAAACAACCTAAACATTCATCAGCAGAGCAAAAGCATAAACTATGACACATTCATAACATGGTTTCCTATAGTTATTTTAAAAAGAATGAAGTAGATATACTAATTAAGTGCATGGACAGGAGTTTTAGAACTTTGTTAACCAAAACCAAATAAATTGTTGAACATGTAATCATATGCCCATAATACAGGCATGCATATCTATGCTTGTTGATTGGTTAGTTTGTTTTTGGTACTGCTGATTAGACCCAGAGTCTTTTTACCACTGAGCCACTTTCTATTTTTTATTTTAAGACAGGATCTCACTAAATTGCTTAGGACCTTACTAAGTTGCTGAAGCTGGCCTTGACTTGTGATCTTCCTGCTCAGCTTCCCGATTCACTGGGATTGCAGGCATGTGCCACTGCACCCGATTCTAGTATTCATTACATGTATACAACTCCAAAAATAAGCCTTGCAAGGACATACACAAATCAATACTGGCTCTCTGGTAAAAGAAAAGGATGGGGAGGAAGTCTGAAACACTGTAAAGAAGGAATTTCACCCCTTCATTTAAGCAGAAGGGAAAGAATCAGACTATTTTGGCTGCTGTGTGAAAAATAAAGGTGAGTATGGCTAAGGAACGCATAGGAGACAATTTAACTAACCTCGGTGAAACACAAGATGATCTGGACTAAGGCCCAGGCAGAGGAAGAAAGAGTACAAATAAAATTTGAAACTGCATCAGGAGGCAGGATCAATACAATCTGGTGAATTAGTTTTCTTAGTAGAGGATGAAGATGAATTCTAGAAAGACTACTGGCTCCTGTTTTGGAAATTCAGGGAGATGGTGCTAAAAGCAAAGGCAGGGAATAATCTTAGAAAAATAGTGGAGGCTGAGGCACAATGATTATTCTGCTTTGTGCACTCTTAATCTAAGGTATTAATGGGATGTGCAAACAGCAATTTCAATTCAACCACTGAGTATATAAAGCTTAAGTTATATGAATATATCTGACACAAGTTAGGTCATCCAGACTAGAAATTTAGGCATTTGACTGACATCACTTTCCTCTCCTGTTTCTGTGGCAGACAGGGCTAACAGACAACTCTTCCTATGGCACTGGGTAAGGCGCTAAGCTCCATGGATGAAACCCATTTGCCATTCCTGACCTAGGGAATTTATGGAGAAGAAAGCAAACTAAAAACAGATTTGGGGAGCTTCAATATTGAACATTCAGAATAAAAGGATCCAGTGAATAAGATGGGGAAGACATCACAGAAACAGAAAAAGATGCATGCAAATACTCAAAACATGTAAATACACAGGACTGCCCCTTCACATGAGTAGTACAACCATGTGAAAAAGTATGGTCATATAATTTACTGTCTAAAATGGAATGCATGGAAGTAATGTGAAATGATAAGGCTGCTTGCAATAATAAAAATGAGGAACCTGAGGCACATCTGGCCTTTCTAAGAACTATACTCCCTATCATACTCCCTGTCCTGCTTGCTTGCTTATTTACTTGCCTGCTTTCTTTCAGAACTGGGGACTGAACCCAGGGGCCATCTACTAATAAGCTACATCTCCAGCCCTTTTTATTTTTTATTTTGTGACAGTGTCCTGATAAGTTGCCCAGGCTAGCCTTGAACTTGCAATCCTCCTGTCTCAGAGTCACTGAGATTATAGGCATGTGCCACCATACCCAGCACTGTCCTGCTGCTTTCTATTTATCCAAATGTTACTAGTCCAACAAAGATAATTACTAACTCAAAATAAATGCTATCAAGCCAACACTATCTACCCAGACCTACAGCAATGTCCCTAAGCTGGACTCCTATTGAAGATAATATGAGTTTTATTTAGAATGACCACTAAGTTTCCTCTAATATTTCATGTACATTAAGCTTATTAGCCAATTTATATTTTTATTGCTAGCGTCAAAATAATCATGTTCCTCAAAATGAGCTTATACCTGATTAGACCTGATTAAATATAAATAATTTATAATATATATAATTTATATATATATAAATAATTACTCCACATAAATTATCTTAAATATTGGAAGTCTCTTGTCTGATCAGTATCTTTTGTTCCCTCACTTCCTCTGCTCTCCTAATAAATGCATCCTCTTCCAACTTCACCAAATTTGCTCCTGGGCTCCCTTATATACAGTTTCATCTTCCTCACCATCATAACCATTCACCATCAGCAAACATTTACTGAGGTTAACCATGTGCCGGTCTTCTGTTACATGATGAAAATACAAAAACAACATAGAAATTGAGCTTAAAGAGGCCACAATTTAATAAAGGTAAGTGCATAAGAAATCACTGGAATATAACTAGAGTTAAAATACAACTACAAATTAAAGGGATATCAAAGCATGAATAGCACCTTCTGGAAAAAATCAGGAACCAGTTTCATAGAATGATGAATGGAATGAAGTAAGCCAATGGGAGCAAGAATGGGATTATGGCTGGAGATTAAAAAAATAAAAGATACAGTCCAGAAGAAAGTCTGTATACAAAGTCTGTATACAGGTGGCCCAAGAATAAAACAGGCAAATGCCATAAAGAATTGTAAATAATTCAGGAAGGTCAGAGTGCAGGCCACAGGAGAAAAGACCACAATGAGCCGAAAAGTAGGTGAAGGCCAGGTCACAGGTGTACATGCCATGTAAGAGTTGAAGTGGAGAATCATTGAATTCTTTTAGGAAAGTAGGCAATGGGCTTGTACTTGGATATTTACAAAGGTCTCTTAGAAAACAGGGCTGAAGATGGATTAAATAAAAAAGACAACAGAGACAGAAAGAATAATTCAAAGGTAACTATATAAGAGATGATGAAGCTTAAGGTGGTGATATGAAGGGTGGGAAGGAAGAGGCAGGTTCTAGACATATTAGGGAGATAGAATCAAGGGAGAGTGAATAAATGGATATTAAATATGCACGCAGAAAAAGATTCTTAATCCAAGGGTGGTGGAGCATGCCTGTAATCCCAGAAGCTTGGGAGGCTAAGGCAAGAGTATTGCAAGTTTGAGGCCAGCCTGGGCAACTTAGGCAGGCCCAAAGCAACTTAGCAAGACCCCGTCTCAAAATAAAAAATAAAAAAGTGCTGGGGATATGGCTCAATGGTAAAGTGCCCTTGGGCTCAATACTCAATCAATCAATCAATATAATCTTGAAAATCTCAAGTTTCTGGACTAAGGAACTTGAACTGAGATAAAGTATTAAGGAAGAGTGAAAGAAAGAACAGGTTCGAAGAAGTAAGACAAGAAGTCTGATTCCCTCTGAGTTTGATGAATAGCAATTAGTTTGGGTAATACAACCAAGCTATGGCCAGTAGTTATGTAACTGAAGTTATATGGACAAATGTTGACAGTACATATAATTTTTAGAATTATTCAGCAATTAAAACAAAGGAAAAGCTGCTTGGATATGACACATATAATGTGATGAAAACAGAGCCTAAGATAGAATCCTAGAAAATATTAGTTCTCAGAGTTCAAGGAAGAAAAATAAAAACAAGTGAAACAGACCAAGAAGCAGAGAAGTAGAAGGAGAAACAGAAAAGGAGGTATCACAGAGTGGAAGGAGTTTCAAGAGAAAAGAGGGGTGGTGGTGCAGCATACCTCTGACTTTTCCTGTAGCCGCAGGCAGCTATCTAGGAATAGGAGGGATCGGTCCACAGACTTTCTGGCCCTCTTTGTGGAAGTTGTTTCCTCACAAGATGCTTCTCCATCTGAGAGGCACTGGAACCAGTCTGGCTGAAGGGCTTGCTGAATTGCCATGAACTTGGATACAGTCATTTCTACTCGTCCTCCAACACCCCACACAGACACAGACTGCCATAAAGCAAGACAAAGAGGAATTAGCAAGAGTAAGATACAAAAAAAAGAGAAAGCAATAAAGTAATAAAGCATTAATTCTTTACAACTGGAGAGATGGTATCAATTTAGGATCTAGACATGGTGGGTAAAAATTTGTCTCATGGAGAGAAAAAGCAAAATTCCAAATTTCAAATGCTCTAGAGATCTGACAGTTCATAAAGAATCCTTCAATGGTAATGCAAGCCAACTTTTGAGTTAGCCCCCCCAAAGAGTCCTCACACTTTTCTAACACAATCTTCCATTGTCCCCAATCTCATCTCTCCCACCCCAACCTCACCCTTGCTATTCCTGAACAAACCACAGACTTTGGTTCTTCGCTTTTGATGGCACTATTCCTTTTGACTGACATGTCCTTCTACTTCTTTGCCTGGAAAAATACTATGTCTCCTTCAAAGAACTGAATTTAAATATCATCTAACATGTTCCCCCAACTGTTCCTGGGTGTAATGAATTATTTAATCCTCTAAGCTCTTACAGAAATTTGTATTTCTTTCTTTTACAGAAAAAAACCACTTATTATACCATTTTATATTTGTCTGTCTAGAATATTTCACTTTATACCTATATCCCAAAAGCATATTCTGGAGCCCTACATGTTAACATTTAGTAAGTGTTTACTAGGTCAGGTAGATACAGAATTACATGCAAAGACATCAACTCTTTAGATCATGAGAATCACTGTATCATATTCCATCTTTGTTTAATCTTTCCCCTACAGGATCTGTTCTTAGATGAGATCACCACGGACACAGATGGAGAAGCCACAAATGGTCTTTCCAGTACGTACCAAAGGCATAAGAATACTGTTTAAATGAAGTCTTCCCCTGTTAAATAGGGAAGATAACTGAGGTCAAATATTGCCTTTTGAATTCAAATTATAAAATTTAAATAAAGCTTAAAACAGGAGAATAATTGAAAATAGTATTCTTAGATAAATCAACATTGTTGAGATCAACAAAGTGAGTGCAGGGAAAGTGATTTCATTCGTAAAGCAGTAGTACCTGCTGAGGCCTCACCTGAAGACTGTCCTCAGAGATCCTGCTAACGGGGACACCTCTAGATTAAAACTTTTAAGGAAGTCTTTTTGATACCACTCTTCACTAACTAAGATCTCTGGCTGTGGACCCAGCTTTTTCAAATTCTGTTCTAGCAGCAAGCAGTATTACACTGAGGTTCTACTATATATAGTTACACATGAGATAACACTCACCAGCAACTTCCCCACTCTCCCTGGAGTTATTAAACTGCAAATACAGCATGGCATCAAAAGACAATTGTCTTCTCCCATCATAGCAACTTCTTTTTTGGGCACGTGCTTGACCCTCCTCCACACCCCACTTTTTTGTAACAAAAAATGCTGAGGATATATTCCTCCCCTTAACTCATCCTTACGCAGCCATATTCTCTCTTATATTTCAGCCCAATTCCATTAAAATCATCACAATAAACAGAAGATATAAAGGAATTCAATCCAGACAGAGAGAATCTCACTTCTGAGGAGGCATAACAGGCTGACTTCCTGGAACAAAGCTGCAGCCTTGGAGGCCCTTCTGAGAACACACCTTATTTGTTACATAACCAGCTGGACAGGGGCTGACTGGATCCTGCAGGGAGCAGTATAAGAGTGATTCTGGCATGCCTGTACAAACACAAAGAAGAACCACTGAGAGTGCTTATGTCAACAATAACACTACTGTAACAGGGAACAGCTTCACATATGTATTGGTGGATATATCAGCTCTAACCACAGTAAACAGTTGGTACTTATCTTGGAATTAATTATAAGTGGCCTATCAGCATAAGCAAAAAGATTACTTTGAAACTTACTCATCTAAAAGAATGGAATGTAATGATTCATGTCTAATGATGTAGTGAGCTGCTACAAAGAAAAGGTGTATCTCAGAGTATGAGATACAATGAAAAGTTTTTAGTGACATGTTGATCCCAATTTCTTTTAAAGAATTTAACATTAAGTATGCTCATTCTAGGAACCATCCAAAAGGAACTGGTACTAGAAAGATAAAGAGATATAATCAAAAGGAAATCTCATTAACCACAAATCTCATTAATAATAATCATGGGTCCCTAGGGACAGAATTATAGAGATGCTGTAGGATACTATAAATGGATCTCATTCTCAATATGTTTTGTTTTATTGACTCAAGATGACAGCTTCTTAGGTTCTTTAGTCTAAAAGACAGCCACTTAAAAAAAAAATCTAAAACAACAATTAGTAAACCATTAGTGGTTAAATTTCATATACTACCCAAATTTCCTGTAAAAAAAGGGGGGGGGGAGGATTCCATTCAAAAAGAGATAAACAAAGTGAGTTACAAACCTCTGCAGTTCACCTCAATTTTCCACAATTTCAATTATTATGATTATTTCTAGAAAGCTTACAATAGCTATTTTGACTTAATTACATGCCTGTACACTTTAAAACTGGAGACTATACCTGGCCTCAGATCTAGGAGAATGATGCCACATCAACTCCTCTGATGAACCAACAGAAGCAGAAGACTCACTAACCAATGGAAACAGGATCTGTCTTCACTTAAGTGAGTCCCAGGTATTGGGGAAAAAGCTTCAGAAAAAAGTGGTCCACAGAAGAACTGGTTCTGTACCTGTCACCATTAAGCTTTTCTTCTAAATAAATGAATACATAAATCTGTACCAAAAAAAATCCTACTTTTGGAACAGAAGATAATATCAATATACCAGAATATAGCTGTATATAAAGTCTTCATCTGCCATTTTATGAGTGTGGCTCAAGGGATCTTGAGTATGCTTTGGATCTTGTGTATGTCCCCTCTGTCCTTTGCTCAGTGCCTGTACCTGCCTTGTAACTGTCTTCCACCACTGCATTCCCACTACTGACCTGGCTAATAAATGCTCTCCTTTGAGCCATCTAAGATGCCCCCTTATCTACTCTCTCAAGAATTAATTCTTTATTCTGATCACCTTCCACATATCCTCAGAGCAGATATGTGCTCCTCCCTCTCGGGCTATCATGATATACATACATATTCCTAATCTTACAAAGCAGTCACTATATTCTTACTAGAATTACCTATTTATCTTTATCTCAGCTAGGATCTGAGTTCCATGAGAGCAACAACTGTTTCCTATACAACTGTGAATACCCAATTGCTGATTCTTGGTCCAAAAGATTTCTATTAGAATAATGAGTAAATAAATGCATGAATAAACTATCAATAAGTCAATAGCATCTCCAAACTCCAAATTCATTTAAGACACAAATAATTTAATTTTTACCTATAAAGTTTCCAACTCCTTTCTTATATTCTGCCAAAACTTCATGATGTTCTGCCCTGTAAATAAAACAGAAAAATACATAATAATGAATCATTCTATGGATACTGCATAACAATTGAAGCCTTCTTCTTCTCACTCAAATAAGCTACATAGTCTTAAATGCAGTCTTGTACAACAATGTACTTCATTATTCAAGAGACCTTACTAACTAGACTAGGTTCATTACTCAAAATCAAAGCCTTAAATTTGTAAATGGTTCTGGGGGAAGAGAAATTGGCACAGATGAGCTGCTTCAGAATATTTGTATTTTCTTGTTTCTCTTGCCCCTTCAAAGTCACAACTGATATCACAATACTACAGAATCAGTTGATCATACAGTAGGCTCTTCAAGTAAGTACAAAGTTGGTTTATATGTTACACAAGTCATTTAACTCCAGCAGTTCCATTTTCATAAAGTAGTACTAGCAAGTTCAAGTGCTAAGGCAGAAAAATTATTGAAGCAGAATAACTATGAGGCTGGTGCATGATGACAGCCCCTGAATTCCAAGTTTAGCTCTTAGAGAACATTTCTTGCCCCATTCCTACAGGAAGCAGTAGCAGTGAGGGCAGAGAATGATTGCAAGTTTGTAGAAAAAGCAGCACAGCACTAATACTCAGGATTCATCTGTGGTTCTAGGTCTGAGCCAAATGATGTATACCAATACCTCTCTTCTGATTTTAATATGAAAATCTATAAACACATATGAGTAAAAAACATTTTTCTCTTTCTTACACCTAACTAAGGTAACTAAACTGCTGCCAGAGTCAATTCTTGAATGATGGGGTCCAATACTTACAGGGATGACAGCGTAAGCTGAGCCATTGCAGGAATCCCATGGATATTATGCAGTGTTTGATGAGTCAGGTGTGGGGCAGAGCCAGTCTTGGTGTACAAAAGGCAGCCTGGAATGTCTATGATGTGGTCCCCTGTTTTGCCTAAGTTTTGTATTTTTCCCAAGCGACAGCCATTAACTACCTTGGTAAGATTCAGCTTCATCCTTAAGGATTAATCCACTTCCTGTAAGAAAAAAAGCATTAAATTTAGAAGCTTGGCAATATCTAAAGGCTATGCATTCTGTAAAGAAAACAACCTGCATAAAAATGAAAAATAGCATATTATTACTTCTAGTCTATGATTTTTTGGTGGGAGTGGGGATATTAGGAATAGAAGAATGAAAAAAGACACAGAGTGTCGCAGATCCCTTCTCCAAGGTCCCAGAGTAATATAATGATATCAACTACTTTTAAATTTAGTCATGGAATTTTAGTCAAAGTTGATGAAAACCAAACAAATGGAGGATGGAAGTGAAAAGAATAATCGTGAAAAGAATGCCAAGAAGTCAAGGTTCACTCTTAGCTTTGAAAATGTATATAAAGAAGGGTCCCAATGCTTAGGCAATACTGATGCTGATATGAACCATTTTTTCCTTTCTCTAATTTGAGAGAATACTAAACAACATAGCAATTTTCCCTAATAATGTTGTTTAGTAACAAAAGCATATTTCAAGACAGCATTCTGATATGAATACACATCAAAGAATGTATACCAAAATCAACAAAGATTATATCTAAGATGGTATTATATTCTAATTTGTTCTCAGAGAGTATCTAAACACAGGTGAGAAAATACATGGAGTATATACGTATTTCATAAGCAATTTTTCATTCCTTTTGTGACTGGGAAAGAAATTCAATATTTATTTTTTAGTTTTCGGTGGACACAACATCTTTATTTTATTTTTATGTGGGGCTGAGGATCGAACCCAGCACCCCGTGATGCCAGGCCAGCGCACTACTGCTTGAGCCACATCCCCAGCCCCTGGGTTCTACTTTTAAAATGCACTTCAGAATTGGATAAGCAGGTGTGGTGGATCATTTGCAAAATGTCATTGGACATATCAACATTTTACAAATGCTTTAGTACATCACTACAGCCAAATACCATAATCTTATTGTACCCTCTGGAATTCTTTCCAACTAGACTAGGTCAAGTTTTATTAGTAGACAAATTATTACAGCTATCTAGAAACTCCAACCTCAGATCCTGTATTCTTAAAAAATTGTTCTGGATGTCACCCATTATTTAAGATGCTATAAAACAAACAAGCATTACTTATTATTAAGGAAACATTACTTTTTTAGGAGGCAAATTCTTAAAATTTAAATATGATAATAACTATCAATATTAAGCTATTAGACATGAGAAAAATTACTTTCTGTATGATCCAAAAAGAAATGTCATGTTAAACATAAGATATTTGAGAAAAGTCTGGTTGATTTTCTCTGACTGTAACATCATTATTTCAAGTTACCACAAAAGTAAAGACATAAAAATTACTATTATTGGAGCCCATAGAAATGGAGACTATTAAAAAGAAAAAGTTAAGGGCTGGGGTTGTAGCTCAATGGTAGAGCACTTGCCTTGCATGTGTGAGGCACTGGGTTCAATCCTCAGTACCACATAAAAATAAATAAATAAAGATATTGTGTCCATCTGCAACTAAAAAGAAAAACAAAAAGTTTTAACAAGAGAATAGTTTGTTTTTTGCTTTTGTTTTGTTTAGTTTTTGTGGTACCAGGGAATTGAGCCCTGAGCATTCTACCACTAAGCTACATCATCAGTCCTTTTTAGTTTTCATTTTGAGAGAGGGTTTCACTAAGTTGCTGAGGCTGGCCTCAAACTTGCTCCTCCCCAGTAGCCAAGATTACAGGTGTGTGCTACCATGCCTGGAAAAGGCTATTATACACCCCACCCCACAAAAAATTGATATACATTAAATCTGATAAGGAAAATTTACCCCCCAGAATTATAAAAATTAAGGCTAATAAGAACACAATATAGAAAACATAGTACTAGAATCATATTCCTTACTTATCAGATAATACTCACCTTATGTATTAATGTATATATATTTGAAACTAACAGAACCCTGAAGCCATTCTGTAGCAAAATTAAAGACAGTATTTTGCAACCTAAGTGAGCTGTGGAGAATTCAAGCAGAGGAAAACACAAAGTCAGGTGAAATGCACTTCATCCCAGCAGCTCAGGAGGCTGAGGCAGGATGACAGGTCAGTCTCAGCAACATAGCAAGGCCATAGGCAACTCAGCGAGACCCTAGTCTCTAAATAAAATACAAAAAAGGGCAGGGGATATGGTTCACAGGTTGAGTGCCCCTGGATTCAATCCCTGGTACAAAAAAAAAAAAAAGAAAAGAAAGGAAAGGAAAGGAAAGGGAAGGGAAGGGAAGGGAAGGGAAGGGAAGGGAAGGGAAGGGAAGGGAAGGAAGGAAGGAATACATTTCAGCTAGGCATGGAGACATGACTTGGGAGGCTGAGGCAGGAAGATTGGAAGTTCCAGGCTATCCTGGGCAATTTCACAAGACTCTATCTCAAAACAAAAGACAAAAAGGGCTGGGGTGTAACTCAGTGGTAGAGTACTTGCCTAAAATATACAAAGCTCTGAGTTCAAGCTCTGAGTTCAATGCCCAGCACCACCACCAAAAAAAAAAAAAAAAAAAAAAAAAAAAAAAAAAACAAAAAAAAGCTAAATATTTAATAGAGTTCCATCATTGCTACCACACCTTCACCCCCAAGCTGGGACACCTCATAACCATCATCAGTCCTTCTGTCATCTTATGATAAGGAATCTAAGGCTCAGCAAGATTACTTAGAGAACTAGTCTGGAACCCAGGTCTTAATCATAAGAGGTATATGCTCTTCACATTATGACTTTTGAGTAAGAGTAAATCTAACATGCTAAGAGATGCAGTCTGATTAAAAAAAAAAAAAAAAAAAAGACATCCTGCGGCCATACCATAGCCACTCAAAGAAAAAGATGATTTTTCAAAATTTCATTTGAAATCTGTGAAACATCTTTCCACCCCAAGAATATACTGTAAAGTCATAAAGAGAAAGTGGCTCTCAAGCTCTGATCTGTGCCAACAGAATGGCACATATGATCAAAGAATGGCTGCCTGCTGTTTCCTCAAAGTCCTCACAGGCTTGCCCTGCTCAGTAAGCTGGCCACTAGTCAGGGATCTGACCTTCTGCCTGGCAAGCTCTGAGTCTGATCTTGTCTATACTCACAGCACAGATCTGTCATTTAGGGACTGGCTCAAACAAACCAACCCGAGACTAAACAACAAAATCAGATTATTTACTCTGGAAAGGAAAGTGGGTCAGTCAGTACATTCTTGCCCTACAGAATGCCATTTGGGAACCCAAAATAACACTTTGTGCACAAAGCATCAGAATAAGAAGCATAAGAAACAACTACACACATAATGGCAACTAAAAGGAAACCTAGTTTCTCTTAATATATCCAATCAGATTCTTTAAGGTTAGACATGGGTCTCTCCAAGAGTGTGGAGACAAGGAGACCTAAAAGCCCAGACTGGTAGCTTCCAAGACTCAGCTTTCTCTTGGGGACCTTTTAGTTCTTTCCTTGTCTGAGGAAGAATGAACATGTTCTAGAAGGCTCCATCATTTAACAGAAGAATCTCAAGGGTAATTCATCCACTCACTCCTGAAGACATATTCTCACACTTCTCTTTCCCACTCTTCCCTCAATTGAAGACATAGCTTCTTTGATTCTTAACCTACAGTCTGTTATTACAGGCCCTTGGCAGCTCTAGTGGACATCACCCATAATTCTTTGCAGAGATGGGCTCTCATATAAAACAATGCTTGCATCTTAGAAGTTTAACCCCCATAACTTTAAAGATCAAATTCAAAATTCTTAGCTTGGCATACTGAACCCAGTAGGTCAGCTAGAGAGAAACAAGTGGTTCTTTCTATAGTGCTAGACTTTGATGCTGTGTACTCACATTCTGCTGTTTGAGGCTTCTTAAAAGTACCTCCCTAATCATGGTAATTTGACGTGTTGCTGAAGGAAAAGATTAGCAAGGGAAAGCAGAAGAATGGATTTAAGAAAAAGTGTTGTAATGGATAAACTGCTATTGTCAATGACTCCATTTTGTGAGGAGGAATGTGAACATAAAGAAATGTGACAAAGCTGGGGTCACATTAGAGTAGAGCGCTTGACTAGCATGCACAAGGCCCTGGGTTCAATCCTCAGCACTGCAAGAACAAAAAAGAGAAAAAGAAAAAGAAATCTAAAAAAGAAAAAGAAATCTGAGGACAGCATCAGAGAATGCACTTCAACTAGAAATCAACATTCAAAAATATAAAATGGGATTTTTGTCCAGAGTGAAACAAACTCTTCCTTTTCTCATTCACTGTTCAATGTATGCCAATGTTTTTATAGTTGCACTTCTTTTTGTCAATGGTCTTCAAATATCAACCAGGTTTATTTGCCTTTATTATTATCCTTTCCCCTTTCACTTGTTGTGAGTCTCTTATATTTCTGGTGCTGTACTTTCTACTTTGCTTAACTTATACAGATGAAGTTCCTGGAAAAGTCCTAAGGAAGAACCATCAGAACATAAGGACAAATGACAGGCGTCCAAGGATCTGTATCTTTACAAAAGCCAACAAAGACTTCTTGCACTTCTGATAACTTTGTAGCTGTCCTAACACCTTAGTCTACCCTACCATTCAGGTGTCAGGAAAGAAGTAATTTCAAATTATTTCTTCAATGCATTTTCTACATACTGTCATGGAAAGATTTCCAATTTTTGCTAAGGGAATAGCATAGGTGACATAACATAGGTGATTGCATCTTTTTTTTTTTTTTTAAACAATTTTTTGTTGCCAATTTTATTGAGGTACAATTAACATACAGTAAGATTTGCCAGTTTTTGTGTGTGTGTATGTGGAAGGAAAACAATAAACATTTATAAGTACAAAACTACCTCTCCCCTAGTTCCTCCATACAGATTCTATAGTAAGTATATATACATACAAAAAAGTCTGAAGGGCTTCTGAGCAATATGGTGTACTGAGCTGACTAAAAAAATCAAATAGAAATGATAGATGCTAAAATTCTAGAAAACAGTAACAGAAGATGAGAAGACTATTTGGAGGGAAAGTATTCTAAAATTCTTACATTATGTGGTAGGCAAAGAAGGACCTGAATTTAACAAACTTGTTAAGCATGTGTGTTAAAAGTTTAAAACTAGTCAATAAAAATTGAGGGTGCCAGGTAAAAGCCTGTAATCCCAGCAGCTCGGGAGAAGATAGGAAGATTGTGAGTTGAAAGCCAACCTCAGCAAAAGCCAGGCACTAAGCAACTCAGTAAGACTCTGTCTTTAAATAAAATAAAAAATAGGGCTGGGGATGTGGCTCAATGGTCCTGTGCCCCTGAATTCAATCCCTGGTATCCTTCCCCCCAAACCTGATGACAATAAAAAATTTTCAAACCTGCTGGGGATGGATGAAGGAGGATAAAAAAAAAAATGACTAATCTAATGAAGACCAAGAAAAAGAGACCGAATAAAGCCCATCAAAATAGAAAATACAGGCTGGGGTTGTGGCTTAGCACTCGTCTCGCATGTGCGAGATCCTGGGTTTGATCCTCAGCATCACATAAAAATAAAATAAAATAAAGGTATTGTGTCCAACTACAACTAAAAAATAAATATTTTTTAAAAATAGAAAATATAAATTAAGATGTAAGGTAGAAGTTCAATAGAGTTATACTAATTTCATCCACTGAAAGGCGTAATAACAGTAGCAACTAACATCTATTGGGTAGTTAGTATGTATGTTCTCTATATGAACTCCATCAATCCTCATACCAAGCATTAATAAATGCTATTAATGTCTGCATTTTACCAATTGGGAAAATGAGACTGATAAAGTCATCATGGATAAGTGGCAGATCTACTACTTACATTAGACCAAATAAAGCCCATCAAAATAGAAAATACAGGGCTAGACATTAGAATGTCTAGCTTTAGAGGCTGTACTCACACTAATAGGCTGATAGCTGCTTAGAGGTTCCATCTTGTCCATAAGCACATGCAACGTTTACATATTAATTATAAGATAAAATTTCATACTCATATTTTCTATTGCTGGTCTTATTATTGTTGTTGTTCTCCTTTCTCTCTCCTCTACCTCTAATCCGACTTCCCGGTCTCTACAACCTTTCCCCATACTCATCCAAACATTTAGACATACTTGTATATGGGAGGGGATCTGCTATTACAAAAATAGAAACATACTATACTATATGCACTTCTCTGCAATTTGCTTTGCTCTCAGGAATACACAACGGATCATCTCCCCCACCACCACCAAAAAAAGAAAGATGGAGTTAACTAACTCTTTTAAAAGAACTACTTCGCGATATTGCATAGTTCAATGCAACGCAATTTATTCAACCACCCCTTTCTGTTGGGCGCTAAAGTTAAAGGGCAGGTCATGAGAGAGCGGCAAAATCGGAAGGCACTGCTTTCCTGACCTCATTTTCAGCAATTTCAAGTGAACTTTTGTTTACATTTCCTGGCAGAATGCTTTTCACACACTGATTTTTAATCACTACAACACTCCAAGGGTTTAGGTATCATCGTCCCCATTTGCCAACGAGAAAACGTTATGTCTGAGAGTTATTAAGTTGCCTGAGGTCATACAACCCACAAGTAGCTGGATCCCAAGCTCCTGCTCTAAATCTTTGCCTAACAAGCTCACACTTATCACTAAGTGGACCGTCCCCTACAACATCTAGGCTCAGCCAAGAAGGTTGTACTTATCTTGGTCCCACAGGTCTCCTCCAGGGGCCCAGACCTCGACAAGCACCTAGCTCAGATTCGAGAACACCCCACGCTCCTAAATACTCTGGGTTGTGGAGAAAAACTTTGCGTCGGGGAACTTGACCCTGAGGCGGCCAAAAGGAGTCCCTCTGCTCTCAGAGATGTCAGCACGTTCACACGATTAGTGAGAAATCGAATTCAGAGAAGCCTAGTTCTACCTGGTGACCCAGGAAAAGGAAGAAGAGAGATGGCGGGAGTAGCTACCATTACTGCAACAGAATCAGAAAGCTTCTGGGCCCGACCAGACTCATTAATCCCTAGCAATCACACACCAGGAGGGAGAGGGGACGCTTACCTAAAAAAAAATCCCAACTCTTTTGGCCTTCGGAACACTCAAAAATCTCCACAGTTCGCTACCACGTGTCCGGCTTGCAGAATTCTCGTCCCCCTAAACGTCCGCCTCCGATGCAGAGCCAATCAAGGAACATTGAGTCATCACCAGGCGCCAGAAAGAAATAAAAGTCCTATCAAAGCCATCCCCGTGGACAGTCGCTGTTGCCATGGTAACTGAGAGAACGCGCTCCGCCTGCGCAGAGCCTCCTGGGAGTGGTAGTTCGGCAGCGTTCACACTTGCTGTCTTTGAAAGCGGAAGGAACTACAACTCCCAGTGCAACCCGGAAGCTGCTTGGACTGAAGAGTGGTTGTTGGAGCTTTGGCCGAGGTCCGGGACCGAACCTGGAAAATGCTGCTGGCGACCCAGGAAAAGTCCACCTCAAGGAAGAGGATGGGGGTGAATCGCTGGAAACAGATCACAAGGAAGCCAAATCCCAAGGTGATCACAGTCGGGAGCTTTGTGGGGGGACAGTGATCGCCCAAGATGCTGCCCAGTCCCGAAACAGCCGCTACCGCCGCTACCCTGTCCCAAAACAGCCGCGACCCTGTCCCAAAACAGCCGCTACCCTTCCTGTGCTTCCTCCAACTTCCCCCAGGGGCAGCCTTACCTGGCGTTGACTGTCCTGGAATCCACATTGTCTAAGTGAAATGGGTTTAGGAACTTTAGGATCTGGGTGGACAGCGTCAGGGAACAATTGTTCCCATCTAATGTTCTCAAACCCGAGAGGTCTGCTACTGTGCATCAGGGTGAAGAGAATTCGCGACCTTGGCACCCACCCCTCCCCTGCCACCAATTTCAAGAACCTTCCTGCATATTTCCTTCCCTTTCTTTCTTTTTTTAAAGTTTTTTTTTTTTTTTTTTTTTTTTTTTTTTTTTGCAAATCTGCAATAACTGATCTTTATTGAAAGGGAGAGATCATAAGTTTAAATGCTTTTGTCTATTTCTCTCCCTGCTTTCCGTCCTACATACAGTATCTAAAATGAACAAAGTTGTCCAAGTCATTATTAAATTACATCAATACTTGATTCACATGGTAATTTCCAAATTCAACCACCATTCAAAAATAGATCCTTTTACATCTGGCATCTCTTTTGATTCACTAGATCCTGAAGAAACACACACAAAATGATAACCCCATTTCAAACTTGAAACAAAGAAGTGACATGTACAAAGTCACACAGTGTATACCTTTTAGGGTACCTTTTAACAGTCACAAAAATAAATCCTTCAATGTAAATGAGACCACTAAAATGGAGAGGCTTCTTAGCTTTCAGCTCCAGAGCATTTTCACCCTTCAGTTACACTTTCCTTTTAAAAAACAAAAAACCTGTAAGTTTGTGGCCTTCTGTGAGGGCCTCAGGCATTTGTTCTTGTGGTTTATTCTAAATATACCAACTAAATGCACTGGACATATTCCACTTGTTGAAAATCTTGCTCCAGATACTGGAGGGCATAGGCTGGAGCATTAGGGAGACTTGGAAACTGAGGCTGCTGCTACTGCAATGTATTAGTTGCATAATAGATTGGATCCAAAAATAGTTTATGAATATAGACTTGGTGATGAAAGGTAAAAAATTGGGACAATTTCTTAGGACTCCATAGGGAGGAATTTTTGCTGATAGCACTTATTGTTACTGCCTAGAAGATAAAAATTAAAAAACATGCAAGAATGCCTTGAAGTTTGGTTTTAATAGGATCAGCTCTTCCAGTGACAAAATAATTCAGCAATGAAACTGCATTAATTAGTTTGATATAAGGTAAAGTGTAGATAAGTGAAAGAAAGTTATGCCTTTCCCATTTCCATGAGTCAGAATGCTAGTTTAGATATATCCTTATTTTTTCTTTACACAATGGTATTATTTATTTTAATATTTTATTGGTGAATTATAATTATACATAATAGTAGGTTTCATTGTGATATATTCATAACTGCACATAGCATAATTTGGTCTATTTTATTTCCTTGTACTTCCCCTTTCTCTCCTCTCCTCCCTCCCACTAATCTCCATCTTCTACTGGTCTTCCTTCTATTTTCATGAGATCCTTCCCACCTCTTTTTTTCTCTAGCTTCCACATGTGAGAAAAAGCATACAACCCTTGACTTTGAGTCTGGCTTATTTTTCCCAGTGTGATGTTCTCCAGTTCCTTCCATTTTCTTGCAAATGACAATTTTATTCTTCTTTATGACTGTGTGAAAACATTGTTGTGTATATAACCACATTTTCTTTAGCCATTCATCCATGATGGACACCTAGGTTGGTTCCATAACTTGTATATTGTGAATTGTGCTGCTATAAATATGGGTATGCATGTATCACTATAGTATGCTGACTTTAATTCTTTAGGATAAATCCAGAAGAGTGGTATTACTGGATCATATGGTGGCTTTTAAGGAATCTCCATCTGATTTTCATAGTGAATGTACTAATTTACAATCTCACCAATAGTATAGGAGTGTTTCTTTTTTCCCACATCCTTGCCAGCATTTATCATTATCCGTATTCTTAATTATTGCCATTCTAACTGTTCTGAGATAAAATCTGAATGTACTTTTGATTTGTATTTCCTTTATTGCTAAATGTGTTAAACATGTTTCATATATTTTTGGCCATTTGTTTTTCTTCTTTTGAGAAATACCTATGTAGTTCATTTATCCATTTATTGATTGGGTTATTTGGGTTGTTGTTGTTTGTTTGTTTTGGTGTTAAGTTTTTTGAGTTCTTTATATATTCTGGCTACTAATCCTGGATATTAATCTTAGTTGGCAAAGATTTTTTTCCCATTATATGGGCTTTCTCTTCATGTTTCTTTTCCTGTGCAGAAGCCTTTTAATTTGATGCTACTCTGTTTATTAATTCATGTTTTATTTTCTGAGCTTTAACAATAGTCCAATTAAGGAAGTTGATACCCGTTCTGTATATTGGAGTGTTGACCCTATGTTTTCTTCTAGTAGTTGCAGTTTCTGGTCTAATTCCTAGGTCTTTGATCCACTTTGAGTTGACTTTTGTGCAGGGTGAGAAGTAGGGGTCAAGTTTCATTCTTCTACATAAGAAAATCTAGTTTTCCCAGCATTTGTTTAAAAAGGCTGTCTGGGGCTGGGGATGTGGCTCAAGCGGTAACTTGCTTGCCTGGCATGCGTGGGGCGCATGCACCACATTAAAAATAAATAAATAAATATGTTGTCTCCACCAAAAACTAAAAAATAAAATATTAAAAAATTCTCTCTCTCTCTCTGTCTCTCTCAATAAAATTTTTTTAAAAAGGCTATCTGTTCTCTAATATATGTTTTTGGCATCTTTGTCAAGGACCAGATGTGGGTTTGTATCTGTGTTTGTTTGTTCCTGTGTCTTTTATTTTATTTCATTTGTATACATGTCTGTTTCTATGCCAGTACCATGCTGTTTTTGTTATTATAATTCTGTAATATAATTTGAGATCAAGTGTTGTGATGCCTTCAGAATTGCTCTTATTGCTCTAAATTGCTTTGACCATTCTGGCTCTTTTATTCTTTCATATGAATTTAGGACTGTTTTTTCTAGTTCTGTGAAGAATGTCATTGGTATTTTGGATAGTATTGCATCACGTTGGAGATAGAGCCTTATTTTAAAAACCTACCTGAATTTTTAGCAAAGCAAATATGTATGCTTATTAAGTGACTAGCACAGGGATTTTTGCAACCTTCTGAGAGTTACAGAAATTAAACAAAGGAGGTATCTTTATGGTCTGATTACTAATTTTAGATTAATATCTGATCTGGGTAGAAATTAATTTATTTTCCATCTTATTTTCTGCTTGGTAAAACAGTAGAAATCAGATGATTAATGCTCACCCCAATTCCCCAGTTCTTATTGACAAACAATATATTTGATATAAGTAAGTCAGGAAAGCCTCTGTCTCCAGGCCGTTCCTGAAAAGAGGAAGGAGAGTATCATGCCCTTCTCCCAGCAGAAAATTACTCGAACAGCCTGACTAATTAATTAGTACTTGTTTGGATTTTTATGAATAGAATTATATGTAGCATTTTTACATCTTGACTCATAACTCTGGGACCTTTAAAAAAATACTGATATCTGGGCCTTACCCAGAAAAATTAAATCCAAATCTCAAAGTAGGATAGACAAGAAATAAAAAAATAGACAATGTCCCAGAGAAGACTTCATATCTCTTCCTGTGCTGTTTATTTGTGTTCTTTTATTGTCAATCAGTGCTGAACTTTCCAATGAAATACTTTGGGGAAAAAGAATAAAGGATACATTTCCACATGCTTTAGTCAGAAAAACAGATAAAATGAACAAGTTAATAAAGATATTGCAGTGCATTAATATTCTGTATATATTTTCTGCAGCCTGCTTTTGACCCTGACAATGTGGAGCACTGGATTAAGGTAAGGATATTTCAAAATTAGGATGGAAAGATAATTGTGAGTCAGGCATGATTAGATGGAAAAGAAATACTTTGTACATGCTTGACTATTTTTATTCTGTGTAGTTATATATGTTGCCTTAATTTTATACTTTTTAGTATTTTTTTGTTACTCTGTTGCTTCTCATGAAAGCATTTAAGTATGAAAATTAGAAAACAGATGTGTAGATATGCCCCTTTAAATGCCATGAGTATCACATGAAGGAGATTAAAAGAGTAGGGGAGGAGAAGCCTTGTAACTTCCTCAGATGCTGCCAAGACTGTACTATAGTTATATTGACACGGGGAACTTGTGGGTGAAAGCTAAGTATCACAAGAATTTGCTAATGTCTAATTTTGGATCCAAAAATTCAGTGATCCTAAATGACCCAGAAAGGTCATTTACTATTAGGCTACTGAAGAATATATTTGAATATTTACTGAGAGAGCATGGTTTAGAATTCTGGGAGATCTCTTCTAGTCCTGAGATGTATTTTTTCGAATCTAGATACCATGCATGTTGAAAGTTCCTTTAAACTACATCCAGTGCATGTCTCTAAGTGTTGGGTTGTCAACTTGCTAATCAGTTCATTTGTGTACTTCATAGTTCAAAATCATGCATTATTTTCCTGGGAAAATATCCTTCTGCTTAATAGTAATTTGAAGAGTTATTACTTATATAAATTGGCATGCCTTGTGAGCACCAGGGCAGATGGAACCTAGGCCAGATGCAATAATTTTATCCATTCAGTTATTTGATGGTATTTATTAAATGCCTACTAAGTACTAGTCCACTGAGTCTGATGCTGAAGCTAAAACAGGATACAGGGCAAGTATCGTCCTTGGCCACCCAGAGTTTATAGTTCATTGGGACACAAGCAACCTTCCTAAAGCTGAGTAGAGAGTTAAAGATGTAATGGAAGCATGTGGTGGGAGGCATTACAATATCATTTTCCTTTTTCATACAATTGTCAGCCAGCTTGACTCCGATTTGTATCATTCCTCTATCAATTCTGCAATGACTTTTTTTCCATTATGTCCTCAAATCTCCCATCCTGAAAAAAAAAATCAATAAATCCTTACTTGACCCTGCAGTCCATTCTGATTGCTGAGTGATTTTATTTTCTTATCTAATGTCTTTAGATGTATAGTCTGGACTCCTTGCCTTTGTATTTTTCTCTAATGCCCACAATTATTTTCTTTCAGTTTCCATTTCTTAGATCAGTTTCCATTACACAAAAACTGTTTTTATAAATGACTTCCTGACCAAATTCAGCAGTCTCTTGATAGACCTCAAATTTTTATAAATTTCATTTGGTAGTTATGACTTTTTTTCCATTATCTTTTCTGTAGCACTGTTTCTCCTGCTTCTCCTACTACCTCTCTGTCCAGTTTCTTCTTTTCTGATTTTTTCCCCCTATATATCCCAACTCTGGGTGTAACCCAAGTAGTTCTGACCTCTGGAATTAAGACTTCCAAATCCACTTGAGGGGACTACCCTTTTAAAATTAGCAGAGATTTTGTTCCACAGAAGGAAGGGGAGTGTATTTGGAAAGGGTGTGAAGGATCAAGAAGATTGAGACAGGCCTCTCTTCAGAGGAAAAGGAAGATTTCTCAGCAGCAATATGGACATGACTGAAGAAAATTAACCATATTTTTTCATAGTGCCCAAAATTGATAGATCAGATTATCTAGGCCTGGAGGTTTTCATTGCAAATACAAAGGAATAGAGATTTGAGAATAATGTAGGATATTAGCTGAACAGCTATGCTGAGTAGTAAGGGAAGATTCATAGATTGGGGAAATATGGAATTTGGAACAGTTGATCAGGTCCTTATCAATGTCATGGGAGTACAGGGAGTGAAGCTGGGAATTGGTTTGGAGGTTGGTGTTGGAGAGGGGTTATCAAGGGTTTGGATCAAGAAATGAAAAATAATGTGCAACATGGTTCAGAGTGACTGCCTGAGGGTTGCTAAAGTGGAATAAAAGGGAAGGCTGTTGGGGGGATGGGGATGTGGCTCAAGTGGTAGCGGGCTCGCCTGGCATGCGTGCAGCCCGGGTTCGATCCTCAGCACCACATACAAACAAAGATGTTGTGTCCGTCGATAACTAAAAAATAAATATTAAAAAAAATTTTTTCTCTCTCTCTCTCCCTCTCTCTCTCTTTAAAAAAAAATAAAAAAATTAAAAAAAAAAAAAAAGGGAAGGCTGTTGGAATGTAGAAAACCTAGAAAACCTTGAGGCTGAGATAGTAGTGAGTCATCCTCAGGGAAGTCTTGAAATCACTTAGATTCCAGCAGATGCTTGGTTAGTACTGAATCCTGTGGCAGCTCATCCAAAATACAACAGGCCATGATTTACAATTATCTTCATCTCAAGTTGATATACTGATTCATCTTACTCCAGTGCGTTCTCCTACCTGATTGAACTTTCTAAACATTTTCACCAGGTCAGTTTTCTACTCTAGAGCCTTTGGTGACTCTGTGTACCATCATATGAAACTAAATTCTAGATGGGCATTTAAGGCTGTCTTGTCAATCAACTTAAATATCCGTTTACCTTAAACAGCCCCTGTACTGATACTCTGTGTGACTCCTGCTCCTGTCAGGCCATTCTTCTTTCCCTCCATCAAGTAGGGGTTCCTTTTGCTTTGTCTCATGCTGATCCTTCAGCCAAAATATGTCCTGAGAGTTAGTCCTGATTATTCCCTTATAGCTCAGCTTGAGATGTCCCTCTCAATGAACAAAACCCCCTCACTCACCTCAACCACATAATGCCATTCTTTAATTCTCTTTCCCTTAGAATTTTTTTGGCATTTGTATTCACATTTATCGATACAGTATCAAGGATTTGATTTTATACAAAGGGATTAAAAGAGAATTGGGTGCTTTTAAAATATATTCTGTTCTGAATGAACATGTTATGTACACATAGGGGTATATTAGAAAACTTGTGTTTGTACCACCCAGTCTTGAGGAAATGAAGGACCACATGTTAGCTACTGTTTCTGTCTTCCATAATGATCCATGAGACACAAGATGCACATATAAGATTGCAGGAACAACTGAGACAGTTCCTCTACAGATCACATGCTTATATGTAAAACACTACTGATTAATAAACTTTTGAAGGTATTTGGCTCTTTTAAATCATTCTGTCTTGCTTTGGAACTGTTGTTTATTGTGAGTTGTTTATTGGCACATGGCATATGAAACCAAAAATAAAAACATGAACTTTTTTAAGTACAGAAACCTATGTTCATTTCCCCTTAATACCCATTATAGTACTGGGAACAGAGCTAGCCTTCAATCTGGACTTGCTGAAAGAATAAGATGTTACTTTGACACAGTGTGTTTTATTGGAGTATAGGATAGATCTCTCCTAACACATTTATTTTGAAAAAATTAAGTAATATTTTAAGACAAAAACCAGATTTTTTTTAATCCTTAGTATTATCTAGTAGGCAATGACACAAATCTTTATTTTAAGTGATATCCCAAGCACTTGCTTTCTTAAAGCAAAGCAAACATTTATCTTTACTCCCGTTACCAGACTTTCTTTAGTACCAGGAACAGTCTTTCTTCCCTTATCTCCCAAGCTCTCTATCTTCCTCTGTTAAGAGCGTGCACAAATTCCAACCCAGATGAGAAGTCACATCATATGTAGTTATTTATTTTATTCATAGCCTTAAGAACTAAGGTCTAAAAATCTGTTTTTGTCATTAATTTTTTGTGGGTATCAATTTAAAAAAACTGAAGTTGATCAATTTATTTGTACAATGTTTACATATACATGTATATACAAACATATAGTATATGTAAAATTTATCTTGCTGTATTAATAACCTAAATGGGAATACTATACCAACTATAAATTCAATAAAGTACATATACCACCAACATAAATTGGTAAAAGAAATAATGGGGGCAAACAGGTCTCTACAGAGTGATCTTATAAGAAGTGAATGATATTTCCTTAACTTTAACTCTGATGAAATCACATTTTCTTCTGGTTTATAGCTTTTCCTATAGTTCTATTTTCCACATCCTTTTCAAATTGCCCTCAACTTTTAAATTTTATTCCTTGACTTCTAACTTAAACCAAATACATGAAACATGAGAATGAGACAGTTAAACCCCTGGCAGTTTTTGTAGAGGCACTCCTAGTTTCATCACCCAGGGCAAGGGGAAAAGCTATTTTCAGAATAGGCCAGGTGAAAATATAATAGGGGAAAGTGCATCTTTTAAAAATTAATCTTTCGTCAATTCATTCCTTCAGCAAACATTTATTGGGCACCTGTTAAGTGCCATGTCCTCTTTGGCTGCTAGGGGTACACACGTGGAAGAGAAAACGATCTCTGCCAGCATGCTACTTGGAGGAGACAATACATGAGAAAATATGTGTAAAGTGAAAAGCCCTATAAAGAAGGGGAGCAAGAGGAAGGTGGTTACAATTTCACATTTGGTGGGCAGAGAGGGCCTTTACTGAGAAGGCGATGTTTGAGCAAAGGAGTCATAGGGATGTGTGTGGGAGAGTTGTGCATGCAGAGGGGATTAAGTACAGAAGCCTTGAGCTGGTAACACACTTGGTGTAGGTGAAGCAGAGTTAGTAGGTGGGGAAGTTGGAGAGCTTCCAAAGGGCCCTGGACATTGAAGCACATTATAAGGATTTGACTTTATTCTCATTGAGATAGGGAGCCATTGATGGGGTTTGAGTGGTGTTATGGCATGATATGGCTTTCATTTTAAATGATCACACACTGCTGTGGTCAGAGGCTATTCTAGAAAATCTGTCAGAAAGTTGTGCCTTGGACCCAGGTGATAGTGATGGAGAGGGGTCAGATTGTGAATATATTTTGAAAATAGAACCCACAGTTTTCTTGACATATTGTCTGAGGTTGGGGAGGGAGGAGAAAAGGAGAGGTACAGAGCGGGAGGGAGGGAGAGAGAGAGAAGAAGAGGAGGAGGAGGGTAGGGCTTGGTTTAAGGAAGACTCTTTAAGTTTTCCTCCTTAAGAACTAAAAGAAAGAAGTTATCACTTCCTGAGTTGGAAGACCGTGAGCGCAGTAAGCATAGGGGAAGCAGGTTCTTGGGAAGAGGGAAAGTCTTGAGTTAGTTATAAAATAACTTATTTTGTACTGTGCAGATAAGTCCAGATGCCAAGGTAGTTTGCCCACTTCCACCATTTCCTTCCCCAAATCCATGAATTTGGCCATGTTTTTACTCAACTCTCACTGTTTAGTTAAATATTCTGGATGACTACGACTTCATGCTATTTATCTCAATTTTATTGAACCTGTGATTTGCCTAATATATGATAGTAGGTTCCTTTCAGGAGCAGTAATTTGAGGATATTGTAGTTACTCAGTCTCTGGTCCATATTCATACACAAGTCTCAGTGGTAGGGAAACTAATAAAATATTATATTTTATTTAAAATAAAATATCCAGGTCTCAGGATCTCATTACTAATGCCCTAGAAAAAAGTTATCTAAAGCTTAAATAACTTTATATAAACATTGTGACCATCTGTCATATCTTGATAAAATGCTGCAATTAATTCAATATCACACATGAAAGTAAAAATTATTTGGTGTTAATGTTTAAACCTCAGAATTTTGTCAAAAATTTAAAAATGAAAGAATCTGAGAAGTGGGTAGAAAATCAGTTGAGTAAGAGAAGTTATCTAACCCTGAACAAGGTTACTTATCATCTTAATAGACTGTTTTCTGTTATGCTGAAGAGAGTGGAGAAAGCCTCAGAATTTGCAGTTTTGAATGCATTTTCAGCCAGAAATTCACACTTACCTGGAAGGATTCAGGACCAAATGATAGATTTGGAAACATCTGAGCAAACAATGGATCATGATGAAGTCTACACAGAAGGTGAGAGAATGTATTTTTTTGCTGTGATGTTAACAGTTTTCAAAGCATATCCTATAATGCATGTCAAAGACTGAAAGCTTTTCTTACTCTTGCTCCTAATTTTTGTTTCTTTCTATTTCCTTGAAGCTATTTTACTCTGAAATTAACCCTGTCACTATATGTAAGGGCATATTTAAAGTTCATTTTGTTTTCTGAAATAGAAACAGCCACATTTAGAGGCATTTTTAATAGTTAACTGGTAAGTGTTGTATTTGTCGAATGGCACTGATGTGGCCTTCTATTGATAATTCAACCACTAGTTAATAAAACCAATTTTGTGCCTTATGAAGAGATCTAAAACCAATCTAACTTCTGTACCTCTCAAAAGTCCCCCAAAGCTCCCTTCATTTGGAATTTGGTATTCTAATTTATAATGCTCCGAGGAAGTACTTTACTGGTTCTTCCTGACAGGGATCAGGAGGATAGCAAAGGCTACTGTGAAGGAGAAACTGCTGAGGTAGGTGGGAAGTCCAAGTATGATGCCCTACAAGCCAGCTTTTCGTTTGGATTTTATATGTCTTCAACTGTTTAGTTTATTTCTTCATTTACTCAACACCTATATACATGATTCTTACTCTAAGATTTTAGGCACTGGAAGTAATGGCGTGTACATTCTAATGTGAGAATAAAGAAAATGAAAAACAAATCATTAGGAAGGGAAAAGTCAGTCAAGTTTGGACCTGAATAATAAGGAGCCACATGGCAAAAAAAGTGCTTCCCTGGCAGAGGGAAAAGTCATATTGGGAGCTTAAAGTACAGACAGGCTTGGTGTAGGTGAGGAACTGAAGCAAGACATATGTGGCTGGAGCCTCCCAGCAGATATGAACTTGAAGGAGTGAGCAGATACAAATCACATAGGACATTATAGGCCTCAGAAAAGAATTTAGATTTCATTGAGTATGATTTAATGGGGCAAAGATCTTTTAGGATAGTTTTTTAAATGTATGAAGAATGGAATGAACAAGGGAGAAAAGTAACCAGTGGAAGGCTTTTGCAGTGGTCTGGAGTGAGCAACAGTAGTGATTGTTCTCAGGTGGTTACAGTAGTACTGGACATAGAAAAAGGAGATTGTGAAATTGGCAGGACTGTGTCTTGTCTACCTGCCTCCCATTCTGCCAATAGGAATACAAAATATACATGAGCCTATTAAGGGTTCCCCAAAGTCCTATGGTTAAAAACTGTCTAGCCCATAAACCTCCTTTAATCCTGAACTAGCTATTAATATCCTAATAAACTAGTGATTCACTATAGTAGTTTATGGACAGAACATGGTGTTCAAAGATTTACTCATTTTTTCTCCTCCTATCAACTAAATATTTTACAACAATGTGTTGTACAAGAACTAGTGTTGTGAGGAGCATCATTTGAGAAATTGCTTACTAGTAACCTCCCAGCCCCGCATCTGATTCAATATGGGGGTTGCTTAATCTTCCAAGGGAAGTTTCCTTTCTTTGTTCTTTTAGGGGTACTTAATAGTAAATCCTTAATTTCCAGTGAATGGCCCTTGATACATCCAAATTATTTTTATATATAAACTATTATACACATAAATGCCTGAATTTATTATACCCAAGAGTTACTCAATAAATATCTGCTCCTTTCTCTACCTTCCTCTGAAAGCCAATAGTTTTTGTTGCTAGTATTTTTGTTACACTTAGTTTCTACTATGGTAGTCTCCCCTACTTACCTCTGTATCTATAAGGGATACATTCCAAGATTCCCCCCCCCCAGTGTATGCCTGAAACTGGAGATGTACTGGACCTTATGCATGCTACTTATGATAATATTTAATTTATAAATTAGGGACAGTAATATATTAATAATAATAATAATAAAATAGAACAATTATAGCTATACTGTAATGAAGGGTTGTGTGAATGTGATCTCCATCTCTTAAAATACCTTATCTAGTAATCACTCTTCTTAAAAGGTGAGATGATACAGTGCCCACGTGATGAGGTGAAGCAAGGTGAATGACGTAGGCATTGTGACATAGCATTAGACTACTGCCTGGGAGTTACTTGAACACAAGTACCATGTATCATGATAGGCAATCTGATAAGTGAGATTGCAACTAAGTGACTAAAAAGCAGGTGGTGTACCCAGTGTGGATATGCTGGACAAGGATGAGTTACATCCTAGGTGGGATGGAGCAGGATGGCACAAGACTTTATTATGCTGTTCAGAACACTGTTCATTTAAAACTTATCAATTATTTCTGGAATTGTCCATTTAATATTTTTGGGCCATCGTTGAGCACAAGAAACTAAAACTATAGAAAATGAAACTCCTGATAAGATGGAGGAGGGGTGCTGTTGAACTCTGATTTTTTTCCTATTATATCTATATTAAATGCTTTTGACATTAATAGAGAAATACCCCATTCCCCAAGAGCTATGGGATAATAATAGCAATGAAGGTAATACAAAAGCTTTTCTTTTAAAAATCTTTTTTAAAATCTTCATTCCCTGCACAAATGAGCTGTTTGATACTGATAAAAATGATGAAAGTAATGCCAAGGTCACTCCAATACCTATGTATTTTAAGAAGATTTTCTCAATATCATTAAGAAACAAGTTCAAATGGAAGTTGGTGTTTAGTATATCACACTCTTGATTTTCATCCTACCTCAATGGCCTCTCCTTCCTATTCAGCTTTCCTGCTTCATCTTCTCCCTTCAAGCCCTAAGTGGTGGACTTCCCCAGGGCTGGCTTCTTGAAGCTGCTCTAACTTCTTCCTTTGGTATTTTCTGTGGCTTTAAATGCCATCTTGGACCTCTCTCTTTAAATCCAATTACCAATACGTATTTGACATTCCTATTTAGACTAGTCTCATAAGCGTTTGCTCAACTTTTTCTTTTTGCAAGTCCTGGGGATTGAACCCAGGGCCTCACACATGCTAGGCAAGTAAGTGCTCTACTACTGAGCTACATTCCTAACCCCTCTCATAAGCATTTGAAACATAACATGTCAAAGGCTGAATCTTTCCCCCAGACTTGCTGATCCCTTGTCCTTCCCCATATCAGTAAATAGCATCTCCATCTTTCAATCGCTAAAGCCAAAAAACCTGTGGTTTTCTTTTTCTCACATCTCCTGTTCAGACCCTCATCAAGTCATGGCAACTCTTCCTTACAACATTTTTGTAGAATCTGACCATTTGTAATTCCTTCACTCCAAGTCCAGGCCTTCATAACCTTTCTCCTGGATTTTTGCATTCATCCCAGTTGGTATCCCTCCTTCTGTGCTTGTCCCCTCTAGTCTATTTTTTAATAAACAAAGTAGTCAAAGTGATCCTCTTAAAATTTGTCACCTCTTTGCTCACAACCCTCCTGTGTCTCCTCAGTACACTAAGAATAGGAGCCAAGAAATCTAGAAATGTGAAGACTCTAAGCAAAGGGATTCAGCCTCCAGACCATTGACATTTTGGGTTAGAGACATTTTGTTGTTGGGGGTTATCCCCTGACTTATAGGATGTTTAGCAGCATCCCTGATCTCTGCTCACTAGATGTTAGTGTCACTTCCCCTTATTGTTACAATCCAAAATGACTCTAGACATTGCCATGTCTCCATGGTGGGGGGCAGGGGGAGGGCTGGGCAGAGATCTTCCCCAGTTGATAACCATTACTCCAGCCTTATTTCTTCTTCTGTCTCATCTCCTACTGTTCTCTCACTCACTCACTCTCCTTCAGCCACAATGGTCTCCTTGTTGTTTCTCAGACATTCGTGCTGTAAGACCTTTGCTTTCCCTCTGTATAGTATAAACTTCTCTTGTACATCCACATGGCTCTCTCCTCACTTCCTTCTCTTCTTTGCTCAAAGATCTATTTCACATTGAGGCCTTCTTTGACCACCCAATTTAAAACTATAGCATCATCCTCTATTTCCTGCCCTGCTTTGTTTCATTTTTCTTTTCTTTCTCTTTACTCTCCTCTACCCATCATCTTCCTGATTGGAAGATAAGCTTCATAGTGGTAAGATTTATTTTTCCAGTTTTGTTCATTGCTATATTCTCAGCATCTAGAACAGTACTTGCTACATGATAGATATGTGATATTTATTGAATAAATAAAAATAGTGAATAAAGAAAGTCTCTGAAGTAACTGAAATATTTAAAAAATATTTTATTTCATTGATAGCTCAGGAGCTAGTCAATGACTGGTTAGACACCAAACTTAAGCAAGAATTAGCAAGTGATGGAGAAGGTGATTCTGAAAACACTGTTGCAAGTAGCACTGCTATGCCAGAAGCCAGTGGCCATTTGAAATATGACAAGTTTGATGGTAAGACCTTATCTAATTGTTCTAAGCTTTAATGTTAATCAATTGTCTAAGAAGTCTTAAACTATTTTGAATAATAAACAATGTCATTCTACTTTTCTGTTTTGCTTGGTTTTATTATTAGCTTTAATTTTTCTTGATTGAATATAAAGTCCTCATGCTATATCCTAAGTAAATTCATGGTGTTTTTTAAAATTTAAAATATTCTGTTATTTGCTGGGCATGGTGGTGTATTTCTATAATCCCATCTACTTGGGAGCCGAGTTAAGAGGATTGCAATTTCAAGTCCATCCTAGATAACTTAGTAAGACCCTGTCTCAAAATAAAAACCAAAAAGGACTGGGGATATATCACTCAGTGATAGAGTGCCCCAGGTTCTATCCCTTGTTCTGTAAAACAAAACAAAACAAAATATTCCATTATTTATCATTTTGATTATTATTATAATAGCAATTAAAAGTACCTCTTACTCCTATGTCGTGACTATTTACTTCAGTGGAGACTATGTTTAAGCATTCATATATTATTTTAATCACAAAATTCTTCTTTTTTTTTCTCTCTCTCTCTTGGTACCAGGGATTGAAAAAAGGAGCACTTTACCACTAAGCCACAACCCAGTCCATTGTTTTTGTTTGTTTGTTATTTTGGAAACAAGGTCTCACTAAAGTTTCTGAGGGCCTCACTAAGTTGCTGAAGCTGGCCTCAAACTTGTGATCCTCCTGCCTCAGTCTCCTGAGTCTCTGGGATTACACACATATACTACCATACCTGGCTACAAAATTCTTTGTATATTATCACTTTTTTAGGTCTTTTTCTTTCCTTACTATTTTGTGCAAAGCTAATGTTAAACAAGTCACTTAGCCAATTCATGAGGGTTCCTCAAATGTACTCAAGGGTCTAAGTTTTTCTTTCCTGAGTATAGGGGAAGGCATGGTGATACTAGGGGCAGCTTCCTGTGCATGAAGCAAACACCCTTGAAGAAGTACCTGGCAGTATTTGCCTTGTTTAGAACTCTACAATCTCCAGCTAGGGGATCAGAGTCATGTAATATAGTGAAATTGTTGCTTCCTTTGATGTTATGCTAATAGATCTACTTATATCCCTTTACTCAAGATTGTCTGTTATCATTGAGTATCATACTAAGCCTCAATTATCTTATTCTGGGAGAGAGTTTTTTTTTCCCCCCTCAACATATTGAACAAAATACTGTATAACCATTAAAAAGGATATTTACCAAAAGTACTAATTAACTTCTAATTATAGCTATAGACACAGAAAAGGCACTTGACAAATCTACATTCATTCTTGATTAAAACTTTCAGCACACTAGTGATAAAAGGAAAATTCTCAAAATTGATAAAGAACACTTACATAATACAGAAAACAAGGGCCAAAAGGATAAATGTAAACCCACTTTATCAGAAATACATTAAATATAAGTGGATTTAAACACTCCAGTCCAAAGGCAGAGATTGGCAGGATGGATTAAAAATACATGACATAATAAATCCTCTCTACAAGAGATGTGCTTTAGACTCAAGACCCAGATAAGTTGAAATGGAAGAATGAAAAAAGATATACTATGCAAATAGTAACCAAAAGAGAACTGGAGTGGCTTTACTAATATGGGGGTGGGACAGAAAATAGACTTTAAAACAAGAAATTATTCCTAAAGACAGAGTACATTTTATAATGATAAAAGGCCAATCCACCAAGGAAACATAATTACAAATATATATGCCTGAGAGAAGAGTCCCACAATGGATGAAGCAAAACTGAAGGAAGAAGAGAAAATTTAGCAATATAGGTGGAGACTTCTATACCCCCACTCTCAATAAAGTATATAACAATAACAACAAAAATTAACAAGGAAGATGTAGTATTATTAATCATTAGTGAAAGGCATTTTAAAGGTCATTCAGTAAATATTAATGGTACAAGAAAACAAAGTATGATCCATTACCACTACATATCTATTAAAATGTTTTAAAGTTAAAAGACAAGCCGTGCCACATAAGAATGCAGAGGAACTAGAACACTTCCATTTTGCTGGTGGGAATGAAAAACTGCTTGGACAATGGTTTGATGTTTTCTTGAAAAGTTAAGCATATACCTACCATGTAATCCACCCATCAGAGTCCTAGGCATTTTCCTAGTAGAAGAAAGACTCTGTTCATACAAAAGTTAATATACAAATGCTCCTAACAGCTTTATTTCTAATAGTCCAAATCTGGAAACAATCCAAATGTCCATCAACAGAGGAATGATGACCAATTTGTTGTATATCCATATAGTGGATTATTATATTACTCAGCAATAAAAACTAATCCATTTGATGCACACCAAATGGATAAATCTCCTTAATAATTGTGCTGAGTGAAAGAAACCAGACCCAAAAGAGAGTGCATAGTGTATGGCCTAACCTGAATAAAATTTTAGATAGTGTGAACTTTTTTTTGACAGAAAGCAGGTCTGTGCTTACTTGAAGCAGGACAGAGGGCATAGGAAGGGGAGAGAAAAAGATTTCAGATTGGAGAACATTTTGTGGGTAATGGACACATTCATTGATTAAGATGATGGTTTTATTGATAAATACATATGTCAAAATTTATTGGAGACTTTAGATATTTCTTACATATTGTATGTCAATTATACCACCTTTATAAAGCTTTTTACTTCTTTAGGGGTGGAGTTCTCAAGGTTATTTAAATTGAAATATCTTGTAGATTTGGCTGTGAAGAAGTATTTAGTGACTTGGGTGAGGGTAATTTCTGATAAGTGGAGCTATTTCCTCTTACTTGAATTGGAGGTACTAATCGCTGAGGGCTTTATTCATCCAATTGGCATTATCAATTACTCTTTATTGAACACTGGGGCTTTGTATATTTTCAGAATTCTTTATATAATTATGAATATAAATTAATTTTTAAAAATTTTTCTTTGTTGTTCTGTTTTCCCCAGATTTATATGGTTATTTGGAGGAAGAGGAGGAAAGTACCACTGTTCAAAAATTTATAGACCATCTGCTCCATAGAGAAGTGGTGGATTCTGGGATGTTGGAAGATCTTGGAATGAAGGAAAACCAAGACAAGAAGCAGCAGAAGGATCCTCGTCTTACCATGGAGATGAGACATAAGCAGGTGGGAGGGAAAAACAAAATTAAAATGGATAACAGGAAGCAGTCTTTGTGTAACACATTTAATAAGCTTAAATAAAGATTTAGGCTTTATTATGAAAAAGGGTGCCATCTGTGGTTTGGTTAGAAAGAATAAAAATAAAATATAAGAACTTCAGAAGAAAAATAATTCTCATAAACTGAGGGTAGGAAACAATTTATTTAAGAAATAACGTAAGTTAGAATAATTGATTTTGACCAAAAGAGTGTTGAACTAAACTTTATTAGTTTGAGCATGGTATTTCCTATTATAAATATGTAGATTGCATTTGCTTTAATTTGATTTTTGAAGTGACATTAATATATTATCATGAATATTCTGGTGAATATTATAAAGATAATTCTTTTCTAGACAACTGAAATTCACTCATTTTGTGATTATAATTTGAAAAGGAGGACAGATCGGAATTAAATCTAGTTCAGCTGTTTTGAATTAGAAAAGCATGTGGGAACTTTCCTTTTTTCAAAGTCAATAGTAGGTAATAGGGGAAAAAACTATCTCAACACTTTATGAAGAAGCTTCGGAGAATCAGAATGACCAAGTCTTTGTCATTTGTGCAGGACTAAGGCTGAACTAGAATTTATATATGTGTGTGCAATCTTTTTATAATACTGAATTTCTGGTTGCCAAATTTGAAAAACAATGGTTTAAACCAGTAAGTTATGCCTAATCAGCACTGGTGCTGTTGGAGAAACAGGGGCCCAAATACAATCCTGGTTTGGATGTGTGACAAAAAGGAGGAGAGAAGGTTCGGTAAGCTATATGGCCATTGTCTAGAAGTCTTATCACAACTGGAGAGTAAGATACGTGAAGCAAGGTGGAAAGGACCATTCCTTAATTAATAACTAGTCAATCACCCAAAGAAGTGATAGGTCTGAAAAAAGTGAATATGCTTATTCAGAATATGTGCAGAGTTCATGTTTTTGGTCCAGAATCACTGGTGTATTTAAATAATAATCGAAATTAACAAAGAGTTGTAGTGTTACCTAAGGCAATAAATCACTGTTCTAACTTTCACAATATTCTAAAGAATACTCGTTCTTTCTTGAATTATAATTAGAATGCAGACAGAACCTCAATAAAAAGTAGACATGTGCACCTTGAATAATTCTATGGGTGGGAGATCATTTTTGAATAAGAATACAGAATTTGGAATCTGACCCAGTAGACCCAGATTTTCCATGCTGCAGGATCAATGGTTTGAGAGTCTTCTTCATCTGATTACATGTAAAACTTTTCCCAGTAAACAAATCAATTCCCCTAATTCTACAAATAAGCAGCAGGGCTCTGACCCAGAATATTTCAAATCAGATGTATTCTGCACTTCAAAATGTATTCTGAATTTTGCAATTCCCCTCTACTTGAAAGGGCTGCATTTCACCCTTCTTGTATTCGAAGGTAAAAGAAAATCGTTTAAGACGTGAGAAAGAACTAGAATACCAGAAAATTGAAAAGGCCCTGAAAAAATCAGCCTTCCTGGAGGCTCAGTATCTGGTGCAAGAAGAGAAGAGAAGGAAGGCTCTGGAGGCCAAGAAAGAAAAGGAGGACATCCAGAGGGAGATGGTGAAGCTCCGGAGGGAGATACTTGAGAGGAGACGCACCGTGGAGGAAGCATGGAAAATGTAAGCCAGCCCGATAAGCAGTATGGAGGCTTTCTGTCTAAGGGAGTGATTTTGGAAGTACTCTGAAGTTTGTAAAATGTATAGACGTTGCAATAACTTAACAAAAAAGAAAAATCCCATGGGCTGGGGACCTAGCATGAATGAAGACCTGGGTTCATTCCCTAGTACTGCCAAGAGAGAGAGGGGGAGAGAGAGAGAGAGAGAGAGAGACAGACAGACAGACAGACAGACAGACATCTCATTATATAATCTATTATATCTTCTTAACAAATTAACTGATTTTATTTTTCTATGTTTCCTCCTGGTCTTGGCCATGTTGCATACTTTATTCCAACCATAAAGTACATTTAATTTGTTATCCTGCTGTAATTAAAACAGTCTGGAGTTCTGAGGGTTGTGTATTATTCCATTGAGGTCCTATACTATCCTTTATATAATGACCTCCTGCCCAATGACCTCCTCCAGATACTGCTAAGCATGTTGGCTATTTAGATTTTTCATCAATATAATATTGCAATGAGCATCCTTAGCCTAAAGATTTTTTTATTCTTTTGAACTACAGTCTTAAGAATGTCATTAGTGAGGTAAAAGGTATAGATATTTTTATGGCTCTTGAAACATTGCCAAATTGCTTTCAAATGGGTTGTACTTACTCATTTACTGGCAGTGGGACAGTTTATCACACTTCTCAGTACTGGGGAGTATCTCACTTTCAATACTTTCATACTTTCAGTAGGTGTTGGATTAGTTTGCATTTCTTGGTTGCATAATACCTTTAAGGTTGAACATGTTTCTTTATTCCATATGCATATTTGGTAATTATGCCTTGTCCTACTGTGCATTGTGTTACCACCTTATTTTCTGATAAACATACAGAAAGTCACCATTGCCTTACTACCACTGATAAAGAAAAAGAATATCTGAATAAGAGGAAAATGAAAATGATCCTCACAGGATGTAGTACTATTATCCATCCTCACGCAGAAAATGAGCTTCAGTAAGTGAAATAATGAACGGATTTATTCTGAGAAATAACACTGATGCATGAACTGCTGAAGTCTTGGAACAACGTGACTAAAGTGCCTGCCTGCTCAAAGTGAGAGGCCAGAAAGACCTATTAGATAATCCTTCCGCCCATCAGCCTACACAGCTTTCCCCCCTGTGTTCTTGATTGCTCTCCTTCTACCCAATTTAAAATAGCTCAGTAGTGGATGTGCGCTTCACTCCTTCAAGTGCCAGACTCAGGCCTCCTCCAGATGCTGTTCCTTTCAGAAAGCAATCACCAGTGTTTTAGTGAGTTCTTTTTAAGGTCAACTCTGCTTTTCAGATTGCACCCAAGCCCTGGAAAAACTAGGCTGACCTAAAATAAACTGTGAAAACAAGTAATACTTGATGATAGCAGGTTGCTTTGTTCACAATGGGTGCTCCACAAATATTCGTTGACCAGGTAATTTCTTACAAAAGTTAAAAACTTACCCATCATTACAGTAAGAAAGATAATGTCCTTTACTTCTAGGTGGATGAACTGATTTAAACTTTCCAGAAAGCAATTTGGCAATAAACAGTATGCCATAAAAATCGTATTATCCCTTGACCTGGAAATTATAGTACAAAAAAATAATCTAAGGTCCAAAGATATGTTTATGAAGATAATTAAAATAATGTTACATAATGACAGACATTAATAAATATTTGAGAAATGATTAAATTATTATTACACAATGAAGCAGGAATGACATGTTATCATTGTTTATTGTCCTACTGTGCATTGTGTTACCACCTTCCTTTCTGATAAACATACAGAAAGTCACCATTGCCTTATTATCACTAATAAAGAAAAAGATATCTGAATAAGAGGAAAATGAGAATGAGTAACAAAGTTATTTAGAACTTACCTAAAGGCCTTTCCTTATTATTGAATTTTTCTACATTTTTCTCTGGTCAGCTATTTTAGAACTACTATAGACTCCATTCTTTCCTTACTCAATAACACTTGGTTCTTTCATTATTTTTCTTCCTAGAAACCTTATAAAAGCCTAGTGGTTTTCTTACTTGTGGATTCTTTTTACCCTCCTAACATGAAGAGTGAGAATGCGTATCCACATTAGAGAATACTTAGTAGTTGTTTACTCTCAAATTTTCATCAGAGTATGGTTTGATGATAAACTGAATAAAAATATTTTACTAAAAAAAATCCATAGAACTTTCTTTTTGTAATATTTATTTTTTAATTATAGGTGGACATAATATCTTTATTTTATTTTATGTGGTGCTGAGGATTGAACTCAGTGCCTCACGCATGCTGGGCGAGCGCTCTACCTCTGAGCCACAACCCCAGCCCATAATCTGTAGAACTTTCTATTTGTTAAGATAATTTACAATAATTTTTATTTCATTTGATCTACATTTTGTAAAGAACTAAGACTCAGAAAAATCACCGTACTATGTAACTTTAGAGCCAAATCTAAAAATATGTATTGTCAGTGTTCATTCCACTACAGTAAGTTGTAATAACTCATTGTTATTCTATTATACATGTATGTATTTTAAAATTGTTATTAATAGAGAGAAGAAAAGGCAAGAAGAAAATTCTCAAAAGAATCCAGAGAAAGTCATTTTTCCAAGTGCTCACATTCTTTTGAATGAAGAAAAAGGGGCAAAAGAAAGGAAAAGGAAACTCAAAGAGTTATTAATCCAAACTTTCAAGGAAAATCACCAGGTAGGAATTATAGTGTCTCTTTATTCAGTTTTCTGTAGTATAAATGACAAGAAGGTGCATCAGAGATGGGATAAAGTAAATGCTAAGCCCATGAACGACTCATCCTAAATACCAAAATTGCCCACACTATTTATTCTCTGTTGTTCAGCTGACCTGAGACTGGAGCTGTATGTTGGTCTCCCTTTCTGGAGCTATTCTTTTTGTACTATAGAGAGCCTAGGTGAGATCCTAGGAAACTGACAGATAAATTTAGGACTCTCCTCAATCACCCTTTTCAAAATATCATTTAACTACATAGACAGCTCTCTGGAAATTTTTAAAAGTTTCACTTCTACCTTGATATTCTCAAGCATCATTATGACTGGGTTATTTAGAAGGTAAAAGAACAAGTTACATGCCCTTTGCTAGGTCCGATCTCAAAGTAATGATACATTTATGTTTTTTTTTTTCTTTCTAATGGTCTACATTTCATTTTACCTTTCTTCTTTTTGCTTTCTCTTTTTGTAAAAATAACTGCCATTTTGACATTGACAATTGAGTAACCTCCTTGGGCTCTGATAAAAGTATGAATTTGGGACTTATTACACTTCACATGAAACAAATTACTTGACAGATTTGCAAATGGGATGGTTGGATGAGAAAAATATATATATATATATATAAAATATATATATATATATATACATATATATATATATATATATATATATGAGAAAAATATATATGTGTATAAAATTTTTCCTATCTCCTACAACACCCACCCAGGGCCTTAGGTATTGCTAAAATGCAGTGAAAGTTAATAAAATCAACGCATGAATGAGCAGATTTAATGAAAAAAAAAAAAGAGAGAGAGAGAGAATGGTAGAAAGATTTTGAGGAATCTTGATAAATATAGAGATAGACTTATAAGGGCCCCAGGAATCAATAACAGGAATTTGAATATAATATGGGCAAAGAAGGTATGAGGAAAAAAAAATAAAGTAGCATAAGTGATTTTTTTTAAAAGATAGACATATTTGATGGCAGCATTTTGGAATGATGGGTAGGAAGCCATATTATTCAGATATTGAACAACAAAAATTTGATCAGTTTTGCTTTCAGAAATAGGAAAATATGGTGGGAGGAAATCTTAAAAGTTGGGGTTAATATTTTAAAAAAGATTTTCAAAAACTCTTGACTTCTGGATCTTAGTGAGCAGATGGAGTTATGTGACCTACTATAATAATAGGTAAGATTTCTAAGGGCAATTCGAGAGAGAAATGAATATTCAGGGGACCATGTTGAGAAGCCAGAAGGAAAAAGTGCCATGATATGTTACACAACCAATGAGAGATGAATACGACATGTGTTCCCTGAAAAATTAATTTTAAAATTGTATTGAAATGAGAAGTCATATATGTTTTAGATGGAACTGCTATATGTGAATGTTAAGCACATAGATAGTTTTAGAATTAGTGATCCATCTCAGACAGACTACTTGGTTTTAAAAGGTAGTGTCAATATATTTGAAAGGGAAAAAAGACAAGTCATGAATAAATTATCTCCACTTTGCAAGAGATTTTGCTTAATTTTTTCCTATACTTTATTATTTTTAAGATTTTATTTTGAGATAATTTTTGGCATACAGAAAAGTTTTAAAAATAGTACAGAGAGTTCTTGAATACCCTTCACCCAGCTTTTCTCAATGTTAAAATCTTACATAAGCATAGTGTAATTATCAAAACTGGGAAATTAACACTGTTATAATACCATATTGATACCGTTAATTAAACAATTGACCCAATGAGAATATCACCAGTTTTTCCATTGATGTCCTTTTACTGCTCTAGTACTCAAACCATGAATCCATATTGCATTTAATTAGTATTCCTTAGTTTCCTCCAGTGTGTCATGACAGTTTCTCTCTTACTGTCTATTTCCCCCCCACCCACCCAGTACTGGTAATTGAACACCCAGGGGTGTTCTACCTCTGAGCTACATCCCCAACCCTTTTTTATTTTATTTTGAGACAGAGTCTCACTAAGTTTCCCAGGCTAGCCTCAAACCTTGATCCTCCTGCATCAGCCTCCTGAGACACTGGATGTGTATCTCTGCACTGGCTCTTACCCTGTCATTTAAGACCGTGACATTTTTAAAGAGAATTGGTCAGGTATTTTTGTAGAAAGTCTCTCAATTTGTGTTTTATAATGTTGTCTCCTGCTTAGAATGAGATTAAACATTTTTCATGTAATTACTTATAAGTGATACCGTGCCTTTCTCAGTATATCATGTCAAGGAGTACATAATTATTGATGTTTCCTTGATCTATTGGTTGATTGTGTCTCCTGGGTTTCTCCATTGTAAAGTTACTATTTTCTCTTTCATAATTAATAAATGTGTTGTAGGAGATATTGTAAAGCTATGTAAATACCTTGTTCCTCCTTAAAAATGCTCATCCATTGATTATAGCATCCAGTGATAGATCCTGCCTACAATCATTATTAATATGGTATTTGTCAATGGTGACTTTGTGTTTTCCTCATTTATTCTAGACTTATTAATTAAAATTCTTCTAGAAGGAACTATGCCATCTCTCCCATTTATTTGCTTATGCATTTATTCATTTTATTTAGTATGGACTGACCCATATTTATTTTATTCTATGAGTTATAACCTAATATTGTTAACTCTAATGTCAAGTTGTTCCAACTTTGGCCATTGGAAAATCTTACAGCTGGCTTCTTTGACCTTTCAACACGCTTCCATCCTTTTCTGAGTGCTTCCTTTCTTTATGGCACCACAAGGTATTCCAGGTCTAGCTTCTATTTTCCTGGCATAACTCCTGGAATTATCTACTTCTACACAGAACCTTTTGTTGGAGAAGGGTCTTTTATAAACCAAGATCTATGTGCTCACTGCTGCTGGGATGTCATTGTTTCTAGGCCCTCTCAGCAGATGGGGCTAGGAAATGTATGTTTGTAGGTACACTAACCCATGCCCACATGCACATTCTATTGATTTGTGTCTGTATATTTGTATACATGTTGAAATCCAAGAGCTTCTTCTGAAACCTTTACAACACAGGGAGTCATGTTTTTGTTCTCCCTTTATTATTTGTAACTTACTTCAGTTCTACCTGACTATATATTAAATAATTGTGAATTTATAATGATATTTTCTTCATATTTTTTATTGGTGCATAATAGTTGTACATAATAGTGGGACTTGTCATAATGATATTTTCAATGCTAATCTAGCACCCCGGTTCAGTATATATAGCCTTTCTCTCTTGCTGATTTGTAACTTCTTTCTCTGACAATGAGACACCCAGTTCTCATTATGCACATTCTATTTATTTGTCTAGTACTAGTATACTATAAATCTAGTTTCAGAATTACTAACATATACCACTATGGAAGCAAATGTACTAACATATAATGTATAATATCTGTACAGTTATTTTTGTTTTTAGCCTATAGTATTTAGTCAGAATATTATTTTCCAAAGTTACTTAGGTTAGTTCTTTTCTTTGCCTTGTCTTTCAGTGTGATAATGCTATTCATTTATAATGAGTAGTGAACCTCTAATTTAGATTTCCCTAATATATAGGTATAACTGAGATGTGGTGAAAGTCTACCTACTAGACACCTCACACTTTTATGTAGACTTGGCTGGACAGTCCTGGTAAATGCCAGTGGAGTAGGTAGGCCCTCTGGGATCACTATGTTGATCCCAGTCCAGATTCCTAGCCTGGTTCTAAAGGAGACTGAACTGCCCTTGGGTAATGAAACCTAGATACTCAGCAATCTATAAATGGATGCATAATAAGAACTGGGTAACTTTCACTGAGCACCCAGATAACTGGGTACTATCAGCACCCTCAAAATGCTTCACTGGTACAGACCCAATAACATAGCTGGATACAGTATTTGGAGGCTGACTTTAAAAGAATGTGTTTCTAGTAGTTGCTCTGGTTCAAGTTTCCTTTAATTCCTGTAATTCTTTGTGCTTTGACTCTGGATTTTATGTTCTCCCAATGGAAATCTTATATCTCATTTGGGTCATATTATTTAATGAGAGAGTCTCAGAAACAGTGAATGCTTTCTAATCAAAATACAAGTTCAGATGCAGCACTCTTCATGCATCTCTCCTACCCATTTCATTGACAGGTCTTTTTGTTATATTGGAAACTTCTGTTTTTATGTAGAAATGTTCTACTTCCATCCTATCCTAGTTTCTCTTTGATCTTGTGGTGAAATCTCTTAGGGAGATTCAGCAACCCACGTGTCACTGCTAATTAGCAGAGACAACAAGGGATTAACTTTGAAATTTTTACAGTATTTGGAAAGTGGGCATCTTAATTCTCACTCTATTCTATAATGCATTTTTGTTTTTTAAAAAAATAAGATTAGAAACTCTTTAAACTTTCTTGCTTATGAAAGTTAGAGAGAATAATGAAAGATAGGGTGACATAGACCTAAATCTTATTTTCTGGGTGGAGGGAGATTTTGATTTGCTGATTTGGCTAGATTTTTCTATTAGAAAGTAATATGATAATGACTCAAAGAAATCATTGTTGATGGTTTACTAAAAGCACTATCCAAAAGCCCACCCCAAATTCAACCAATGAAGCATAGAGATGAATGGAAAAGAAACTTGCATTTTTTCCTGACAGGATGATGAAAACTGTAGTTAAGTAACTCATTCATATAGCATGATTCCTTTTCAAAGATGTTACTTTTATCAGAACTTCCTACACACCACTGAAGCAAAACCATTTCTGAACTGACACGTAGCAACCATCCTCTCAACAGTATCTATATTTGAGGAGGGAAGTAAAGGGAATACCTCTGCAAATAAAACTGAAAAAACAAAGAAATGCCAACATGGGGATTCATGAAACTCTCCCCTCCAGGTATATTGAAAAGGGCAATGTGTGGCATGCATTTTGGGAGGCATTTGAAGCATTATTATATATTACTTTGGCCAACTCTAAAAATTTTTCACTTACAGTTATCTGTTGGGGCAAGAAGGTTGCTTGTTTATTTGCTGTTGTCTGCCTTTCCTCATCCTATGAGGAACACAGATCTCCCAGAGGTTCCTATTCTTAAACGTGGGTTATATATACTTTTTTATCTTTTGGAAAAAGCACTGATTAAAATTTACTTTTAAAATTTGAAAAAAAGAGGGTCTGTTCTCTAAATTTTTACAGAGTATAATATCTTTTTGCCTAAACACTAGACACTTGAGGTGAATATTCATAAGGATCTTGAGTGGGTGAGGAACAAATGACATCATGTCATTGTCTTACTGTCAGACTACCCTGGGAGTGAACCAAGCACTTGTCTGATATATTTTGAGGTAAGCTGTGTTCTTGGAATAGTTTGTGTGTGGCCATGGTGGAGAAGGGTGGGCAGGTTCTAGGGATTGGTGGGAAAGAAATTCTTGAAGGGAAAGAGAAGACAATGGGGAGCTGTAGGTTGGCCTTCTATAAAGACAATGTGTCATGAGAACTGGTCCAGGCTATGTGGGGAAAGGAGCCCTATCCTAAAAATAGTTAGGTTTTGGGTTGTATTAAGGTCATTCTTCTTTAAAAGAGGCTAGAGCCATCTATTGGTTAAGCATTTACTATATGGTGAGACTAAGGAATTGCTGCCTGAAACTGTACTACTTACTTCTAGAGTGAGACAGAGTATTAGATAAATACAGCAATATTGTTGATTGAAACTTCTTAGCAGAATTAAGAAGAATTTACAAAATGTCCTTATGTTACTGGTACATATTGACACATTTATGAGTAAAATGATATAATGTCTGATGTCTGGGATTTATTTTTAAATACTCAAGGAAAAAAAAGGTGGTGGGAGACAGACGGAACATGATTGGCAAAATGTTGATAATTTTTGAAGCGGAGTGAAGATTTATTCTTTTGTTCTACTTTTGGATATGTTTGTTAAATTTATGTAATAAGGGCTTTTTTTAAAAGAAGTTTAAAAGAAGAAGGATAAAAATTTAAATACAGAAGTTTCACACAGCAGTGATTGTTAAAGTTTGAGTCTCTAGGTTTTTCCTGGGAACCCAACAGCCAGTCCAAATCTTAACACTGTGTTCTGGGAACTCAATTATTTTCTCTACTGTAATTAGCTATAGGAATGTATACGGTTGTATACATTGGGTGGGTGTATACAACCAGTGGGTGGAGTGATGCCATCACTCCAGTGGGTGGAGTGATGCCATGATTTCTTCTCTATTCTTTGGGGCAAAATTATGGAAACCAGGAATAGGATTGATCACAGGGTACTTCTTTTCTTGCCAGATTCAGGGCTGGTCCTTCCCACTGGAAATTTATCTTGCCATGGTAAATATCCTTCTCTATCCAAACCCCAGCCTATTTGTAACATCTGTGCGGTCTCTTGCCTATCTACAGTGGTCCTCAAAAGGAAGAAGAGAAGTTAGGGAGTGCTTCCTTTTGTAGCAATAGAATGTCTGTCTTTTGGGAACAGGAGCAACAGGAGTTATTTGGAGGCAAGGAGTGGTGTGGCTTTCTTCATGGCATTTGAGCCTTGGCCAGCTCCCCTAGACCACTAGTTGCACCACAGTTAGTTCCATTCTGTGAAAATAAATTGTAAACTTGTTGACATTTTTGTCCTCTTTACAATTCATTGTTTATTTTTCCATGACAGAGAATTTTGATGCAATTATCACTGAGCTTTCTGACAAAAGGGAAATAGCTGAGGAATTTTGATGAGTTATCCACTTCATTAATCAGAACAAGCATCTCTAGTGACAGGGTTAGAATTACAATGAAGATTAGATAGCAAATTGCTGTTCCACCTAACGTCAATCATTTGCAGTGACAGCAGTGTGATTACACTTCAGGAAAGAGCTTTTCTTGCCAACAGAATGAGGGCAACTCCAGTGCAGGTAATAAATTTAGCAGGGCGAGCTGTCATTTCTTCTCTTGAGTAGAATCCTTAACAACCAAATGATGTCTTGTGGAAGATTTTGAGGGAAGGGAAGCATTTTACTTAAAACTTTCTGAATTTCGCATTGTAGTATTTTATTTTTAAAAATCATTATAGATATGTACTTAGGAATAGCTCATCTCCACAAGTGATTTTTGGTACTTTTACCTATCTCAAGTCTTAGTTACCAGAGCTTCTGATAAACAGATGGTAGAAGTTAGGAAATGAATATATAATATATTTGAAAATGTATTGAAATGTTTTTTAAAATCTTATTCAGAAAGAAAGTAGGAAAGAAATGGAAAGCAATCAGACTAATTACTGAGCTGGTTAAAATTTTAAGGTCTCTTGGTTTAAATGGAATACATTCCTCTTTCAACCTAGTTATGGTGTTAAATAATAGTTCTGTTTCAAAGAGCAAAGACATACAACACTACAATAGTACTAGAATGTAGAGCTGAAAAAGAGTGGCAGACCTGGAAGCAGCAGAATTAGGTGGGGGAGGAGGAATAGAGAGAATAAGTAGATCATGTCAGTAAAGTATGCCACTTCTGCTTTTCCTTCGAAATGAAAACAGAAGGGCTGAGAGTGGATTTCTTTCCCAAGTACATTCATGGGACTCAGGTTTACCTGAATAATGTTTGCTGTGAATCAAGAATAACTAAGCAGCTATCTGATTTGTACTTAATTTCTTTTTATTTAAATTTTAATTTTTGAAATTGAAAAGCTTTTGAGCAGGCAGGAAAAAAACAATAGCAAGTCAATTTCAAGAAAACAGTTGCTCTGTAAGTCTGTCACTTTGTTGCTGTTAACTTCTGTGTCATGAAACTGAATAATAGACCTTTAAAACTGATCTTGCTTTCAAAGTCTCATACTAGGTATTTTAAAGAAATATGTTAACTAAAGAATTTATAAACTCCAGTTTTTCTCTCCTAAGTTCAGATAAGTTTCTAACCAGTGCCCTTCTACCATGTTAATTTATATAAAGAGTTTTCTTTCATTACAAAAACCACAAAGAATTTGCCCTTCATTTTTAGGATTGGTTAATTACCAAAAAGATTAATCAGGATAATACAGTGTTTTAATTTTAGTCTCAGATATCCCACTTTCTATTCCTCTCTTTCCTAGCTAACTCAGGTATACCACTAACTCTTTATCTTGTGAATTTAGTCATTAACCCTTTCTCCACTTGAAGTTTTAACTTGCTGAGGTAAATCATAAGATTCTTTTCAATTTCCATTTTGTCACAATCTAAGAATTAATAAAATTACACATGTATAAAAGATAAAGGGCTGGGGATATAATTTAATTGTAGATTACTTGCCTAGCATGCATAAGGCCCTGGGTTTGAAAACTCCAAAGCAAAAAAATAATACGTGGAAATTACTTAAGCTTTATAGACAAGAGTACTGTAGAAATCCAAAGACACTACTAATAGTGTTATTGTCTAGGTGGATTATGTTTGTACTACTCCATCATTAGAAATAATCCAAGAGTTAAAATTAGAGACAGCTATGCATAGAATATTTTACCTCGTCACTCAATAGGAATCTTTTTATCTGGATAGACATAGGTTATTTTCTTTTGACAGTGTCACATGCGAATATCATTTTTATGCTGTATTTTGTGAGATAAGAAATAGTGGAAAAAAGCATATCCCCTCAACCTGGCAGCTGTCTGTATTCTTCTTGTTATAATTAAAGGCATATCCCATATTCAGCAAATCTACTTTTCTCCTTCCCTTCCTCCCTCCCTCCTTTCCTTCCTCCCCTCCTTTCTAAGATCTAAGGTGAAGGTCTAGAAAATATGCCCCCATTTGACATAATGACAAGGGAACAGTTTTTTTTAAGCTTACCATCCATGGTTTCTCCCAATGAGAAAGTATAATAAAGAATATCGTATATTTTTATAAAGAAGGAAGCAGTAAATGGGCTGGCCCTGCTGAAGTCTTTGAAGCTGGTATCAAGCATCACTCGTATTTCCAATAAAGTCACTTCTCAAGAGTTTACCTCCTGTTTTAGTCTCCCCACACTCAGATTTGCCATTCCCATTTAGGAACCTATTTTTTTCTCTCAGGAGGCTCACAGTATAGTGAAAATCAGTGAAATGGTGATTATGACACAGTGTGAAGAGTGTTTTGATTGAAGACAGCATAGATAGCCTTGAGAACACAGTAGGTGGGCAGTTACATTTGGGAAGAGAGTTGGTAATAGAAGAGTTTTCTGAGAGAGATGACTCCTAAAGTAGTCAGGCAGAAAGAGGACTAAAAAGAAAGACAGAAAAATTAGCATGAACATAGATAGTGAAATAGTATGGTTGGTATTAAAGCCAAGAGCTGAAAGGAAGGAACATAAATTTTGTTGTAAAGATAGAATAGATAGACAAGGACTAGGTTGCAGTGATTTTCTTAGACTAAGATCATGAGTAACACTGAGGACATCCTTTGGGTTGATAGACCTTATCTAAGTTGGTTTCTCTAAACCTCCTCACTAAAGTCTAACATGGACATCAGTAGCCCAGCTAAAATTGTTGCTTTTAGCTATCTTGTCTTCAGGGATATCAGTGGTGCCAGGAACAGGAATGAATTACATGGTTGACATTTTAAGCTCCAAGACAGCCTGGCAGTGCAAATCATGTTGGAAGCAGGTCTTTCAAGGCTCTCAAGTGCCTTAGTTCATGTTTTAGATATGACTTGTGTCTCCAGCTTCCCATGAGACTGGTGCCTCACAATGGAAATTTGGAATTTTGGTTTAAACTGTGAGACTGAGAACACCTCAGTTGCATGACTTGGATAATTCTCATCACTATAAATGTAAAGGAATTTTTCTTTGTTCTCTTCTATCAAGATCAAAGTTTCTAGATTTATTAGAAAAAGCGTGAGGGGAAAATCTGAGGAAAGGACTCTCAATGCTAAATATTAGAAACACTAATACACATTAGTGGTGATTTTCCAATATTTTTACTGCAGTGTCAAAAACGGTATTTCTCTGCCTGGCACAAGCTGATTCTTGATCATAGGATTAAGCTGGGGAAAGCTGGGACCTTATCTGACTGGAAACTCCAACTGAAGGTCCTGAGAGCCTGGAGAGACTACACAAGATCCCAGAAGTTGGAGAGGGAGACTCAAGCCTTGGAAAATGATCTTCGGGAAGAAAACAGGTACCATTACTTATACCATAAAAATCCTTCAGTGGGTTTAACTAGGGCATCTTTTCCTCCTGAAGAATCTAGAAATAAATTCTAAAAACGTTGCTCACTAGAATTATCTTAACTACTTATAAAATTTGGTAATTAGTTTTTCTATGTTACATTTCAACTAGAAAAATTTAAGTGAAAATTCCAAGCAAACAAAATTATCTGATTAAAAACTAATGTACCTAATTTTCTTTCTTTAAAAGAAGCAAGTATTAGACTTTTCCCTAATGCTAATGTCGCCACATTGCACTTTGGACCATCGTATGCTTCAAAGAGGGAGTTTGATTTATATGCCAATAATCCTCATTGATAGAAATCACTGTATGCACATAGAATGTTAATTAAGGACACAGGGAACATCCATCTGGGAGGGCCAACCTGCCAAGAGTGATTCCTCCCACTCTACTGTCTTTTGTTCCACACCTTATTTAGAGGTTTTTGATGCTTTTATATTGGTTCTTTCTTATACCAAGCACAAGAAACAAAATTTATCCTTAAATGAAGCTTTCTTTATTCCATGATAAATTAAATACCTTTTCTTCTTATTTCCAAGTTCATCTTTGCATTCTGTTTTTTGTTTGTTTGTTAGATAGTGCTAGGTATTGAACCCACACATACTAAACACATTCCACATGCTCTACCACTGAGTTATACCTCACAGCCCCACCCCCTTCATCAGCTTTATATTCTAGAATCAATATCATAGATATAGAAGGAACTATCTGTTTATTTGGGGGCTTCATGTTCTTATGTGTAACCATTTTCTCCTGGCAACTCTGACATTCATTCAGAATGAAATATGGAAGTGTTGTTACTTAGAAGGGCATGATGCCCCCTGGAGCTTTGCAACCACATGACAACATCAGGCACTAGGGAAGTACAGAGAAGACTGGCACATATTCCTACATAGTTGTATGGAGGAAACAAGATCTAGAGACAGTACAGGTATTGAGCACTATTGCAAACAGAGGAATACATCCCTTTTTGCTGCTAAGAATGTGGCACAGAGAAACACTGCTGTGGCCAAGGAAACTCCTTAAGAGTGCCAGGAAAAACTCTGTCAAGAAGATGGGATTTGATCTGGGTTCTGTCTGGTAAACAGGATGTTTCTGGGTGGGTTTGGGAAACTGGGTGGTGGCATGAAATATTGGATGGAGATCTTTAAGTATGTAGCTGTCAAGTCCATCAGTTTCTGAATGTCTTTAAATGCCAGAACAAGGTAGATCTTCTTTAGTAATAAAGGTGAATTCTTGAAGATTTTTTTTTTAAGTGAAAAGGTAGTCACTTTCCCTTTCTGCAGTATTCTGGGTGAAATCTTCAGAGTAGGGGTGGGGTGGGAGTCCATGTAGAAATCTCACCTATAATTTGTTTCCAGGCTTAGTGCTTGATATAAAGAATTGGGAAGTTGCTTACTGAAAAATGAATGATGTCAGGATTTGTTGGACAAAGTAGGCAAACTGGAAGTGTTATAATGTGGAAGCAATGTGAGTAAGGGCATAAAGTGAATAGAAACTGAGATGGCAAAGTTAAAAGCAGACTGAGATTTACATGCTAGAAGAAACTTGTAGAAGAAAAATCTGGAGAATTTAGGATTCCATTTCAATTAAACTGTTTAAATATAAAAGCACTAAATGGGGATTTCATAATAGCATGACGTGCCAAATTTTTTTTAAAAAAGATCTTCTCAGAACTTTGCGTCTCATATCTGTGAATTATTTTCAGGTGTCTATTTTTAAATGTTCAGAATGGGTACCAATCTTTTTCCATAACTGCCAGAGTTAGAAAATATTTAACTTATAATAATTTTTTACTACAAAGCTTTAGAACAAAAAATATCCTAGATCAGGAAGGCACCTCAAGAATTGTCTGATCTAGCCTCTCATTTTACAGATGATAAAAGGAAGGCTCAGAGAGATAAGTGACTCTGTTAATCCAAAGCTAAGAGTAACTAGTCCAGGACTAGAGTCCTATCTTTTTGATTGTGAGTCAGATGCTTTTTCCTATACCACACTGTTAAAATAAATAGTATCTAGGCTGTGATTCCCTGATACATCCATCTTTTTCAACTGTTCTGAAATTTGGATTATAGCAGATAAAAACTAAGATTGGTAAATTATTAAGTAACAGGTCATCCTAGAAACATATGAGAAAAAAGGAGCCGTTCTACCCAGACTTTCCTTCATGCCACTTTCCTCTAAATCCGCGGCTCTCTGCACATTGGTAGAGTTTTCAAGCATTTTTTTTAATATTTATTTTTTTAGTTATAGGTGGACACAATATTTTAATGTGGTGCTGAGGATCAAACCCATTGCTTTACGCATGCTAGGCGAGTGCTCTACCTCTGAGCCACAACCCCAGCCTTTGAAGCATTCTTTCTCAATTGTGAGCTCAAGGGAGAGGAGAGAACATTTATTATAATGAGTTCATCATTATAGAAACTTAATTCTTATCACATGGACAAAACACACTGACTTGGGGGCCCATCCCCTGGGTGTCCTTGAAATCATTGTTTTATCTATTATTTAGATCTTAGCTGAGTCCTCATCCTCCATCTCCTGCACCCACTTGGGTTACTCCTCTGAGGTTTGCTCTCACTGGCCTTGTCCCTTATGCAGGGCTTAACCTTGCAGGCTTTTTTTTCTATTCTTCACACTTTCTCTCTAAAACAACAAAAAATCCCTCTCTTTTTATTCATAATTTAGCAGCCATCTTTTCTTATTGACACTCTGCTCAGAGTCTCACCTAAACTCCAAGGGTTTATCCATTTCTTTCTTCTAAAAATGCATCTTGCTTTCCCTAGTGGGAATTATGGACACTTTATTTTTATCTATCTCTTTAGGTATTGTAACTAATGGTATCATAAAATTTCAATAAAAAATCATAACACAATTTCAACATTAACAAATATTTCCAAACCCCAAGGATGAATTTATCTAGGTAATGAGACAAAATTCTAGTATTTACAAACCTTTGACATGGTAATATTGAAATTTGAACTGTACTTTCAGTTTCCTTAGCATGCTTTGCAAATTGGTTCCAGATCTTCTATTCCTCCTCTTTCCCTTCCTCTCTGATTTTACAGCCAGCTTTAGACAAAACTAGGAAGAAGCAGGATTTGTTTTCAACATTCTCTGCCAACCCTTCTTGAGGCCTGCTTCCTACGTTTCTCAATTCTTTCTTTGCAAATATCTCTGCCCTTCCCTGTATTAACCTCCACAACCTCTCCGGTCTTGCCCTTTCTTGCACAGGTGTCCTGGGCCTTGCCTAGAGCCTGCTTTTTGTCTCTTTGTCCCTCAAGCCCCTTACTTGTTTTTACTGTAATCCTCAGTTGTCACTGTAATCCTCAGTTGTCAGGCATTCTTCATTTCCAGCACTCCTAATTTCAGCCTTCTTTGAGGCAATCATTTATGGAGTGCCTCTGTTAATCATGTTCAATTGTCCTTTCCTCTCTGCTCACCTGGGTACCCAGGTGAGTGGCCAGAAGCCACGCGGCATCTGTAGCTAATAAACTTCCTGATATATCTATCAGAGAGGCAGGAGGACCAGACTTGTGCTGCCAGCTTACTTTAAAAATTCTTTAAAACAGAATTGCCTTATCTTCCACTTTTCCCCTGGGGGCTGCCTAGTGCATTATTGAATGCATTAGCTTGCTCATTCCTATTCTTGCTAAACCTGCTCATCCCAAATACAGCTGTTCGTGTCACTGCTGTTTTTATGTTCTACACCAGATTTCAGCACTCAATCACATCACTAATATATGTTTTTTTATTATTTTCTATTCCCTTTTTTAAAAATTCAAGACATTTTTTTAGACATCTGATAGTCTTTCCCTCAGCATTTTACCTTACATGTGAATTTTGTACTCTATTTTAAGATTCTTTTCTTATTGAATTATATTTTGAAAATAAAGTTCTTTTAGGTTAAGCAATTCAGGGCTTATTGACACCATTTCTGAGGATGAATCTATAGCTTAGAAATTTTCAGATGCTTTCCTGTGTCCCAAATCTGGTTAGTGTTCTTCTGACTTCTAGGTTCTAAATTATGCACTTCTCACTAAGTATCATTTGAGGTGTAGATCCTGGGTAGCATGGTTCACACATTCCTTTTTAAACCTTTTATATTTTATGTTCTTAGGTCTACAGAGACAGCCTTTCTCTGCATGCAGTTATATAATTGTGATGATCAATTTATGTACTCTCGCTAGAAATTTTCTGATTTTAGCTTGCAAGCATATTGGGACAGTCTGTTTTCCATAAGAGAACTCTGTCCTTCATTTTATAATTATCTGGGAACTATATCTGAAGCCATTTCTTTAGGTGAAGTTACACAAGTAAATTGCATATGACTAAGGTTTTAGGAAGTTTGGGTGTTTTTTTTTTTTCTTTTTTAATTGCCTAATTATTTTTTTTATTGGTTGTTCAAAATATTACAAAGCTCTTGACATCTCATATTACATATATTAGATTCAAGTGGATTATGAACTCCCATTTTTACCCCAAATACAGATTGCAGAATCACATCGGTTACACATCCACATTTTTACATAATGCCCTATTTATTAGTAACTGTTGTATTCTGCTACCTTTCCTATCCTCTACTATCCTCCCTCCCCTCCCCTCCCCTGGGTGTTTTTTTTTTAACTTTTAGAAATATTAATGGTTTTAGTGTCATCTTTTAAAAAGTATAGAAACTGGCTTATATGGAACATCATTACTCTACTGAAATGAACTGCAAGGCAGCAGGAGTGGGATCAACTCTTGTCTCTGGATCCCTAGCTTCTTTGCTTCTGTTCATCCATCTGAACCCACAAATATAGACATCTGAACTGCATTTTCAAATCTCCTACATAATTATTATACAATGGGATCTAAGTGCTATAGTAAACATGCATTTTTTCCTACTCTTTTTTTTTTTTTTTTTACATTTTAAATCTCATTTTAGTTACATAAATGGCCTTCTCTTTGCCATTTATAGTGTCCAAATAATCTCTTCCCTAACAGTCAAAACACCAGTGCTGATTTTGGCTATTTATGCTGTAAAAACAAGAAATTAGCACATCAGGTACATTTCACACTCCTCCTTCTTGAGCAGATTGATGTAAATTGAATTTCACATTAATCAGAGCAACATTCTTCTATCCTGTGGAAATTGATGATTTTTACCCACTTTAAGAAAATATTATAGGGTGTTTTGTTTGTTTCCCTATTTATGCAATGGTATTTTTAGAGCTTTGTTCTTACCTGCATTATTATCTAATTTATTTTTTTATTTCTCCTATAATTTTTAATTTAATGTTATTCTGTCTCAGATACTTTATTTTCATTAAAGTAAAATATTATATACAGATGTTTATTATAACCTACAATATACTTTTATTATAAAACCCACCAATCACAAAGTACTTTTTGAGTATCTATCATGAAGATCAATTAGATATAATGAAATATGTTGTTAGCAGATGACTTAGCCGGTTTTCTGCTGCTAAAACAGAATATCACAGGCTGGATAATTTTTAAACACTAGAAGTTTATTAGGTTCGTGGTTCTGGGGGCTAGAAAATCCAAGATTTTCAAGATACATGGTACTTGCATCTTGCCAGGGCTTTTGTGCTTTTCCCCAATATGGTGGAAGGACAAACAAGCATGCACATCACAGAGACAGGAAATGAGGTCACTCATCCTTTTTATCATGAATCCACCTTCCAGATAACTAACCAGCCCTCCTACCTTCTTCACCCCCTGTGGTAAGGACATTTATCTATTTGGGAGGGTACAGCCCTTTATGGTGTAATTACCTTTTAAAGGTCCTACTTCTTTATACTGGTCACAGTAGTGATTAAATTTCAGCATGAATTTTAGAAGGTACAGTCAAACCATAAGCAGCAGAGTTGCTTATATTTCAGTTTTATAATTACTGAAATAAAGACAAGATTAGAACAGAAATATCAGTGTTTCTCTGGTATAAGGGTAAATACTATTTGATGAATTTTTTGTTTCAGTTATATATATTTTTGTTTCATATACACACAAACTTATATATTGAGGTACAGCGTAACTTTTTTTTTCTTTGCTGTAGGTGGCATTCAAAAGAGTTTTAAAAGTCATGTAAGCATTAAGAACTTTAGAAATGTTTTCCTGACTCATTGATTTTAGAATTTATGATGTTCTTGATATGACCCCAAAGAGTCCATGAGAATTAAGCATTATATATATATAACAGAAATTTATGTGCAGTGTTATAGAGAACTTAGACTAGCTACCTTTACAAGATAAAATCAAGTATGCATCTAAATATTAGATTTTAAACCCCCAGATTGATTCCTAATGCCACATAATAGGTTCCAAGCTCACTTCTCCAGGAATAACCATCCACCTGTAGGTAGACTTCAGAGACCTCCACTTGAATTCTTTACTGGCTATCACCAAAGTGTCTTCTGATAAAGATTCCACTCACTTCTTCTAACATTTATGAAGTTTGGGGGAATGAAAGAAGCTCTTCGAAGAGCTAGATGATGAGTTTCATAAGAGCAAGTGCCTGGCCTTTACCTTTCATGGATGTATGTAATATTAGCAAGCATGTTCACAGTGTTGTCATTCATTCAGTTCAAGGGTTTTAAATGAATCCTTCCTTTTAATGATCAGTCTCCCACCAAGTCTTTCATTTATAATATCCACTCTCATAGTTTTATTTTACTTTTGTAAGTTTTATAATTACTGACAATTTATTCCTTTTCCTTTCTCCCAAGCCTGCCTTCCTTAGCTTCCCAGTTGAATCTTTCTCCCTCATGCATTCCTCTTTTTAAAAGTTATTTACATACCTATTCTTTTTGCTCCTTCCCCTATTTTATGGTCAGAAACTATTTTATGGCTATACAAAATTTAATATTTTTTTAAACAAAATAAAATTTATTAAAATATGAGCCTAGTACATTGTATAGTCTAGTATTGTAACTCCTCTAAGAAATAGGAATTAGGAATATTAACACATGGACATTGAGGATGGTAGAGATGCAAGGGTTCATCACTATTAAAGTTCTATTTTTTTAAAGCTTACAGTTTATAAAATTGATTAATTCTGCCTCTAGGTTGGGACTTAACTTTTTCTATTAATTTTGTATTCCTTCAGAATAAAAGCAAATAATATATGTCATTATTTTTAAAATCATTGTCACTTAAACTTTATTATAGCTATCAAAATACTAGAATACATAGATGGTAAAAAGCATGTGAAAATTAAAGTAATTATAATTATCTAAAAAATTTATATCGAAATGAAGAAAATACACACTTACATGTAAAAAAAATTAATATTCTTTTGTGACATGATAGAACAGAATATTCATCTTTTTTCTTGAAGGTACTGTCTTGAGGTGCTTATGCCTTCCATGTGGAGACCCTGTGCACTGGGGAATGTTAAAGCCATTCCATTCCATTTAGTTTAATCTAAAAGGATAGGCTAGAGCATTTCTGGGACTCCCTTGGACTTGTGTTTCATTTATTTTATCAACTTATGAAGTATAAATGCCTTCTTTATTTTAATGAAAGTGCTTTGTTGCTTAGAAAACACCAACTGGCCGCTGAGTATAACCGGAAACAAGTTCTTCAACACTGCTTTGCAGAATGGCATCATTGGTGTAGTGCAGAGGTCCTAAAGAGAGAGCTGGCTCGAGCAAAGGAGGAAACTAGGAAGAAAATGGATGAGCTGCTGAAGGCAGCATCACTAGGGAAACTCAGTACAAGTGGGTGGTCATCAGGCATCAGTGTACCTGAGGAGGCAACAGCCACGATGGACTCACTAGTAAGAAACATGGAGGTACATTGTTTTTTCTTTGATTGGTCTTCCTGCTCATTAAACACTTGCATTTGAGCTTTGCACTTTTACAGCCTGGGGTACATCAGCCCTGGTCAGGTTGCTTGTCTTAGGCCATCCAATGGTTAGGGAAGCTGTAGTGCACAAAGGTTACCTTCCAGGAAGTGTTTATTTTCTTGAAGTAAATCGTCTTTCTATAAACACATAACAACTTTAGAGTAGTTGAAAGTTGGTAAGTACATATTGTAGAGAGTGAATTTATAACAACTAAGTGAAAGACTGCTTTAGGAAGAAACAAAGCAAGCACTATTTACAGCTCCTCTATTCCTCTTATTTTCTTCTTTGATCTTCACATATTTCCTTTCTAAATGAACTTGTGACTTATAAGAGAGGAATTTAAATATTTTTATTTTTCTAATTATTATAATAGTACATATAATAAAATATATACATGCCAATTATAGTAATTTGGTAGAAGAAAATCACAGAGAAAAAAAGAAAGTAATTTATAATTCCATCATTTGGAGGTAACTAATAACATGGAAGTATAGCAGCTAGACTTTCTACTCAAACATATGCAAATTGTCTTCATTAATATTTTATTTAGCTTTTAAATTTCCTTCTGTCAGGTCATTGAGGAAATCTCTGCCATAATTCAGGAAAAGGAAATTATGGTCTTTTCTTTTAATACAAATGTAATTATTTTTCTCTAAAAAATTTTTTTGCATTTTTAAAATATAACATGAGAATTTCTTATGCTATTACATTAGCAATAAACAGTTCTAACTGAAAATATACTTCAAAATGAGACCTACAAATTAGAACTTCTGATGTGGGACACCTGTGGTTTTTTTAAAGTTCTATAGGTAAACTTGATATGTACCACTGGATAAGGACTACTATTCCATGCCATTGTTTTGTGATAACTAATGACATTCTGTAATGGACCATAAGATAGAATCTGTTTACTCATCTGTTGCTGGAATTTAAGTTGTTTCCTGTTTGCTACTATTTTAAATTGTGCTTCAGTGAACATCCTAGTAGCTAAATCTTTGCATATACCCATGATGCTTTACTTAGTATAAATAATTAAATTTAGAGTGCATGTTCTCTTTTCATCTGATTATTGTTTCATCATTTGCATTTCTTTGATGTCTAGTGAGGTTAAAACATTTTTATATTGGATATATAGATATATATATGAATATAGAAAGATATAGATATAAAGTAACTTATCTATTCCCTTTGTCAATTTTTTTATTTGAGTACATTTTTTTAATTATAAAAGCTCTTTATATTTTTAAGACTGTTGATGCTTTTTTATTACATAGGTTGCAAACATTTTTTCCATTTTCCCATTTGTCTTTTGGTTTAGTTATGGCGTTTGGTACTGTGTCCAGTTGTTAATTTTTTATAAAGTCATTTATGTCAGTTTTTTCTTTGCTCATTGCATTTGTCTGGTTTAGAGAGCCCTTTGGAGAAGGTCCTCTACCTGGTCACCTCCTCTCTCCTCATAATGCTTAAGTACTTAACTCACAGACATGTGAAATTAAATTGGGCACTGAGGTCCCCGGCCTTATTTTGACCTTAATTACTGCTAGCAAAGTAGGCTGCTTTTAATTTAAGCTTAGTTAGTCTCTCAGTGAAGGGGGATCCTGAGGATACTTATTGGGACTTATGTAACATTTTGGTCCCTTCCCCTAGGCAATTTATCTACCTTTATGTCAATTAGATAACACTATCTCCATTGAGATCCAATAGAGACTTGTATCTTAAGAAGTAGATGTAAGGAACCTTTTTCCTTACAAAGTTCCACTGCCCTTATCTTTAATTGAAAAAAAAAGTCAGCAGAATTATTTTTTTAACCTGTAGATAGACACTAGATCTTTATTTATTTTTTTTTAATGTGGTGCTGAGAATCGAACCCAGGACCTCACACATATAGGCAAGCGAAGCACCCTACACTGAGCCACAACCCCAGGCCCAGAAAATATTTTTTATCTGTACAGAACACAAAACACATACACATTAGCAACAGGAAAAAAAAATGAAAATGGCTGAGCATAGAAAAATGCTTCCAAACCTCTAAAATCAAGAATAAGATTTTATCAAGAAGAGATGACATTGTAAAAATAGAACAAATGAAAATAGAAGGCTGTAATAGATTCTCCTGGTTACAAAATTAAGTCTTTTCCAGAGTTTAGAGTAAAACAAACAAATGAAAACATAAACTCTGTAGTTAGATGTTCATTAATTATACAGTCAAGGTATTCATATACCAAGAACACACATCTTCCACCTCAAAATCTTTCAAAACTATTAGTACAATATGTACCATTTAGCTTTTCTTCCATTCTCTCATTTTTTTAACCTAAAAAGTTACCATGATCTAAAAGAAATCTTGTTGCTCTACTCAAGGCTTTTAGTCTTGCTGGGTTAATAACATGACATTACCATAAAGTTTAAAAGAGCTTAAAACATATACCCTGCTTGATGCTAAATTACATAAGCAGATATTCTCATGAGTAAATGTCCACTGACATTTCTGAAATAAAAGGTTATTTTTAAAAGTCTTTTAACATGACAGAGTTTCCATATATTAAAATTTTCACTTGAATTAAGTCTATGGAACACTTTTCCATCATCATGAAAAATAGTTTTGAGTACCTGAGATGGCACTCTGTTAGACTTAAAAGCTTCTGATATTAGATAGTTCATAGTATTTTTCTCTTTATGCCCCCCGAAGATGGCAGAATCAATAGCAGATCAGATCGTAGATCATGGACTCAAACCATTCAAAAGAGACATTTTAACTTGACATTATTTTGGCCTGGATAAGTTTTGCTGATTATGAATGTTTGTTTTCTTCCCTTCTGTATAGAACTTGTAATTGCATGTGATAACTCAGTCTATTAAATGAAATTTACATGGGCTGGGGATGTGGCTCAAGTGGTAGCTACGCGCCTGCCTGGCATGCGCGAAGCACTGGGTTCGATCCTCAACACCACATAAAAAATAAAATAAAGATATTGTGTCCACCTAAAACTAAAAAAATAAATATTAAAAAAATGAAATTTACATGATAAAGCTTTGAAATGATTAAGTCATATGCTAATACAAAGTAGTTAAGTAATATTACTCTTATGCAATACAGATATTTGCCTGGTAATCCTGGGCTTCCAAATACTTCTCACAAATAGCTGGAGACTAGGCTTTCAGCTAGGCCTGATGCTGCAGCAAATAAATATATTGCACTGAGGCAAAGGATTAATTTACCAGTGGCAAGAGAGGCATCAAAAGAATAGATCTAGTATTAATTTATATTCTTTAGTTTTTAAACATTCTTAAGAAAGAATATATCTACACAATTTTCAAATTTCTGCAAAATTTAAAGTCAATTCTTACATAAAATTCCCACATATTTATCTGGACTAATTGCCTAATTTACAAGTGAACTAGCCAAATTAATTAATAAGAGAACATTTTTTTCCTGTTGCCAGGGTCTTGGCCCCTTGTAGTGGTTCTTACAGCTATAGCCACTTCTCCACCCACTCTTCATGGTGAGCAACTTTACACATTCTAACAGGCTCACAGAGCCAAGGCTAGTGGCCTTTGAGATAACCAGACCAAGAGCATAGGGCAGTTCTGCCTGGGGTGTGGGACCATTGTGCCTCAAACAAAACAATGCTGATGGACAGAGTTCTTTAAATAGTTGAGCTGTAACATGTTCTTTCTCTCTTAGGTGACTGCTGTGCCCTCTTTATCAGAAAACTCATCCTTAGAGAGCAATGGCTGTATGCTCATTCCTCCCCCAGGAAAGACAACAATGAGTAACTTGCAGTGTCCCCTTCAGAATGTTTCTCAGAACATACCTGACAGTAAGCCCAAAACCTTGGATGCTGAGCTCTCTGAACAGCCAGGCAGTGAGGACAAGCTCAGAACCACCAGCCACAAAGCAGAACCAGCTTGTGTGAGGCATTTCTGCAACCGCCATGTCTTCCAGCAACAGCTGATTGAGAAGCAAAAGAAGAAACTTCAGGAACAGCAGAAAACCATTCTCGATTTGAAGGAAAAACAGCGGCTGGCAGAGGCTCAGTGGGCAGCTAAGCATGCTGCTGTAGTCACAGATGCACAGAATCGCCTCCTGTTAAAATCCCAAGGGCCAGAGGAACCAAAAGGAACCTGCCAGATGCTTCTGAAGTATGTCTGTTGTATCAAACACTCTTCACTTTGAGATAGAGATGTTCCTAAACTGTTTTGCACTTTTTCTAAACTCCCTGATCTTTTCTTTCATTGTGCACTCTCAAAGCAAAGAATCTTCACATGTTGTGACTCATACATCACAGTTATAAACAGATATTTCAGGCAAGTGGTTGCCTATAAGGTTCCAATTTTACAGTTAGCATTTGGGTCATGGCTGCCTTTGTCTGAGGAGCTCTCCAACTATCCAATGAAAAAGAAAAATACTTAACTTTCTCTAACTAGATTTCTAAGTTTCTGATTATATTTAAGGCTAAAAAGCTAGTTTGAGCAACATTAGGTACACATGGCGCATCCCCTGGGCTCGCTAATTACTTAGATTAAATTTTTAGTTGCTTAGGATAAAACTAAATGTCTTCAAGTCTGGAGTAAGAGTCCAAATTTCTCAAAGTCATCTAAGATAGTTTCACATGTGCTTGAGACTCACTACATGCAATAAATGGTAAGAAGAGGTGAAACCCTTGACTTGAAGCACTAGAATGGGTGTCAGAATGCCTGACTCTCATTGTAGGTTCAGGTTAGCCATGCAGTCTTTCTGTACCTTAATACACCAATGTGTAGGCTGGGTATAATAATAACACAGTTATCTCAGAGAGGAAGGATTAATTAAAATTTGTAAAATGCTTTGAACTCCTCAGGTGAAAATGTATTAAAGGAAGCTGAATGTTGGTCTGAAATCTTTCTCCATTGTTTTTTCTTTCTTTTTTTTCCTCCCAATTCATCTGTTACTTCCCCTAGGACTGAAGGCAGAAGTGACTCCCAAAATTCTCTTTCTGGACCCAAAAGGAATCCAAAGCAGCTGAAAGCACCCCATCCCATACTGAAAGGCAAGTTGTTCATCTTCTCTCCTAGTGTATAATATGCCTAGGTCTGAAGTGTGGCAGCTCAGGTTTTGAAATTTGGCAGAACTTGGTCAGAATCTAAGATGGGTAGACAGGAAAGGAATGGAATGTATCAGGGAGCTTCACTACTTTTTCCATGCTGGTTTTGGAATCCTTTTTGGCTTTCCTGGCTCACACACACACACACACACACACACACATAATGTTGAAAGGTATGTGATTGTTCTGTAATTTCAGATCCAGGCTGTGAAAAAAGAATGGGAAAATTACACAGATGAGAAAACTCTGAGTAACTACTAAGGCTAATTATTTGTAAAGATCATTGTCATTGTAATTCATGAATGCTAAAATTCTGGTCAGTTTATAGCAATCCAAGTCATTATGTCATTTTGTGATGAGGTTAGTAGTGTTTTAGTAATGAAAGCTATAAACCAGATATTTTCATTTGATAATATTTTTTAAGCACATAGAAACTCTTATTTAAAAACTACATAGGACAGTAAGAACAGGAGCATTCCTCAGAATCCACCTAGTAAATTTGCTAATTGCTTTTATTATATACTTAGTCACTCACTGTATATGTTTATACAATGAGTATGTTATATGTTGTCACATCTTGTATGGATGACAATTATATTGTGACTTTTGACTTTTTACCTCTGGCAAATTTGCTACCCTAATAAGAAGGGGTGACATCTGAAATACTGTTGTCAATCATTCCTGTTAATTGGAAATCGGCAGTCTTTGCATCAACTATCTGCCAGGGCAACAATTTATGCTATCTTTGCCCACCACTAAGCCTGATCAGAAATGCCAGTTCAGTGCAATAAGTTTTTTAAAATTATTATTTGATCAAGGTGTTAGCTATTTTAGAATCCCAGTCTACTTTTCAAGCAGACTTTAATGACTCCATCTAGAAAAGATGAGGAAAGGGCATATTACCAGAAACTCTACTTCTCAGAGCTCTCTCACTTTAATCCTTTAGTCTATTTCTGTCTTCTTAAGGACAGTCTCACTCCTGCTATCTGTGGCATCACCACTATTCTTTTATAGCAAAACAGACACTTAATATCTGTAAGAAATAGCTTGGTGAGTTTTTGTTTATTAATTCTTAAAACTTGGACTTAAATCTTCTCTGTAACATGGTCCAAAGAACTGAAAGCAACTTCGAGATGGTTTAGGTGAGCAGAACTTGATACTTCCTCCTACCCACACCCCTCCTTTCTATGAAAGCCCTGCATGATTACAGAGTCATATTATCAGACCATCTTGCACATTTGTTTCTTTTGGATCGATACTTAATAGACTGTCAAGAACAGGAGTCTGACACTCAAATTCATTTGGATGCCAGTTCTCCAAATGCTTGGTACAGTTCCATTTCCTGCCCATCTGGATATCCAGGTCTTAAGACTAGACTTAAAATGTATTCATCATGGCCCCAAACTTTACAATTTGTTTGTTGTTCCTGCATATACAGATGTATATACAGTGACTTAAGAAAAATTAGCAGGTTCACTTAAAATGGGATTTACGGAATGCTTCTATTCTCAAAGTATTTGTTAGATGTAGTTGTATTTTTCTATGTTTATCAAGTTATAACTAAATTAAAATTCTGGCTTCTGCTTTTCATATACTAAATGTCTATCAATCAGGCACATTATCTTATTTAAACCAGTGAAGAGTTGTTATTGTTATTATTATTGTTATTTTCCAGTATTGGGAATTGAACTCAGGAAGTTGTGCATGCTAGGCAAGCACTTTACCACTGAGTTATATCCCCAGTCCTAAACCAGTAAAGAGTTTCTCTTTTTTATTTTATTTTGGTTTTTTGTTTTGTATTTGTTTTTTGTGTTGTTGTTGTTGTTGTTGTTTTTGTTTTGATTTTGGTACTAGGGATTGAACCCAGGGGCACTTAACCACTGAGTACATCCCTAGCCCTTTTTTTTACATTTTATTTTGAGACAGGATCTCACCAAGTTTCTTAGGGCCTTTATAAGTTTCTGAGACTGGCCTCAGATTTGTGATCCTCCTGTCTCTGCCTTTGGAGTCACTGGGATTACAAGTATGCCCGGCTATGCCTGGCTCACAAAGAGTTATTCAAATAAAAATGTGAATAAAAACATAGTTACCTACAAATTAGTCATCATTGCTGAGGGTTGGATTGTAGGCCTTTAACTTATACAGCATGTATAAGTCCTTATATCTAATTTTTTTCTGAGAATGTGAATATTTAATTTACAAGAAAAATCTTAAAATTAACCTTAAATATTACATTTAAATGGAGGTATTTCTTTTTCAGTGTTTCTCATATTTTTATATTGGAATTCTGTTACTATTTTTTAGCCATGGAAGAAAGAGCAATTCAACGAGCTGAACGTAGGCAGATCTTGGCAGAGAGGAAGAAAAAACTAGAAGAAGAGAAATTGGTAATAAATACAGAATGCAAACTGAGGCAAGAAAAAGGATTTGTCTAGATGTTTCTTAAATAATGAAACCTTGCTTGTTCAAGCCTGAAACAGTAAAGTTAGACCAACTTTGGAAATGGCTTATATTCTACTCACCTGAGTTCTGTAACCATTTTAAGAAAATGAAGGAGAAAAACATCAACATCATTAGCCTAGCAGGAAGGAAACTATATAAAGTTATTGAGAGCTAGCAATTTGGAAGATTCACACATAACCAATATTATTAGAGTGTTATAGATAGATGTCCAACTTTATGAATTTGCAAAGGAGAATAGTTTTTATCTTCCAAAAATTTGACCTAGACTGTCAGAAGTAAATTTTGTACCTACTAGGAATACATTAACTGTTCTGATAGTTTTTGTTGGAGAGTGCATTGGGGAAATGAAAGGAAAAAAATCTTTCCCCCACACTGGACTTAGTGTTTCACAGGTGAAGTTAAGAAAAAATTTTCATTTTATGATTAAAAATTAATGGTCTTATTCATGCTCGGACTCATCTTCCCAAGTTGAAAAGAATCCTTTTGGAGAAACTTTTTAAGTTATACAACGGATCACATGTTGTTTGGGTTTTCTACTTTTATCACAAAGTGCAGACTTATTCCAGAGATAAAGAAGGCATTTTTAAAAAACTTTTTTCCCATATTTTTATTGGTACATTATACTTACATACAATGGTGGAATTTGTTGTTACATATTCATGCATGCACACAATATAACAATATAATTTGGCCAGTATCATTCCCCATTTTTCCCCTCCCACCCTGTTTCTTTACTTATCTCTCTTTAATTTTCATGAGACATTCCACTCTTCTACCCATCACTTTCTTTTCCTTTTTCCTCTCTACATTCCACATATGAGAGAAAACATGCAACCCTTGACCTTCTGAGTTTGACTTGTTTCACTTAATATAAAGTTCTCAAGGTGTTTTGGTCAGCTTTTTCACTGTTGTGACTAAAAGACCCAACCAGAACAACTATAAAGGAGGTAAGGTTTATTTAGGGGCTCGTGGTTTCAGAGGTCTCAATCCATAGACAGGCAGACTCCATTCCTTGGGGTTCAAAGTAAGGCAGGACATCATGGCCAGAAGAGTATGGCAGAGGGAAGCAGCTCATATGATGATCAGATAGCAGAGAGAGAGGTCTCCACTTGCCAGATATAAATAAATATATATCCCAAAGCCATGCTCCCAATTCCCACCTCCTCCAGCCATATTCTACCACTTCTGTTACTACTCTGTTAATCCCTATAATGGGATTAATTCACTGATTGGGTTAAGACTCTTTTACAACCCAATCATTTCTCCTGTGAACCTTCTTGCATTGTCTCACTTTGGGGGGTACCTCACATTGCATGAGCTTTGGGGGGACACCCACAACCAAATCATAACATAAGGTCCATCCATTTTCATGCAAATGATATAATTTTATTTTTCTTTGTGGTTGAATAAAACTCCATTGTGTATATATACCACATTTTCTTTGTCGATGGATACCTAGGCTGCTTCTGTAGTGTGGCTATAAACATGAGTATGCATGTATCACTATAATGTGGTGACTTTACTTCTTCAGAATAAATACATAGGAGTAGTGTGGTGGGGTCACATGGTGTTTCCATTCCTTATCCTTTGAGGGACCTCCATAATATTTTCATAGTGGTTATACTAATTTACAGTCCCACCAACAGTATAAAAGTGTTCCTTTTTCTCCATATCCTCTCTAGCATATATTATTGTTTGTGTTCTTGGTGTCTGCCATTCTGATGGGAAATGAAATCTCAGGCTGGTCTTGATTTGCATTTCCCTAATTGCTAACAATGTTGAACATTTTTTTATGTATTTATTGTGCAGGCACTTTGGTGGATACTTGACTTATCCCAACATGAAAAATCTTATTCCCATGAGATTGAAGGTTCTGATTTTTCTGCATTCTAATCTCAATCAGGTCCAGTTAAAGGCCCAAGAGGAGGAATGTCAGAAGAGGGAGGCAGAAGAAAAGGAGGCTCAGCTTGAGAGAAAACGAGAAGAGAAAAGACTGAAGAAAATGGTCAGTAATGTCTTTGTTAGGTTACTGTCTATTGAGGTCTATTGTGTGTGATCTTGTAGTCCTGTCCACTAGTATTCTTTTCTTACCCAAACAGAAAAAGTTTCTCCATCTTATTTAGTGAAAACCTACCATTGTTCACATTTTAGCTTCAAAACATGACTTTTTCCAGATGAGCCTTTCCTGCTCTGGCTGCTCTTCTTCTACCCAATGTTAGGTTAGATCCTCCTTTATGAATTCCTCTGAAGTGTCCTTCAGAGCATTACTGATGCTAATAATTATGTCTCTGTTTTGTGGCTTTTTTCCATTTCTCTGTCTCCAACTAAACTGTAATCTCCATAATAGTAAAGGGAGAAGCCTGGTGTTGTTCACTATTGTATTGGCTGACAGTGTGCCTGAAATGTAGTAGGCACTCAGAAAATACATGATGAATGAATGAATGATTGCACACTTGGAGCAAAATACATCAGAAGAAATAAGACATAGTTAAACAAGTTTCTTTATCAGTGAACTTCTCAAAGCCTTTTTACAAGTTATCAGATATTTTGAATCTCAGAAGAGGGACACAGTGTTCCAGGTAGTCACATGTATCTGACTACAGACTCTATTTTTTTATAAAGCACCCAGTAACACACCATGGATCAACTTGGGGTCATACCATTATAAATGATTGAGATAATTTTCAAAATATAAAATACAAAAAAAATTTCCCTCTCATATCTGTTCATTGTAACAAATTTGAGAAATACAAAGAAGATGGAAAAGTATCTCTGAGTTCAGCACTAAGAATTAACTACCTGTAATATCTTTTTTAAAAAATTATTTTAAGTTGTTAATGGACATTTATTTATTTATTTATATGTGATGCTGAGAATCAAACCCAGTGCCTCAGATATGCCAGGCAAGCACTCTGCCACTGAGCCACAACCCCAGCCCTTTTAATGTCTTAATATTTTAATATGTCTACTTCTGTTCTTCTCTGTTCATATTCCCCCCTCCTCTTTCCCCTCCTCCCCCTTTTTCTTTTGGCAATACTAAGGTGATATTCATCTTGACAAGCTAGTTTAGGTAGTGCTTGACAGGTTTCTCCCTGTAAAGTTATTATTTTTCCCTTTTCATACTCTATCCTTTGGAAATAATCATCAAGTTTGGTATACTCTCAGGGCAGGGAGGAAGAAAAATTAAGCTTCACGTGCTGAAGGGAGGAGTATCTACCTACATTATTTGGAATTCATCTTTGAAGAAGGCTTATTTTTGTTTTTCCATTTATTTGTTCAATCATTCAATTGTTTATTTAAATAAGTAGAATTCCTGTCTATTTATTTTGTACTTTGGGTGACAAAAATGCTGTTACTTATTTTGTTGATCAAATTGTTCTGGCTTTGGTTAGCATTGGAAGCTCTTTTAGGTGGACATTTTAGGTGGACTTTATATATATATATATATATATAGAGAGAGAGAGAGAGAGAGAGAGAGAGAGAGAGCGAGCCAGAGAGAGAGCCAGAGAGAGCCAGAGAGAGCACTAAACTCATACTTCTGTCTCCAACTCTAATTCATACAAGAAGGTTTATTCTATCCTTCCTTTCTTGCTTATTTGTAAATGCCTTCTCTGAAACCTGGCTCCCACAACCTATCCATTATTTACTGTTGTAAATTTCCAATAAAGGTATAAAGCAATTAGAACTGTTAGTTTATACCCCACACAAGAAATTTGCCAACTACAATACAGTATTTATATATAGTTCCATTTATTTTTAGCTTCATATTTTTTTTAATTAAAACTCAGTTTTCCAATGTCACCCAGGGCCCTTGTGTTTTCCCCCTTTTTCTTGAGTGAATCTTGGAAGTTTGAATACTTAAAGGAATTTGAGTATTTTATCTAAGTTTTTGAATTTCTTGGAATAGAGCTTATAGTATTCTCTTATGACCCTTTTAATGTCTGTGAGCTTCTGCTACAGTAATTTGTATCTTTTCTCTTTTTGCCTTGGTTATCAATTTTATTTCTCCTCAAAGAAACACCTTGTAATTTCATTGATTTTCTTTGGCCTTTTCCCATTTTCAGTTTCTCTATTTTCTGCTTAATTTTTGTCACTTCCCTCTTTCTGCTTGCTTAAGATTCTGTTTTCCCTGATTCCCTAAGGCAGAAGCTTAAATTATTCATTTCACACATTTGTCCTTTTATAACAGATGCATTTAGTGCTATAAATTTCCCTTTCTCTTTACCTGGCATATCAAGTAATATTTTGATATTTTATCTCATTTAGTTCAAACTATTCTTGAGACTTTCTCTTTGTTCTATGGGTTTTTAGAAGTATATTTTTTTAAATATCAAGCATTGGGAATTTCCCAGATAACTTTCTATTGATTTATAATTTAGTTTCTTTATGGTACATGAATATACATTGAATGAATTTTAAAAGTTTTGTTTTATGGCCCACAATATGATCATCTTGGTTAATATTCTATGTGTACTTGAGAAAAATATGTAGTGTTCTATTATGGTGTGCTTTATAAATATCAATTAAGTCACATTGCTTGTGTTGTTCAGATCATCTATATCTTTACTGATTTTGTGCTTACTTGTTTTAACAGTTATTGAGACAGGAAAGTCTCTGGCTTAAAGTTGCATCTTTGTCTACTTCTCCTTTCATATCTGTTTTATGACACTTTTAAAATCTGTGAAGACCTTTTAATGTATGTTGAAAATCTGTTATTAGGTACATATATACATTTTGGAAAAAACTTGTATCTAAGTGTTATAAATTGAGCTTCTTTCTGACATTATGTACCTGTGTTGATTTAATATCCATTATGATAATCTGTCCTTTAACAGACTTACATTATTTTTATGCCATTAACATAAAGTGATATTGATATAATTTGGTGAAAATCTACCAACTTGCTCATTGTAAATTTCCTCCTTCCCATCTCCCACCTTCTCTGGTTTTATTTGAGCATCTCTATACTTCCATTTTACCTCCTCTATGGAGTTATTATTTACATTTCTTTTAAAAACATTTTTAGTGGTTGCCTAGTGTTTACAATATATTTGTAAATGATCCCTTTCTACCTTCAAACTTTACATGTAGTGAAAGATCCTTACATACATATATTTCCATTTACTCCCTCATATTCCTTGTGCTATTCTTGTCATATGTCAAATTTTGCTTTTATTTATGCTATAAATACCCAATTCCTTGTTAAAGATATTGCTTTAAGCAGTTGTCTTTTACCTTGCCTCCATTTCTTCCATTTCTGATGTTCTTTATTTCTTTGTATAGATATAAATTCTTTCACTTAATAATAATTAATATATAATGTTAATATATAATATTCTTTCTGTGGGTAGAACTTTCTTTAATATGTCTTGTAGGATAGATCTTCTGTCAGTTAAATAAAAACTGAGGGAATTTACATTGAAATAAATACTGAGAAAATCTTATTTTTTTCCTTTACTTTTTTTAACTCTCTTTTTAAAATTCTTACTAGTTATACATGAATGTATTTTGACATTATACATACATGGAGTACAACTTCTTATTGTTATGGTTGTAAAGAAGTGGAATTACATTGGTCATGTATTCATATATGAACATAGGAAAATAATGCCCATTTCATTCTACTATCTTTCCTATTCCCATCCCTCTTCCCTTGACTTCATTCCCCTTTATCTAATCCAAAGTACTTCTATTTTTCCCTACCCCAATCCCCATTGTTAGTTAGCATTCGCATATCAGAGAGAACATTTGGCTTTGGTTTTTTGGGACTGGCTTATTTCACTTAGCACAACTGTCTCTAGTTCCAACACATTGGAATTTCCTTCACTTTTGAAAGTTACTTTTTCTGGATACAGAATTTTATGTTGACAATTTTTTACTTTAAAACTTGAAAGATGTTATCCTATAGTCTTCTTGTTTGCCTAATTTCTTATAAGAAGTCTGCTGTAATTCTTAATCTTTGTTGTTTTGTAGATATGCTATTCTGCTTGGGGTGCTATAACAAAATACCATGGACCAGATGGCTTAACCAATTGAAACTCATTTTAATCACAGTTGTAGAGGTTTTTATTAAAGGCTATCTACCTGGCTTTGAGATAGCCTCATTCTCACTGCATCTTCCCTCACATGACTTTTCCTTGGTGCATGTGCATGAAGAGAGAAAGCATGAAACCTCTCTGGAATCTCTTCATTTAAGGACACTAATTCTAATAAGGTTCCTACCCTTAGGACTTTATTTAACCTTACTTCCTTAGTGGCCTCTTGTCCAAATACAGCCACACTAGGGATTAGTGTTTTAACATATTAACTTTGGGGGGATACTTTTACTCCATAACAGTAGGTAATGTGGGTTTTCCTCCCAAGCTGCCTTTAAGATTTTGTGTTTGTCTTTGGTTTTTAGCTTTTAAAATATGATATATCTAAATATGATTGGTTTGTTGATAGGTTTGTTTACTTTCACAGTAGTCTTAAGCTTCTCAGATATATGGTCTTACATTCTGTCACTAATTTGGGAATATATTTAACAATTAGTTCTTCAAATATTTGACCTAGCCCATTCTTTTTATTCTCCTTTTGAGTTTCCAGTTATTCCAGTGTTTAATTGGTTCATATTGTCCCACAGCTGACAGATGAACTTGTTTGTCACTCTTTTTCCTTTTCAGTTTGTGTAATTTCTGTTATCCTATTTTCATGTTACCTGATTCTTTCTTCAGGTGTTTCATCTAGTGATAAACCCATTGAAGGCTCTCTTCATCTCTGGTACCTTGTGATTTTTATTTTTTAGCATTTTTATTTTGAAGCATATTGTTTTCATGTCTGCTAAAATTCCTATCTGATAATGAATGATGTCTATCTTCACCATTAGATCCTCTAATATTATTGTCATGAGTTACTTAAAATTCTCCTTCTAATAGTTCCAACACCTCTGTCATGGCAATGTCTTATTCTGATAAGACACTGACTTTTCAAATTGTGTTTATTTTTTGTCTTTTGGTGTGTCTTGCATTTTTTGTTGAAAGTCAGCTATTTGGTTAAGAACAATAGAAACTGGGGTAAATAGGCCCTTAGTATGGAGATTTGTATTAATCTAGCCAAGAATTGGGCTGTGTTTGATGTTTATTGTTGTTATAGTTACCACTGTTGAGGTTTGATGTCACCATGGGCACCAGAGACTTCAGTTTCCTCTAGTGACTTTTTATTTATCTCCTCTCTTGGCTTTGGGTTTTCTCTTTGTGCTGCTCCCCAGAGAAGTTCTGTCTCTTATAGTTCTCCCTTAATCCAGTAATCTTATTGGAGGTTTGTACTAGTGTAGTGGTAGGGTATGGATAAGAGAAAACATTCTCTATTTCACTACATTTGTCTTTGGAGTATACCTCATTGAGCACTCACAAGAATCCCTGTTCCTACTCTAAGGGTAAAATTTTTTTTGAACCCCTATTTCCTTCTTTTAGATGCAGTGGTATCCACCACTATCTCAATCTGTGACCTTAAAGTCCCTTCCCCTGGAGAAATGGGAGCAGGGGGGGGTCTTGTCTGGAAAGAGTTTCCTGAGTGCCCCTCCCCCCGCTGAGTGCATTCAGGTGGCGCCCTGGGATGGAGCCTCCAGTTTCCTGAGAGAGAATGGTCTGGGTAGATTTGCAGGTGTTCTTCTTCTTCTTCTTTCTCAGCTAGAACCATGGTGGGAATTTTCTCTGAATCCTCCCTGATCTCCTCTGTGAAAGTCTAGTGGAGTTTCTAGAGAAAAAAACGTGCATAAGAGTGGGAAACACCACCATGACTGTTACCCCCCAGGAGCTCCACTCTTCTCCTGCTGGTGTATTCTTAACCTCCAGCAGTTCACCAAAATATCTCATCTTATGACTCATATGGTATCTGGTAGATTCTGCTGCCTCAGGTAAGAAAACTTTTGAGTCCCAGTCTCTAGATTTAGAGATGGCTTCACATCTGATCAGTTCACAAAAAGACATTAATTTTATGTCTGCCCTGCTTTTGTTGTTGTTGGAACCAAATTGCTTGTACAGACCAAGAATAATGAAAAATATGTACCAGCCAAGAGATAGTTTTATTTCACTCATTATCCCAAGTCCAAACCCCTTTTTTAGGAATGTCAGTCCATAGCAATAGACAAAAAGATTTTGTCACATAGACTAGTTTCCATTTAGTCAGTCAATTGTAGCTATCTAAATTGAGATCTACACATTTGCAGACTTGCTATGCTTGAGGCTTCTTTAAGAGTAGCTTTAGATTTAAAACGTACTTGGCAATTGTCTTCTTTTCCATCTGTGTAAGGATAATCTACATAGTATGCTTCCCATCCAGTTTATCATGTGGTCTTAGTCCTTTTGAGGCATCACATTCTACACAAGCAATTGCTTAATTTCTTATACATTTTATATATATTTGTTCCTGGTAAACAACCTCCAAGATCATATTAATGTTATTCCTCTGGATGTCAAAAAGATAATGGCACTTCTGAACCAATGACTTCTCTGAATCAGATTATGTGACTGGATATGTTTGATGGAAATCTGCTTGTTTAGATATGAGGTGTCCCCCCAAAAGCTCACGTGTGAAACAATACAAGAATTTTTAGAGAAATTAGATTATGAGAAGTGCAATCTAATTGGTGGGCTAATCACTGATATAGATTAACTGTGTGGTAACTGTGGGCAGGCAGGTAGGGGTGTGGCTAGAGAAAGTAAGAGTACCTTTAGGATTTATATTTTGTCCTTGGCAAGTGGAGCTCTCTCTGTTTCCTGATTACCATGTCCTAAATTGCTTTCCTCTGCCACACCCTTCTGCCATAATGTTCTGCCTCACCTTGGTCCCAGAGCTATGGAATCAGCTGACCATGAACTGAAACTCTAAACTGTGAGCCAGAATTAACTGTTCCTTCTCTAAGTTGTTTTTGTCAGGTCTTTTGGTCACAGTGAGGCAAAGCTGATAAAACACCTCTTGAAATTGGGAAAATTTCTGCTGAGTTCAGAGCAAATTGTCCAGCAGAGGTGCCATATTTTCTAATTAAACAGATGGGCAACCCTGCTATTGATATGATGGAGAAGGTCTCTGAGACAATCACATATACTTTTCTGGATAGAAAATGTAAGATAAACTCAATTATCTGTGTGTAGGGTTTTGTGACATCAATTTGAGGACAAAGGACCTAGAGGAATTCCTTAAGGATAGGCCTGTGACAAACTTGTCCTCTGTATTGAGAGGGATACAAGAGGCAAGACATGGCTGGATAATGGCCACTCATAGGTCTCACACCACAACTCCCTGAAAATAACATCCCTTTGCTCTGTTTTTATCAGATACTTACTTTCTAGTAATATGTGTCAGGCAATAACTTTTGTGGCTGTATAAATATACATTTTATTGATGGATACTTGAAGCTTGTGATTAAAAATAATTTTATCAGAAAAGACCAGGCAAATTTGCAGGAAAATTGATAGTCTGTAGAGTATCAAATTAAGTAAAATAAACCAGACTCAGAAAATCTGAGGAGTGTTGTATGTTGTCTCTCATGTGTGGAAGCTGGAGGAAAAAGGAGAAAAAAAAAAAAGAATCATGAAATCAGATAGGAGACCATTGGGATAGAATAGAGCAGTGAATAAGACCAACAACAGACCTTCCTTCACAAATCTTCTATGCTAATTTGGGAAAACAGGCAATAAACAACTCAAAAATTTTAAAAAATAGGGAGGGAGAGAAATAATGGTTGAAGCAAAATGGAGAAACCTCTCCAAGGAGGTGATATTTGAGCAGCTAGATGTTGTGGAGGCTCTCACAATGTCCACATGTCACATGTGGGGATGCCTATGAGATATTCATATTGGATATATAAGCCTGGACATCAAAATTACAGTAAAGTATCTCTGCTAGTCACAAAAACATTTCAGGGCTGGGGTTGTGGCTCAGCGGTTGAGCACTCACCTAGCATGTGTGAGGCCCTGGGTTTGATCCTCAGAACCACATAAAAATAAATAAATAAAATAAAGGTTTGTGTCCAACTACAACTAAAATAAATATTATTTTTAAAAAAAATTCAAGTGTTTTTCATGCCCTGGAAGTGCCTGGAGAATGTCTGAGTAGAGAAGAGTTGAGGGCTGGGCATATAGCTCAGTGGCAGGGTGCTTGCCTAGCATGTGTACGGCACTGGGTTCAACCCCTAGCACCATGAAAAGAAAACAAAGAAGAAAAAGAGATGAGAGTCCAGGACTGAGTCCAATATTATATTAGTAGATGAAGAGGTGTTAGGTAGAAGGAAAACCAGAAAAATTTAAAACCCAATGCTAAGAGAAAAAAGTATTTGTGTTAGGGGAGTGGTGGCAGTTAACCTGGGAAAATGTTACTGAGCTCTATTAAGAAGAGAGCAGACAAATGCCTCTTTGGTTTGGGAACATGGAGATCATTCATGACCTGGACAAGAGTGCTTTCAGTGCTGTTCTGGGATAGGAGCCACATTTTAGTGGGTTGAAGAAAAATGGTGGAGAACATAGCCTGTGAATATAGAGAGCCATCACATCCAGAGAAAGATTTTTTTATTGTTGTTGATAATTGTTTCTTGGCTTTATTTGTATTTTAAAGATGGTAAATACCAGCACATGTTTATGTGATGGAAATGAGCCAGTAGTGAGGAAGAAATTTGTTTTGGAGCAGTGTCAATTACCTGTACTTTTCTGTACATAAGCTACCCTGGTCTTTTTCTCAAGACAGTAGCTGACATAGATATGCATTTAAATGAGTCTTCGGGTTTTGGTTTGGTTTTGGTACCAGGGATTGAATCCAGGGCACTTAACCTCTGAGCCACATCACCAGCCCTTTTTATTTTTTGTTTTGAGACAAGATCTAACTAAGTTGCTTAGGGCCTCACTGAGTTGCTGAGGCTAGCTTTGAACTTGCCACCCTCTCGCCTCAACCTCCAGGCCGCTGCAATTACAGGCATGTGCTACTGCACATGGCTATGAGCCTTTTTCTTTTTATGTCATTTATAATTATGTAAACCACTAAGTCAAAAAGAAACTGATATTTAGTAGCCTTTTTTAGCCAGAGTGAACAGTGAGCTCTTTGAAACCCTAGCTGTCCAGATCCCAAATATAAGAATTATCTCAAAGTACATAGTATCATATCATCTTCACAAGCAGTTGTGGATGCAGCTACTATTATGGACATGTATAAGGAAATGGAAAATATAATACTAATGGAGTTGATCAATGTGTATAACCAGTGGAGGAAATACACATTTCAATTAAATTTTTAACTTAAGCAGAACTCTTATTTAATATTTCTCTATATATTTTTCTGTGGAAATAAAGATTTATTATTAACTTTATTTATCTATTTATTTATTCTTTTATGTGATGCTGAGGATCAAACCCCAGGGCCTCACACATGCTAGGCAAGTGCTCTACCACTGAACCACAAACTCCAGCCTGGAAATACAGACTTTTCTTAAAGTCTGTTTTTTTCCCCAGCAATCTATCTAAAAACCATTTTCCTTTTGGAGCCTAGAACACCAGTCATAGAGTTACAAGGCTAAAAGGATAGTTGGACTATCATTTCTGTGTATGTGGGAATAGGTTTTTTTCACTGAGCCCAAGGACTTCTCCAGAGGGCTATAGTCCAGGTTAAATTTCTATCTGCAAACTTGCAGCAGCTGCTTTGATACCACAGGGACATTTCTGTGGATGTACAAACAGTTTTTCTGTTTTCCTCACATTTAACCCTCAGCTTCCTGTTACTATTCATATGAATATTGTTGTAAGCAATTTTTATTTCTGACCATTCCATTCAACAAATATCTCAAGTGCCTGGGTATTATAAAGGTTATTTTGGCCTAATGCTTTAGAAAATCTGGATATTCCATTTTCAGGAACTTGTACAGAAATGGGTCATTTGCATTGGGAGAGTAGAGCAATTCTCCTTTCCATATTAGAAATGTTCCAGTGCTCTAATTTTTTTCTTATAGTAGTCTCAGGCACATAAAGAAGCTTGTCAAATCAGCCAATTCACCACTACCCCTTTTCTTTCTTTCTTTTTTTTTTTTTTTTTTTGTACTGGAGATTGAATTCAGGGGCACCTAACCACTGAACCACATTCCCAGCCCTTTTTTTGTAATTTTTTAGAGTAAGGGTCTCGATGATTGCTTAGGGCCTTGCTAAGTTGCTGAGACTGGTTTTGAACTCGTGATCCTCCTGCCTCAGCCTCCTGAGCTGCTGGGATTACAGGCCTGCACCACCACACCTGCCCACTACCCTTTTCTTGACATGAAATTATGTAAAGAAAAAGAAATGTTTTCATATTTATACTCCATAGATGACAGCTGCAAAGAAGGCAGTGTGCAATCTTTGCGGTTACTCTTGAATCTTTCATAGCAGGTTACTTACTATCATTTACCATTTCTCTCACTTTTTATTATAAACTATTTGTACTAAAATAGAAGAGGATGAATAATATCTGTAGGGTACAGCATTAAGTTTCTATTCTCTCTCTCTCTCTCTCTCTCTCTCTCTCTCTCTCTCTCTTTTTTCCTTACCAGAATTGAACCCAGGTATGGATGCTTAACCTCTACATCCCCAGCCCCCTTTTTTTAATCTTCAATTTTTTTGTAGTTGTAGTGGACAGCAATACTTTATTTTGTCTGTTTGTTTATTTTTTTTAACGTGGTGCTAAGGATCGAACCCAATGCCTCACGAATGCTAGGCAAGTGATATGCCACTGAGCCACAGCCCTAGCCCCTACTTTTAAAATTTTTTCTAATTAGTTATATATGACAGTATAATGCATTTGGATACATCATACATAAATGGAGTATAACTTCTCATTCTTCTGGTTGTACATGATGTAGAGTTATACCGATCATATAATCATGTATGCACATAGGGTATTAATGTCCAATTCATTCTACTGTCCTTCCTACCTCCATAATCCCTCTCCTCCTTTCACTCCCCTCTATCTAATCCAAAGTGCCTCTATCCTTCTCTAGTTCCCCTTTTCATTTTTTATTTTGAAATTAAGTCTCACTAATTTGTTTAGTGCCTCACTAAGTTGCTGAGGCTGGGCTTTGAATTTGCCATCCTCCTGCCTCAATCTCTCAAGGCTGCTGCAATTACAGACACACACCATTGTACCTGGCAGTGTCTGTCACCTTTCCCAGGCATACCACTTGGTGTGTTTCTCCTGTTCGGAACGTGGGGTATTTTCCCTCATTGCATCACCAGGATTCTCTTTCTCCTCAGAGGAGGAGGGAAAGCTGCTTAATGATAATCAAGTACTTTTTAACTTGCCTCCGGACTTATTGTTCATCACTTAAAAAAGAAAGATCAGTAATGAGATTATACTTCTGGAATTTTTTAATGGAGTATCTTTACATTTGAATACCATTATTTATACACAATCTCTACCTCATAACATAAATGAGGGAGTTACATTGGGTTTTCCATAAAAATGAGGGAAAATTCCTGATGTCTCTTGACTAGATGTTTACTTTTTAGTAATTTAGGAAGAGGTAAACCATTTCTGTGAACAGTACTAAATATAAACCCAAGAATATACTTAATGCTCATTCTTGTAGAGCTTATAACCAACTTTTTCTGACCTTTTAAGCAGAACTGATTCTTCTTTTGAAAAATATTCCAGAGCTCTCTTATAATGATTAACATACTGTTTCATGTTCAAATTAAATACTTTAACTTCTTGTTGAAATTCCTTAGTGTTTTCATCATGGCATTTTTACTTCATTATCTTTTGCAGAAAGAACTAGAGAAACAGAAGAGAATTAAAAGGAACCAAGAGTTGGAAGCAGTAGCCACAGAACATTATAAAAAGCTCTTGCTAAGAAAAAAAGGTCTAGAACCTTGGAAGAGATTGAGAATGCAAAGCAAACAAAACACCCAGGTGCAGTGTCCCACTCTTACCCTCACCCTCAAAATTAGAAAACAACTTCTTCAAATAGCACAAGTATCAAAACTAGGCTTTAGGAGGAGTTTGGTGATTTAAAAGTCCAAAAGATAAATTATTTAAGTGTGTGTATTTATTTGTTTGGGATAAGAGTTTTTATTTAATCTTTTAAAGACTTTCTAATTTAGCAGGTTGGAAAAAATTAGAATACATTTTTATTAGAGATCTTCAAGGTAAGAGGAACAGAGACTTCTAGTAATTTTAGCAGAATTTATGAAACAGAAAAGGTTATCAGGTGTGTATTAGGTTGTACTGTGATAACTTTGCCTAATATCAGTGGCTTACAAGAATTTATTTCTCACTCACATGTCTGTGGGCTAGTTGTGTGTTGAGTTTAGGTCTCTCCCCATACCTCATTCTGGTTCCAGCATGCTTTCACCTGGCAGCTGTCAGATATACAAAAGACTAAGCCAAATTATGTAAACCTATATGAAACCTCTGCTGCCCACTAATATTTCACTGGACAATGCAAGCCATAGAGCCACAATCAAGGTCATTGAGGGGGGAAAAGAAGATCCATATATTCCACTGGGAGGCACTGTGAAATCATATTACAAATGTTTTATATATATATATATATATATATATATATATATATAAAATTCTGTTATAGAGATCTATCACAGAGACATATGAAATTGAATACCACTGAAATTTCTCTCATAAATTTATCCACTGCATGGAACAGAGTATTCAAGTGTGTGATCATGAAGTTCAAAATAGATGAAACATTGGCTTCCAGGCTTGTATATGCCACAGAGTACCCCTGTGATGTTCATTTTGGCCAATAAATATGACTACCAAAAGGTTTGCTTGGATCAGTCATATTCACAGGGATGAATGACTAAGAAAAGACTTAGAAAATATTTCATTGCCTGGAGAGAACTAAGAGAGAGGGTTTTTTCTTATGTCTCTTGAAAGAATAAAACAATACAGAAAACAACAATACTTTATCAAATCTATAAACGGCAAGTTGTATTTTTTTGATAGAATGATACTCTTTGCCTTTTGAGTTGCTAAAGATGTTATTTTTCTACAAATGGTTTGTGATTTATTGATAATATCTAAATTTTAATGCTTGTGACAGTTTATTACAACTAATTGACAGTACTGGCATTTTCTCAATTAAACAGTGGTTAAGTACATAATAAAGAGAGGTTTATTATGGAGTTGCTGTCCTTGTTTCAGGAGAGCAAACCAAGAATGTTTCCATCCACCCACTCCAAAACTCAATGGAAGTGAAGTGACAGCTTTGGAGATTGTTTATGTCATTTCTATAACAGCCAGTCAGGGAGTGGTCTTCAGGGAGTCAGCATTGGGCCATGCATAATGATGTGTATCTATATCCTCCAAATAACAGGGCAGTCAAAACTTCTGGGACATAGACTGTCTATACCTTAAGGTTATTCTTCCCTAAGAACTGGTTAAATGCAGTATACAGTATCATATACTACAAGCTGAAGTTTTCTTAAATGATTTAAAATTTAAGGAATAATTTCCTTTTCTCACTTAAAAATATATCTAGGTGGCAGAAGAACATCACTCTTTGGCTCTACAAAGGAAATGCCTGCTGACCTGGTTCCAGTGTAGTCAAGACAGTATGACTAGGAAGATGGCCCAGGCAGATCAATTTTATTCCCACATATTGCTTAGGAGAGTCTTTCAGGGCTGGCTACAGGTAAGGACACTTTTCTTTCCATCCTGGGAACTGAACCCAAGGCCTTGCACATGCAACACAAGCACTCTATCAATGAGCTACATCCTCAGCTCTTTTTGAGATAAGGCTTCATCAGGTTTCCCAGGCTGGCCTTGAAGCTGTGATCCTCCTGCCTCTCCCTCCTGAGTAGCTAGAATTATAGGCATGCACCATCAGGCCTGGTGGGAAGGACACTTTAAATATATCTCACTGCTTAGTCCTGTATAAGAAAATTAAACGGGCTATGGAACACCTGTGGTCATTACATTTTTTTCAAGAAGGCTATATAGTAGTGAATCTAATTCATTGCTTTGAAATGAATTTTAAAATGTCAGCTCAATTTTTGTTAGTATATAACATTCTAAGTACATGTAATATGATATCAACACATTTTATACTTCTTATTTTTTCTCTCACAGTTCCCAGATGATTTTATTAGAAAGCTACCCCTCAATCTTACACCTGTTCCTACTCATCTGTTTCTGTTATTTTTATAATACATTATAGAGGATATTATCTTGGCTTCCATATTCTTCTTTTTTCTTTATCCCTCTAGCATCCTTTGTTCCTTTGTTTTGTATATTTCTGTTCTCTCTCTCTCTCTCTCTCTCTCTCTCTCTCTCTCTCACACACACACACACACACACACACACACACATATTATTTGCTCTAATTTTTTTTTTCTTTTTTCTTTTTTGGTACCGTGAATTGAACTCAGGGGCACTTGACCACTGGGCCACATACTCAGCCCTTTTTTGTATTTTATTTAGAGACAGAGTCTCATTGAGTTGCTTAGTGCCTCACCATTGCTGAGGCTGGTTTTGAACTCATGATCCTCCTGCCTCAGCCTCCCGAGCCATTGGTATTACAAGCATGCGCCACTGCGTCCAGGTATTTGCTCTAATTCTTTGTCTATTGATATTATTTGTCTCACTTCTGTTCCTGTCCTTATCCCCAGTACATGACTGATCTGGAGGAACAAGTGAGAAAACTTTGTGTACATTTCCTTCAGAAGAGGATTTTCAGAGCCTGGTTTACAGTGGTCAAAGAGGCGAAGATTGATGCTCAGAACAAGCATGAGATCTCAGTGGAATATAGTGACAGGTGAGGTTTTGATCTTTAAGGAAATTCACTGACTTCACAAATGCTCTTCTGCTGGAATATGTCTTGAAATAGGAGGTGGAGGCAAGGAGAGCTAAGCCCTCAGACACCAGGCAGGGTTGGGAGTCCCAGCATATCCACTGACTATATGGGTAAGAGGGAAACACTGACCACCCTGGGATTCTAGGGGAACCCATCTTTAAAATGAGAAGGAGGCCTGCCCTCTTCACCTCACCGAGACTAGCAAGGAGATCAAATATGCGGATTACACACAACACACCCAAGTAAATATACCGTCTGCTTCATTAGTTTTTTAACATTATTAGTTGTGAACTATAACACAAATACAGAAAAGTACCTAAATCATACAGTCTAATGAATTGTTTAGAAGTAGACATCCAGGGCTGGGGGTGGAGCTCAGTAATAGAGCAATTGCCTAGCATGTATGAGGCACTGGGTTTGATCCTCAGCACCACATAAAAGTAAATAAATAAAATAAAGGTATTGTGTCCATCTACAACTAAAATCATTTTTTAAAAAAATAGACATCCATTTCACCATGACTGAGGTCAAGATGTAGAACATCACAGTCCGCCAAGCTCCTTCCCAATCATAAGTCCCTCCCAAAGATAAACTATTCTCCTGACTTTTACAGTGAACCCTTCCTAACTTTCCTTTATACTTTTCCCTCCTAAGTATGCAGCCTTTAATGCTATTATGCTATTGTTTTGTTTTTGTTTTTGGCCTGGTTAAGAACTTTTTATACCTGGAATCATACTGTATATCATATTAATATTTAAAATAATAACTTAATCCAGTATTTTTAGAAAATAAGATAGTCTATATAAATACATTTTTTTCTTTGATTTCTAATTTTAAGCATTTTGTACAAAAAATGTTCTGACTATTATGCACTTCCCTTTGAGAGTAAACAGTCTAATCTTTTTGGTGATTTGGTATCATTCCTTATGAACATTGGTGAATGTGGTGGGTGCTTTCAGGATGCCTCTGGGTTTTGAGATGTGAAGACTGTTTTGATGTGTACAAATATCTCTTTTGTCACTGCCCTCAGATTTATTTTGGTTGCTTTCATTTGTTTGTAGGAGTATGTGTGTGTGTGTGTGGGTGTGTTTGTGTGTGTACATGCGCACTCTTGTGCATGCATATCTCTGTTCTTTTTATTAGTTTTCATAATTTAGTACACTAGAATACCGACTCCTAGCAAAAACCATTCATCCATGTTTAATTTACAGGTACTGGAAATCAGTGGTCTGGCAACAGATAAGCAAGTTGATTATGATTTTGTATAAATTAAAATAAATATGCAATAAGTGAGAGTATTCAGAGGTTTGCCTTTGAATAAAATGCTTCAGATTTAGAATCTGAAAGGTAGGACTCAATATCTCTGTGACTTTGGAGAAATAACCTTTCAAAACCTCCCTGATTCCCCTTTCTAAAATGAGGATAACAAAAGAACTTATTTTATAGGGTTGTTGTGAAAAGTAAGCAAGGCATCATTGTAATGCACTGGTTTGTCCAAAAGAATAGCTAATTATTTTTTAGTTAGTGTCATTGTGAATGTATTTTTATTAAAATGCTTTTTGCCTTTCTTTGTTTTCTTTCTGTTTCTCAGCCATTGAATAGAGGCTGAGATTCATTGTAGCTTCATAACAAACCATCTTATCACAGTGTAACCCAGGGGTGGGGAGCAGATTTCATGATTTGCATTTTCAGGCAAGGAAACAGGCTGTAGGCAGGTAGATGAATTATTCAAGGCAGACAAATAATGCATGGCAGCTCCCTGGATCAGTCTTCCTCCCCATTTTCATAATTCACTGTCATTGGTAAACTATAACAAATGATATAGTTAAGATATCTTAAGTATATCATATAGTTAATGATATAGTAAAGATATATATGGTATAGTTAAGATAGTTTGTAAGATAGTGTTTCTCTTTAGGGTTTGAAGTTATGAAATCAATGTAGGAATCCAAGCAATCAACAAGAAATAAAATTTCAGCAGTGTCTCCTTGATATGAAAGTATTGTTGTGACTTCAACTCTTCCCATTTTACTCCTTGTTTACTGGGTTCCTGACCCACTTGCCTCTATTCTTTGGAAAAACAAAGCTTACTTCTGCTTCAGAGAATTCATAGGACCTGGACTTTCCCATCATTCAGACATCTGCTCAAATATCACCTTTCTGACCAACCTACCTTCATCACTGTCTAGCTGTTTACTTGCCCTATTTCTTTCCATGCAGGGGGCAGAGCATTTCAGTAGGGTAGAACAGTAGGAACTAAAATGTGGAAGTCAGAAAATGGTTGTATAGACAGGAGAAATAAGATGTGAATAGCAGGTAAAAGTGGGAGACAGGTTCAAGGACTGGGAGAGGGCCTATTATTATTTGGATATGAGGTGTTCCTAAAAGCTCCTCTTAATGCAGGAGGTAAAATGATTAGATTGGGAGAGCTGTAACCTTAAACAATGGATTAATCTATTGATGAATTAATAATTCAAATGGATGAACTGGATGGTAACTCTACACAGGTGGGCTTGACTTGAGGAAATGGTTACTGTAATATCATGCCTTAGAGATTATGTGTTTTGTCCCTGGCTCCTCATGTTCTCTCTGTGCTTCCTGGCTGTCATGAGATGAACAGGTTTCCTCTAAGAGGCCATTCCAACATGAGGTTTTGCTTCACCTTAGGTCCAGAGTAATGGAGCAGGCTGACGATTGAGTGAACCTCTGAAACTATGAACCAAAATAAATTTTTCCTCCTCTAAGTTGTTCTTTTCAGGAATTTTGGTCAGAGTGACAAAAAACTGACTGAAATTGGTACTGAGAAGTACAGAAAGTGCTGTGACTAACCTGACCATGTGGTTCAAAAGCCTTTGGAACTGGTTTGCAGAAGGAGTTTGGAACATTTTGATAATTCAGGCTGGAGAAGCCTTAGAATGTTGTAAACTTAGTGAACAATTTTGGCAAGATCTCAGAAAACCAGAATTCTCACAGGAGTGCCGATAGTAAAGAATTATATTCATGAGGTTTCATAGAATTGAAGACTCTCTTGGGAATTAGATTAGAGAGCATTCATGTTAGATTATGGCAAAGAACTTTTCTACAGATTCCCCACATCCTGAGACTTTATGTAAGGCTGAATTTAAAGGTAATGGACTGATTAATCTGGTGGAGGAAATTTTTAAGGCAGTACAGCATTCAGGCAGTGTTATGACTAATGCTGGCAACTTTTTTAGTCAGGTTTACTGTGATAATTGGGAACAAAAAGCAGAAAAGATTTTTTTAAATTTGCAATCAGCCAGAAAAGTGTATGTAAAATTGGGGACAAGGAAGGTGTGGTCATTCAAAGTATTACTGCCACTAAGGAGAAGCCAAGTAATTTGCACAGAGACAATAGGAAAGATACCTTGAGGGTATCTCTTGAATCAGCAAGACCACACCCATAGCAGGCTCTAGAGTGTAGAAGTGAAAATGCCTTTGAAAAGAAATCTTGGAGGCACCCAGCTCACCTAGCAGAACCCACAAAGTTATTTCCCCAGAATTTGTTTCATTTTGTTCAGCCACCCAGGTACAAAGAGGCTATTAAAGCCATGGTCCAAGGAGGCCCAGATACTGCCTGAGCTTGCAGCAGACTTTGGTATCATTCTACATGGCACTGGTTCTGGAGGACTACAGGATGATGAAGCTAAAGGGTTATGGAGGTTTCTGCTGAGATTTCAAAGGAAGGCTTGGGAGGCCAGGCAAAGTATAGCAGGGTTGGAATCCCTATCAGCTGCCCTTGAGAGTGCAATGCATGAAGCTGTGAAGGTGAAGCTGAAGCTGTAGTGTAGACCCCAGGAATTAAGAGATGAAAATGATAGGGACTAGGAGCTGAGAAAAGCTGCTGGCCTCAGAGAAAGCCATCCCAAGAGAGAGACCACATAGGATGCAACCAGCAAGGTCATAGAGGTGGGGCTGCCCAAGCCCTTTGGAGATCACATCTCACCACTGTGAGTCCTCAGTGCTGGATGTGGAGCTACAGGACCTATTTTCCCAGTTAGATCTTACTTTGGTCTCATCCCTTCGTCCTATGCCTCTATTCCTCCCTTTTATAATGAAAATGTTTACTCTGTGTGTTTTCGTCAGCTTTTTCACTGCTGTGACAAAAAGACCTGACTAGAACAATTTTAGATGGAGAAAAGTTTATTTGGCACTCATATTTTCAGAGATCTCAGTCCACACACAGCCATCTCCAATGCTCTGGATCCAAGGTGAGGCAATACATCAGAGCAGAAGGACATGAAGAAAGCAGCTCAGGACATAACAATCGGGAAGCAGAGAGAGATATTGCCTATCACCAAGGATAAAATATATACCCCAAAGTCCCACACACCCTTAGTGTCCTATCGCCTCCAGTCATACCCTACTATCTATTTAAGTGGATTAATGCACTGATTAGGTTAAGACTCTCATAACAGTTCATTTCACCTCTAAACTTCTTGCATTGTCTCACAGGGGCGCTTTTGTGGCATATCTCATATCTAAACCATAACACTGCGCCATATATATTGGATATACATAATCTGCTTTTGATTGTTAAAAGGGCTTACAACCAACAGTTAGCCTTAAGTCTCAGATGAGACTTTGGACTTGGACTTTTGGGCCATGCTTGAACTGTTAAGATTATAAGGACTCTTGGAAATGAACTAATGTATTTTACATTATGAGATGGCCATGAACTTTTGGGGACAAGACAGAATGTTGTGATTTGGATACAAGATGCCCCTGAAAAACTCCTGTGTTAATGTAAAAGGTGAAATGATATAGTGGAAGCTATAACCTAATCATTGGATTAACTCACTTGATGGATTAATAATTTAAATGAACTAAATGGGTGTAACTCCAGGCAGGTGGGACATTGCTAGAGAAAATGGGTCACTGGGGGTGTGTCTTGGGGATTATATATATCTACCCCCCCCCCAGCTTTTTTTGTGCTCTTTGCTTCCTGGTTGTTAAGATTTGAGTTACTTTCATCTACCATGATCTTCTACCATGACCTTCTGCTTCACCTGAGGCCAGAGCAATGAAGTCAGATGACCATGGACTGAGACCTGTGAAATTGTGAACTGAAATAAAGTCTTCCTCCTCTAAGTTGTTCTTGTCAGGTATTTTTGTCTCAAAGTGATAAAAAGTTGACTAACACAGGGCCCTAGAGATGAGTACAGGAAGCTGTAAATGATGGACTGGATGGATAAAAAGTTCAAAGCTCCATGTGCACACTCCCCCTTATCCCCCCCCTTTCTCTCATACTTCTACCAATAAAAATCAACCTTATCCAAAACATCAGACAACCAACAGCCATAAAACTAATGAGAATTGAGACTCATTCCAGGCTTCATTAGGTGGTTAAGAGGCTAGAACAAATCCCTCCTCCAGTTGTGAAAATATAAACTACTCTGACCTCTGTTTCAACATAACTGCTCTCGTAATTCCTCACACATGCTCGGCTATTCTTGCCTCTTTGCCTTTATTCAAGATGCACCCTCTTCTGGGAAAGCCTTTCCTTTGCCCTGACTAAAATGCTGTTCAGAGATCATGTCTTTCAAAAGCCTCGGACACTCCTCATCACCAGACTGGGCAGCCCCTGTCCTTCTCACCACTGAGGTCCCTTCCCCTTTACTGAAACTCTCGGTTCACTTTAACTGTCTCCTTGGGTAGGTTTCCTGGCTCTCCTGTACATGGCTGGTGTTCAGATGGAGCAGGCATGAGAAACCCTCCAAGGACATTGCATGCTTTCCTGTGATCATAGATTCAAAGCTTCAGTGGCCCTCCTTAACCATACTTCCACAATTAATGTTAGGTTTTTTCTCAACTGGAGTCAGACTTTTCTTTTTTTCCTGTTTTTGTTTTTATTCTTGTTGGAGGTGACGTTATCAGAAGGCATTTATTTTTGTTTGTTTTTGCAGTACTGGGAATTAGCTCAGGGGAACTACATCCCCAGCCTCCTTTCAAATTTTGAGACAGGGTTTTGCTAAATTGCCCAGGTTAGCTTTGAACTTGTAATCCTCTTGCCTTATCCTCCCCTGAGTCTCTGGGATTATAGGTGTGCACCACTGTACCCAGAAAACAGCAGGCTTTTAAAATATAACTAAGCACTGAAGTCCCGGTGCCCATAGTAGTGGCACATTCTGCATGTAGTTTTCCAAAATCTTTGCCCTGAGTGCTGTTGCTGTCAGTGCCCTTGCTGGAATCAATTGATCCTGGCTTGGGCACAAAATAACAGGTAGTGATCAGATCACCTGAGAAACATGTCTTATAGCCTGCATTATCAGAGGCCAACTGGGTCCTCTGCTCAAATGTCATCTCCTTAGAAAGGCTTTCCCTGCAATCTTACCAAAATAAATAATCTCCCTCTCCACTCTCATCCCTTTTTACTGAATCCCAGTTGTGATTTCCACACATTTTATGTAACCTTTTATTCACATAAATATTTTTTTGATAGGTGGACACAATATCTTTAACTTTTTAATGTGGTTGTGAGGATTGAACCCAGTACCTCGGGCATGCTAGGCCAGCACTCTACCTCTGAGCCACAACCCCAGCCCCCACATAATTATTTTAATAGTGTTTAAGTGTACATCAGTTGGAAAGTCAACTTTTCCTTAATATTTTACCCTTCCTCCCAACTTTATTTTTAAAGGAGGATTCTCAGCCAAGCATTTCAGACATGGAAGACATCTGTAAGATTTATGAAAGACGAAAGGGGGAAAGAAGAAAGGCGAGAGCAGCTTCGCAGGAAGGTGGCTGAAATTCTCCCAGACTTCCAGATGTTGGCACCATCATGACTATTACTTATCCCTTCAGTCAGATACTCATCCCTTGAGTAAGAGAAGTCTTTTGTGTACCCATAAATACAGATGCAGTGGCCAGTTGGTCCAGAATGTGTGTATATGTTGTCTCCACCCACCCATGTACATTCCAGGACCTGGTCTGTTTCTGAGATACTTTGTTTTTGAACTTGTAATCCTCTTGCTAGTCACTTACTATAGCATTTAGCACAGTGGGATCATATGAAGTTAGAGTCTAGGACACTACTATTCAAGTGTATCCAATACATTTTTAGCATAGTAAACTTTAAAAAGGACAAATCTTTGCCTGCTGAGCTTGTGAAGGAAAATATGTGTCCTTATGTCTTAATTTGAGCTGTTGATAGAAACCTTCTACTTTAAATATAGTAAGTACTCAGAAAAGGAAGCATGGATGGTCAGAGTTTGAGGACAAGTGTCCTACAACACCCATCCCTTTTTGGCCACCCCTTATGGCAAACCATGTAACACAGCTGCTTTGGAGGGTAGCAGCTTATCCTGATTTTTAGAGAAACTGGGTCAATGAATATAATATACTTTGATAAGCATAAATTCCAAAAGTTAATAACTCTGTCAAAGACAGTCCAGCAATCCATTAAAATATCTATTCATGCTCCCAATTGCAACTTCATATAAGCCACTGGATTTGTCTTCTAGTCCTCAGCTCAGTTTGATCTAGATGTTGAATTACTTATCTCTAAGGTACTTGAAGGTACACTGATAAAATGGTCTTGTCTTATAAACTGTCTTAGAGAATTACCTGGTAGGAAAAAAATTTCATCACCAATACATGTTTATTGTGGCAATTCAAATAATCTAATACACATGGTAAAACGAGTAAGATCCTTGTCGCCCTGAGGGATCTGTTATTTGGTGTGTTAGAAATGTGAATTGGTAAAATAAAGTCTTATGGTTTTTCAAGTGAAAGTGCCTGTCTCCATCTTGTACTTCCTGGAAGGGATATCCCTGTCAACCACCTGCAACGTGCCTTGCATCCTTTTCTCATGGAAGATGTATGATGATTAACCAAGATATGATAAAACACCCCTAAATGAATTTTTACTGCTTCTACAATAATCTGCCCCCACACGTTGTCTCCTTTAATTATAGTTGTTTTTAAAATTAAAGAAAATAGTCTTTAATGTGATTATAGTTGTTTTTAAAACTAAAAAAAAAAAAAGAATCTTAGTTCTAAGATGATTCTAAGAAAATGGAACTAAAAGTAATTCATTTCTTTCCATCCAAACCACTGTATACGTTTAACAATAAAACAGTTACAGAATATTGGATGATATTAGCACCCAAAAGCAAATATCAGTATTAATTCAATGCCAAGACTGTAGATAAGGAAGGGTGAATTCCGCAAGTAAAAACGTCAGGGACCTAAATAGATCCCATTCAAGTTTTCCTTTTTTGGGATGGGGGCACCAGGGATTGAACCCTGAGCCCTTTTCATTTCATTCTGAGAAAGGATCTCACTAAGTTGCTTACACTGGGCTTGAACTTGTCATCCTCTTGCTTTAGCCTCCTGAGTAGCTGGGACTACAGCTGTGTACCATCACATCCAGCTTATTTTCTTTCTTAAGCTTTATTTTTGCTCACCTCAAGCTTGGCAATTCATAATACTCTGATTATGGATATGAATATTATAATCAAATAATATTCTGATTAGACCACCTGGACTTTTTAAACTACCTGTAAAACCCTCAAAAGAGATAGTTCAGAACTATCAGAAAACTATGACTTGAAATGTGACTGCTAACACAACACCTGAAACAAGCAGTTTCCTGATATACAAAACTGGAAAAATAACCAAGAAAATGATGGTTTGGGGTTAGGAACAGGTCCATAGGATGGGAAATCAAAGTAGCAGCAGCTACAATGCAGAATTTTCTTAAACCAAATGAATTCAGGAGACACACCAAACTATTTTCCTTAAAGAAAGCACTTTATTTTCCACTTAAACAACTTGGTCACAGGATATCATTTTACACAAATGGCAGTAATTTGTAAAATCTCGATTTAAAAGGCCTTGCATCTGATTCTGAGGTGATAAGAGGATAAGAATACAGGTATAAAAACAGTGCAATATGTAATTCATGGCCTCTAGGTTGACTTCAGAAATCCCTTTAATGTTATTGGGCCAGTTCCATTAAATATTGAATTTTTAATATTAAATAAATACTCCTGGGTTTCCTTTAGTCCAACATCAGGCCCAGAAATGTAATAAAATGAAAAGGCCCCAAACATCTCAAACCATCAAATCACCTAGACAGAAGGATCACAAGTTGAGCTTACAAGCTCTGTAACATGGCATCTTGTCTATGGATCCAGCTGAAGAAACACAGAACTTCAGTTGCATCAACAATTAAAATAGACTAGATGAGGTTTTAAAGCTTTGCCTTATAAATATGAATTTCTAGAGGTGAAAGGTGCTATTTGAAGACTAAAGCACTAGTAAGTCACAGGCCCCACTTGGAGATGGCCACAGCCTCTAAGAAATGTGTTTCCATTGACCATTTAGTCTGTGGCCCATGGCTGGTACTCCAGTGAGACACTCAGTGCCAGCCAGAGTGGGGATAATTATACTAGCAACAGGATTGCACTCAGCTGACCCTTCAAACAGTTTATATTAATCACAGCAAACATCCACAAGAACATACTGAGTTTTATTCGGTATTAAGTTCAGCATGGCTTTGATTCTCCCCTGCATCGCCTTTGCAGTGCTGGATATAAAATGGCACACTTGTCAAACTGCCGAGAACACTGGATCCCAAACAGGTGCCTCAAGCAAAAGTCTCTTATCATCCATTGCTTGTTTGAGAAAATTCTTTTCTTTAAAATGCAGGATACCAAAATATGGCTAAAATGAAGTAATTCATATAAACCTATTTACCTAGTTGATAGAGATCCTTAAACCTCACAGAATATTGATTTTTAAATATCTTGGTTAAAATTGTGCTTCTAGTGTCATATTTTTGCTTCTATTAATTGAGCTTCATAATAAAAAGCTAATGTCCTAACCAAGGAAATAAGTCTGTTAAGCAGATGATCAATATTACACAGAAACTTACTGGCATTGTGTTTTCTGGCAGTGAGAGATTCTAGTATAGAAAATTTTCTTTTTAAAAATATTAGAAGTACCAAGGACTATTGCATAAGAGGAAGTCTGTAGCAATCTTACTTCTAGACAGATGGAACAGTGGAAGACAATAATCACTTCACTCACCGAAGGAAAACAGTACTCGGAGAGCAAAGATTTATAACATCCTAAAGACAAACACAAATGTAGCTGAGGGTGAAACAAGCAGTATGCTATCCTGAAAACACACTTAAGGCTTTACTTTAGCAGCTTCAGAGTAACCTACCAAAGAGGCATTGTTAATGGTCTGCTCATTTCAGAAGCACCCATCTAGAACCACAGGAGTATTTTGTGGGTATCCTAAGAAACACTGAACATCAAAGAATTTTCTCCTTTTGTCCAATCCTGACCCTTAACTATCTGTCCCTTGAGTCTTTCAAATGGACTCATTCCTCTTCCCCAAGAAAGTACACAGTGGTATGATAATTCTGTAAGTGGCCAGAATATAACAGGCAATTTATTAAGCTTCACATCCAGAATGTTTCTTAACAGAGTCTGGGGATGTGAGGCAACCAGAAGGGGAGGGACATGAGGGTGATGGGAAGGAGTTTGCTCTTATGGCCAAGGGACTGCTGGGATATAGATTTGCAGGGCAATTCTTCACTACCACAACTACCAGATATTTCTCTGGGATGACTCAGAGAGATCTTGTCCTTTCAAACACTCCACAATAAATTCTCTTGCCCTCCAGAGAGAACCAAGGCCTATAATGAAATCCCTTAGATGGTTCCAGATTATAAAATGGCTCAAAAGTCTAGACCAAGGATGTTGCAGAGACTACAGAAACACTGTGCACATGTAGACCCTTGTTTGCTGCTCCTTTTGGTTTAAACACTTCAGAAAGCTTTTACTCCACAAAAACAATGAGCTTCCTTCAGGTTTGAGCTTTTTCAGTAAACTGACAATCATGAGTTCTTAAGGAATTTAAACCAAGTATCTTAATTCCAATAAGCCAGAATAATATCAAAGCAGTTCCCATTCAAGTAAGGGACACTGAGTTGCCTCATCCAGGTAATCAATGTCAGGAGTGAGATGTTACAGAGATGGTGATCATTCCTAAATCTCCTCGATGACTTTGGTCTTTTTGTACTACTGTTATCATATTTTTTGTTTGTTTTTGGTACTGGGGAATTGAACCCAGGGGCGCTTAACCACTGAACCACATCCCTAGCATTTTTTTGTATTTTATTTAGAGACAGGGTCTCACTGAGTTGCTTAGCACCTTGCTTTTTTCTGAGGCTGGCTTTGAACTTGCAATCCTCTTGCCTCAGCCTCCTAAGCCACTGGGATTACAGGCATGTGCCACTGCACCCAGCTCACATCACATTTGGATTGCTATTTACTATTTGGCAAGTTATTATAATGTATCTATGAATGTTTATTATCAATCACTAGGTAATCAGAGTTAGCTATTTAGCTGGGGCTCAAAACACATGAAAACTACCAATTTCTGCCTACATAACGCTGTCCTTGACATTATTACCAACTCTCGTATCTAAAACCTACACAGAAAGAAATTAGTTATATCAGAGCCAACTTCAATTCTAAAAGAATATTTTGACTCTGGGCCAGAGAGAGGGCATCACTGTAGAAACCACAGTGTCTGCTGGCATTCCCAGGCTGGGTCTTTGGCTCGTCCCAATGGAACACAGAGCCTATCATTTGTTAAACAATCCATCTCTGGGGAGAGTAATGACATGCCTGAATAAAAATGTAATGACAATATCTTAAGAAGAGTGTCAACTAATGACAAGACTAGGGATGGTGCTACCCAGAATTGTAGGAAGTAGTATTTCCTCTCAACACGTACAAATCTATTGCATGCACTGACTGGTGGAAAAAGCTAGCAGTATTTCCCCTATTTTAAGCAACAAGCCAAGGCAAATAATTTAAGGACTCAAGAATTATCTTTGGGATTGCAGAACAGTACATGTATAAAATCAAACATTTCAAGAGAGTATTTTCCCTATATGAAATGCACTCTTAATTCTATGGCAGAATGATCTATTCTATATAAATATTCCAACTAATACACTTCCAGTTTTGAGATATGATTAAAGAAATAACTTATTACTTTGGAGAAAATGAGAGAAGAATGCATTAATGAAAGTAAGCCACATATACCCTGTTTTTCTCTCCTAGTGAGATACTTTATATAGGGAAGAGTGAATGGAAAGTAATGTGTAAGTTAAGTGGGAAGATGTCAATCAACTCTTCAAAGACAGTTTATGCCAGAATAATGTGACTGGTTTTTGCAATTTGGTGCTATAAAGTTACAGCACTTGAAACATGTATGTAGAGAATAAAAAAAAAAAAAAAAAAAAAAAAAAAAAAACAAGCCCTTGATATTAATTAAGTCTCCCTACCAAGAAAAAGACTCCCTAATATAAGAGTGCTGTTCTTCTTCCAGCCACCATCTTGTGTGCTAGCACCTTACCAGGTGAAACACAGAAAGAGGAAAAAACCCATCAATACCTTTTGGAGTTTGTTACAGTAAATAACAACACGTAAAAAAATAAAAATAACTTATTTCCTATACTCATGACCACTACACATTACACTGATAATAATTATCTTCATCATTGTTATCAACTGTCCTTTTAAGATCAGATGACCAGAATCAGTCCATCTCATCATCTCTTGCCCCGTGTGAGTAGTTAATGTCTAATACTTAAGGAGAAATTCCCATAATTGTACAACATGTTATATGCTGAAAACTGATAATCCTAATAATATTGGCTTTAGTATTCTGAACCACAACATTTTTCTTCAGTCTTGGGATTTTCCTAATAACATTTCACATATTCAGGTGCTTAAATTGTTTCATAGTGCTTTCCACATCCCTCATCCTCATGTGACCCCTGTGTGACTCTCCTGTGATCTTCTGTGAAGTAGCCAGGGCAGGCATCAGTACCCCATGCTACAGATGAACCTGAGACTTGGGAAAGTGACTCAACTAAGGGTCACATGGCTATTAAAAAATTGAAAGAGGAACTAGAAGCTCTCCTAATCCCAAACTCCTCCTCCCATGCTAATGGATGGGAATTGCTTCTATCAATTTGTGCATTAGCAATCCACATCCTTTTCAACCTCTGGTGATTCAGTCAATTAATAAGGTGACTGGAAAGGAATGGCTCTACTTTTACTGCTTCAATATAAAAATCTCTTATGTTTGAAGTCAGAAAAATTAATTTCTCTCCAGTCCAGTATCCAAACCTGAGCATGGCCCTATAATGCCTGTAAGGAACTAGGGATAAAAATGAACATCCTGCATGGACTCTGAAGTGTAAAATGGAAAGGAGCTGGAGGGAGGAGCCACTCCTCAGAGCCGCACAGAAGGCACTTCAGACGATGTCCTCGGCAGGGTGGTGGAATGCACGTGTGCCCAGGGTGGAGAACTGTTGCCAGTTCCGCAGGAAGCCCCTATTGTACTGGCCTGTGTCCACGATGAGCCCACAGAGGAGCCGGCGCCCGGTCTTCTGTCGAAGGGCCTGCTGGACTTCCCGCTCAGTCACATTGTAGCTGATATTTATCAGCTGGATCAGGAAGATGTAGGCCATACCCGCTGTGATGATCACAGAGTACCACACACAGGTGAAGGACAGAGCCGAGCTGCGAAGGGAGAAAAGGGCTACTGCCATTTTTGTCACATAGAGTCCTTACCATTCTCACATTTTATACATTTTCTACTTATTACTAAGGACTTTGCCATTTTTTCCAATCCTCCAAACTTAAAAAATACCTTACTGCCCTCAGAATACCAATAGCTGGTTTAATTTACAAGAACTAACATGTTCTACTGTATTTTATAATCATCAGTGCCTCTGTTTCTAGTATGTTATACTAGAATAGCAAGGGTAGTTTTTTACATTTTGTATCTTCCACACAACCAGCACAGCCCTGACACAATGACATTCAACATCTGTTTGATGAATGAATGTGTAATTCCTAAAATGTACCTAACACAGGAGAAAATGAAGATGCCATAAGTTTGCCAAAAATGTCCTCTAGGAAGTTGCAATGGGAACCTAGGAACCGTGCTTAAGTTATTAATCTCCATTCTTTTTCTAGTCCAATGCAGACAAACACAAAATAGAAAGCAAATTTCAATACTTAGTAGTCTCAATTATAAGATGTGCAGGAGCATTACAACATTTCCAACTCAGCTTCCTAAAACAAATTACCTTACAAGGCAGCAAAGCTCCTTTTAGGCTCATCAATGAAGCTGCAAGGAGGAGATGCCTAATCACACATGCCATTTGATTATATCCATTCAAACATGAGCAAATGGAGAGTTATTTGGAGATAAATTCATTCAGAATCTTCTTTTGTAAAGCTGAAAAGGGCCTCAGAAATGATTAAATCCAAGAACCTCACCATCAAAATGAGGTGACATGAGGGGCTGGGGTTGTGGCTCAGTGGCAGCACACCTGTCTGGCATGTGTGAGACACTGGGTTCGATCCTCAGCACCACATAAAAATATTGTGTCTACCTACAACTAAAAAAGTATTTAAAGAAAAAAAAAAGATGATATGACATGAATCACCTTCAGAGTGGAGTGAAAACCAACAGTGGGGCTGTGTTCCTTAGTTCATTTCAATCACCTCACAGAGCACAGACAGGTAGGATGAACAGAGTTGAGATTTATCTGGAGAGATAGGAATTGCTATCTATAATCCCAAGACACCCAGGCCTGCTGTATCTAAATTAGAGTCAGAGTACTTATGTCTATCATGGAAAGAATCACATATCTTGTAGCTTGTATGTAGAGAGCCTGAGAACTAAGATTCTACAATGGCAGGTCTCCTAGGTCTGCTGGGATAAATGTTGAATGCCAGGGAAATAGAGGGACTAGAAGGAATGTCAGGACTCCCATGTTGCTGGGTGTTTCATGTATTTCCATAGAACTGGGATTCTATGATGACAAGATATGCTGGGCTGCTGAACTCTATGTGCAGCAGATGGATATGGATATCTATGGTAGAAGGATATTCAGAACTGCCAGGGTTTGCATGTAGATGCAGGGGCTGGAATTCTATAGTGCAAAGATTGTTCGGGATGCTTCTTTCTTTTCTTTCTTTATGGAAAGCAAGGAACTGGGATTTTTCTGTTAGCAGAACTTGCAGAGCTGCTGAATTTATAAGGAAATTTCAGAGAACTCTGAATTTCTGACGGCAGGATATGCAGTGCTGCTAGACTCTATGTTCAAGCAAGGCACTATGGTTCTACGTTGGCAGGACTCACAGGCTGATGGACTCTATGTGAAGATGCAGGGAAATGGGCTTCAATGATGGCAGGGCCTGGAATGCTGCCGGTAGTACATGGAAGTCCCAGGGAACTAAGGTTCTAAGATGGCAGGATTCACAGTGTTCCTGGACTCTACATGAAGACTAAGGAAAATTAACTTTATGATTGGAGCTCTTCCTGTGCTCTACATAAAGATCCAAATAACTAGGATTCTATTAGTTGCACAATTCCCAGGATGCTGGGCTCTATGTTTACAGTCACAGCATAGAGGTTTTCTTGATATCAGAATGTATAGGAATGTTGTTTCTTTGTGGAGAACCATTTCACTGGTTCTATGATGTGGATTCTCATGGTTGATGGACTCATACTGGAGATCAGGGACTGGAGATTTGTGATGGGTGTTTCCACATCACTGAAGGGCTCTACATGGAGATCCTTGAAACTTGCGTTCTATTAATGCAAAATTCCCAGGACATTCCAGGACAGATTTGCTCTCCTTGGATATACATGGAATAGGATTTCAATGGGTGGCAGGATGTGCAGGGCTGCTGATCTCTATGTGGAAGGGTAGAATCATAACTGGTGTTTTGATGTACATTTCTGATGGGCTCTACATTAGGCACCACATAATGGACATTTGATGATGATGGTGTTTCCTGGGATGCAGGGTTCTATAGGGAGAGTCACGGAACCGGAGTCTGTTTTCACAGGAATTGAAGTTCTTCTGGATTGTACATGGAGAGAGAAAATTGGGGTTCCATGATGTCATGGCAACAGGCTCTGCTGCAGGAAGGACATTCATCACCAACAGTGTCAGCCAAGAATTCCAAAACTATATAACAGTCTCCAGTCATCTAGGAAATAATTGTGCCCTGAGAAAGAGAACCAATCTATTTTAATAACACCCATAAATATCCCAATCTAGAGTGACAGTGGGGAAACTGTCCATAGACTGAAAAAAAAAAAAAAAAGAATTCGCACTGGATACTATGTGGAGAAAGCAGGGATGGTTCTGAAGAAAGGCGAATGAAAAGAAAAAGGAAAGTACCACAACCTTTGCGGAGCACCCATGTTGGAAGACAGCAATGGAGGAAAGGAAAAAGAATGCTGCAGGGAAGCGCATGGTGTTGACGGGTGGGGGTGACAAGGCCAACTCTGAAGAGTCCCAGTTTTTGCCACTGCACTGAAAACTTTACAGGGTATAAACAGGCCCCCACCTAATAGTGCCTAAGGAAATTTTGACCTAGATACCACAGTAATCATGAGTGATTAAAAAAAAAAAAAGAACAGGAAAAATCATGAGAAGTGAGAAAGAAAAGAAAGGTTATAAAGATCATAAGCACTTTTCAAAAGAATCAGAAGCAGTAAATTAAGGTTGGACTAAAGAGCACCTGAAAGTAGCAAAAATAAAGTGAAAAATGATTCCTGGTATTGCTAGTTATATTTATTGTTTCAGTTTCACTATTGTTACCTTGGATGTGCAAGTGGTCATTTGACTCTGAAAGTTCCTGATTAAGCCTGGGCCTGTCTATATAGTACTAGCTCCTCAGTTTTTAAGTATTAACAATCCTTTTGACATCACCCTAGAAAAATGCATATAACCACAACACAATTTTATTGGCAATTTCAGGGATACCCAGGATCCCTATAACCTGTCCTTCATTTTGAACAAATCCTAACTTAACAGCAAATAACAGCTCCTGTTAATGACAACATCTATTACTTCCTGGCTGGGTGTATCAACTTTGGGATACATATCTCACCTGTAATTTGCATAAACTCCAGGACAATAGAAAAGGGCAGTGAAGACACTTCTATCTCTACAAATGGTATCCAAGGTCAGCATTATCCCGTACACCGAAGTGAGCAAGAAGATCAAAAGGGCAAGTATAAATGCTTGATGATTTGATTCTCCAACACAGCTGTTTATCCTAGAAACAGCATGGGGATGAAAAGCAAACATATTTTAAAGGTTCTTTATATAACTTAAATAATAAGAAAGCTTTTAAAATAAGAATAATGTAATTCAGCTATTAAAATGTTCTCTTTTTCAACTTTAAAAAATTAAAACTTGTCAAACTGAGCAATACCTACATTCTATGTTCTTTACCAAGTAGAATCATTATCATTTAATTTTTTAAAAAAGCAAAAAGCAGACCTAGCTAAGGAATCATTTAAAATATATACACATATGTTGATATTATTTTATGTTAGAAATTGAACCCAGCGCCTTGCACATGCTAGGCAAGGGCTCTGCCATAGAGCTACATTCCTAACTCCTCTTCCTTGGTATTAATAAGCAAAGTCTATTAGCAAGTGACAAAGAGAGTCAATAGTACCATCACCATGCTAAATAAAGAAAGGAAGCTATATGGTAGAGTTATGAAATCTTTAAAAATGCTAAGTCAGAAGTATTCAGTACAGGAAATTATTAAAAGGATCAAAGAGGTTAGAAACATAGTGTGGGGTAACCTGATAACATACAGGCTACTTGTCAGGTAAAAATAGTTCGGTGTCATGGCCATTTGTAGGGCAGGATGTACAAGCAGTCTCTCCTGCCTATTGCACACCAAGATGCTCAGATAGGCCAAGTAGATTTCACTTGGGAGAGACTGTTAGGCCCTTGGCAAACTAGCATATATACACACACAGGAATAAGTGATGAAGACAAAAAAGTAGAATATCTAAAAATGGAAATACCTGTTTACCCCTAAAGACAAAGTCCCAGAAAAGAGCTGCCCCTGTATTTGGGTTGTACACTTGAGTTCCACTCCGATGCCCTCCTGGCCTTTCCAGCACCCTCACCTTCTCCTGCATTCCCTGCTAAGAAGAGGTAAGCTATATGGCCAAAAAACACAATTCAATTATCACAACTACCTTAAGAGCAATGAAGCTACAAACATGCTACTTAACAGCAGTCCTGTACCTGAATACTCAATTCTCCCTTCAGTGTAGAGTAACTCCATAAAGCTGCAGACGTTATCTTTAAATGTTGCACTGTATATCTAATGAACCTTACATGAGTTCCTCAGCCACTGGCCAGCTGGAAGGTATAAAAGAAGCCCATCCTTCCGCAAATAAGTAGTTATCTGATAGCGCTTCAACTCCATAATATTGAGTGGAAATTACTGTTAGTATCAAAAATCATTAAGGGTGTATGGCAAGAGAACAAAAGAGTTACCTAAAAATAGGAGAACACGTTCCTGAGCCCTCTGTTCAAAAAGAATAGCAGAGAAAAATACACATATGCTGATAAATTCTGTTTTAAAAAAAATCACTGAACTCTATTAGAGAGGAGAAAATAAATGAGTAGTTCAAAGGAAAATTGCAAAATGAAAAAGAAAGAAAAAGGAAAACCACACCCAAAGCGTTTTTCTCCTTCAGGAAATAACTGAAGAAACTAAATCTGTGAAATTCAAAAAACTGATGACTAAGTGGGAACATCCCTAAAGCCCGCAAATATCTACAAGGTGTAAAGCTGGGAAAGAGAGGAATTTTAGGCTAGCACAAAGATCAAATATGACTAGGGAGCTGTACATGAATTCACACTTTCCAGGCCTCCAAATTTTTCCAACATACCAGACACAATGATGATCCATTCTCCTTACACAGATGCCACAAATACGGCAATGCCAGGCCCGGGCTGGTCGCACCAGCTGGCACTTGGCACACCAGTCCTCCTTCACCTTGGTGGGGCTGCTGGCCAACATCCTGAAGGAGCCCTTAAGATCATCCTTCAGCGTGCGGTTGTTGAGACTCCCCGACGTGTCGGCTCCGGGGAACCCTTTGGTCTTCTCCTGCCCTTTTTTGCTCAGACATTCGTTTTGGCTGCTGCTTAGGGATTTGTCATTGCTTGCTGGATTGCTGAGGTAGCCTGGATTCTTCTTGGCTCTATACAAGGCTAAGAGTATCAGAAACAACCCGCAGGTAAGAACAGCCAGCCGAGTGGGCCCCACATGCCCTCTGGGAACTACTTCCCGCAGGAACACATAGTACATGTAGCCCAATGAGAACAGTCCAAGGCTCAGGAAAAACAGAGTCTGTTCTTTCCTTCTGTGAGTGAGGTAGTAGTACCATAGTGCCAGCACAGGAAGGGAGGTCAAAACCACCACCCCCAGGAGGAAATGCCAGGAAGCCACGTGAAGGAAGACAGGCAGAAGGACAAGTGGAGGAATGATGCTAATGTTAATTTTTTTGGCTCCCCTAAGCCACGGAATTCGGAGGCGATCAGAAATTGTATCCATGATTCTTTCACAAGTCTCTGGCTGCACTGATTTACACGTAAGCCATCTATTCAGAAAGAGCACAAAGAAAAGGCACTTCATATAGGTCTGCTGAATTCAAAACTACAGAACACTGAATGCCAAATAGCAGGATAATGATAAGAGACTAAAGGCCAAGCATTTTATTTCCTTACTACTAAGCATGAGCTTTTCAGACTTTAAAAAACAGGAACAAAAAGATAATATTTAGAAATTTAACAGTCAAGATTATCTCTTAAACAAACACATAGGTATTTAATAAGTATATACACATACTCAATACAAGCAATCTAGATATGGGTGTGTATATGGTTAAAACAATCTCAAAAAATCACAGCCTGTACAAACAAAATGAGAATTCTACAAAATACTATATAAGGGACAAAGCAACAATAATCATCTAACAAATTCTTATGATCAAACATTATAAAAAGAGTTCTGAAGAAGGTGGAGTCATCAGAGGGGTCTTAGTAGAAAGACCTGGATCTGTATTTAAACCTGATAGCCAGCTAGCATTTATGTGGGCAGAGAAGAAGGGAGAAAGGAAGAGGAATGAGTGTAGCACAAGACCTGTCCTGGACAGCACATCACTTCAGCAGGGACAGGGCTCTGCACAAAGAAGAATGGAGATCAAACCAGTATGAGTTAAATGCCTAACCCTAATAAACAGAATGGTGTCTGTTGACACTTTTGCACACTTAAGCTATGCTATGGTCTGAATGTCTATGTTCCCCCATATTCACGTGCTAAAACCTAATCCTCAACACATTAGTATTAAGAGATAGGACTGCCAGAAACAGTGGCATGCACAACTATAGTTCCAGCTAATCTTTGGGAGGCTGAGACAGAAGGATCCTGGAGCCCAATAGTTCAAGACCAACCTGGGCAACTTAGTAAGATCCTGACTTAAAAAAAAAGGGGTCAGGGTGGGTATGGTAGTGCACACCTATAATCCCAGCAGCTTGGGAGGCTGTGGCAGGAGAATCTCAAGCTCAAAGCCAGCCTCAGCAATGACTGAGGGCCTAAACAACTTAGCGAGACCCTGTCTCAAAATAAAAAATAAAAAATGGGTTGGGGATGTCTCTTAGTGGTTGAACATCCCTCAGTTCAATCCCTGGTACCAAAAAGCGAAGGGCAGGGGAGTTTAGGAAGTGATCAGGTCATACATGAGAGCAAATGGGATTAATACTTCATAAAAGAAGCCAAAAGAGCTCATTTGCCTTCCTTCCATGTGAGGATGCAGCAAGAAGGCACCATCTATGAAGTAGACAGCAGCCCTCACCAATCACAGTATGTGCTCGTGCCCAGGTCTTCTCATGTCTTCAGAACTGTTAGCAATAAATTTCTGTCATTTATAATTTCCCCAGTCTAAGGTATTTTGTTATAGCCCAAAGAGACTAAGATAGAAATCAGTACTAAGAAGTGGGGTGGTGCTATAACAAATACCTAAAAATATGGAAGCAGTTTCAGAATTGGACACAGGCTAGACTTTTGAAGTGCATCCTTTTAAAAAAAAAAAAAAAACCTACATTACTGTGTAAGGGCAATTCTGGTGACAGCTCAAAGAAGAGAACGGTAGAGAAAAAGCCTCAATCTTAGAAATTATCAAAGAGATCATGAGCAGAATATTTAGATTATGAATGGTAAAGGCCTTTCTGATGAAGTCTAAGAGGAAATGAGAAACTAGAAGAAAGGTGAGGCTTGACACAAAGTGACAAAGAACTTGGCTTAATTATGTTCATGTCCTAGTGTTTTGTAGAAGTTATAAGTCAAGAGGGATGGAACTGGATATTTGATGGAAGAAATCTCTGAATAGTGTTCAAGGTGCTGCATGGCTTCTCTTGAATGCTTATAATAAAATGTGAGGAGACTTTAGGAGATAGAATTTATAATCAAAATGGAAACAGAACTTATATTTGGAAGTTCTCAGCCTGTCTATATTGTAACAAATGAAAAAGTATGTTTGGGGGCAAACATCAAGGGTGTGGGTGAGGAGATCAGTATATAGACCAGTCATGCCATTCACTAAGGCAATGGAAGAATGACCCTGAAAGCTCCACTTCCAATACAAGTCTAGAATGCCAGGGCCTTGACGACAGAACAGTTGCACAGGAAAGACCCAGTGTACCTGTGAGAATTCAGGGCTTGCTGCCCAGTGCCACCTTAAGTCTCTTATTCCTAAATTCTGGTGCAGCATTTCACAGCAGGCCCAGGTGTGACGCCAGTGGACCCAAGTGCAGTATAGGCTACAGTGTCCACCAGTCCAAGGGTTTCTAGGGGTAAATCTTGGTGGCAGTCATAAGTACCAATTCTTAAGAACTGTAGAGACATGACAGCCTCAAGGCCAAGGCAAAGAACTGACACAGGGACATAGCCACCACAGAGAGCCCCTACTAGGGCAAAGCCTACAGAGTCATGGGAGTAGGGCCATTTTCCCATACCTAATAGGGCTGCCTGGGGGCCCCCAGACTGGTAGAGCCAAGAGTAAGCAACTCTAGCCAGGAAAAGAGAGCTGTAAGCATATGACTCCAACTCATTGGAGCTTCAGTGTGGGTCGCACCCAGCAAGTTATAGAGGGAGGAGTGCTCAGAGCTGTAGGGGCCCATTCTCCATCTCAGTATGTCTGGAAGGTAGAACTTGAAGCCCAAGTTTATTCTCAAGTCTGAATGTTGTTTTCCCTGTGGGGCTAGGAGCTTTCATTCCTTTCTCCCTTCTTACTTTTGAACTAGAAACGTCTGTTCTATTCATGTCCCACCACTGTTTTTCAGAAGCACACAATTTATTTATTTCACAGGTTCATAGCTAGGAGATAATTTGCCTCAGGATGAACTGTACTTGAATCTTACTCATATCTGATTTAGATGATATTTAAATTATATTTGAACTTAAGACTTTTGTGTTGATGCTGGGAAAATAAAGAATTTTGAGGTTTGGGGAATGGAATGAATGTGTTTTGCATGTGAGGACATGAATTTGAGGGGTCAGTGGTGGAATGCTGAGCACTGGTTTCCCATCAAAGTTATACATTGGAATCTAATCCTCAAGGCAACTGTATTAAGAGATGGGGTCTTTAGGAGGCGACTATGTTACAAAGGCAGAACTCTCATGTGATTAATGAGTGCCCTTAGAAAAGAAGCCCAATGAAGATAACTCACCCCTTCTGCCATGTGGGGATGCAGGTGCTATCTATGAGGAATAGGACTCTGACTAGATACTGATTCTGCCAGTACTCTGATCTCAGATTTCTCAGTCTCCAGAATGGTGAACAATAAATTTGTAATTTATAAACTCCCAGTCTAAGGTATTTGTTATAGAAGCCTAAATGGATTAAGGCTAATATGGAAAGATAGAAAATAGGAAGGAACTTTGATTTTAGAAAATTTTATTAAGTAGGACTAGAACTTTGAAGTGAGTGGGAGTAACTACATGGGAATCATACAGAGGAGCAGGGACAGTGGAAACACTGGAACTCTATCTCCAGAGGAGAAAGGTATAAAGAGAGCAGAGGAGAGAGTTCAGGGGACAGCCTCAGTCTTAAGGAATAAGAAGGAGAAAAAGAAAAGTTAATGGAAAGGCTGTGGTCTAAGTGACAGCGGTTATGGAAAAAGCATAATTTTACCATTTATTAGTGCAAAGTGTTTCATTTTCTCAGTATGGATTTTAGACTAAATCTAAAGAATTATAAAGAAGCAATGGAGTCTTTATGAGACAATGTTAGTACAAGACTGCAGTGGTCCCCAGAGGATGCTTTTCATAGCTAGATTAATACACCAAGATCTAAGGTAACAATCTGCAGGTGAAATGACTTTTTAAATCAGAAGTAATTAAATCAAATGTCCAATATCCCTACTCTTCTCACATTCTTGTTTTCCATTGAGAAAGTAGGTAAAAAAAAAAACAGTTTATTCCTGTTTGACATACATTTTTTTCAGTGATGTTAAAAATTATCTTCTTGGACAGTAATTCCTATCATTGAGAGTGGTAGAAATAAAGGCACAATATGATGTGATCAAAAAGATGGCGTCACTGCTCACCCTGAAAACAGTCGATCCCAGAGGAGGTTCATGCCTTCTGGCTGGAGCTCCTCCTCAGAAACAAGGTGCAAAACCAGCAACAACACAAAAATGATCTTTCAAACCTCAAGGTGCTTTGAAACCAGGTAGAATGTAGTCAGTCTCTAATGAAAGGCCACTGAGAATATAGGAACTTTCTGGAACTACTGTGTTTATTTTAAACTTACAGATTCTGCTAGCTTGCAGTTTTGTTTTTTTTTTTTAATATACATAACAACTTGCTTGGTATACCCTTATCTGCCTGTTCTCTCCACCATCATCATCATCTCTCTTTAAATGAAAATTAATAATGTTCTAGTAAGTTGAGCTGGACCAGTGTACACTACTGCATACAATCTTTATAAAATCCCCACACTTGATACAGAAAACAATTCTCAATTTTTGATCCTTGAAAATGGAATCAAGAGCAAAATCCAGCGTTCTGGATGGCAAAGCAAAAAGTACACATGGTAGTTCTTAAAAGGACCAGTAGGGTCAGCATCAAGAAAAGCTCTGTTCTTACCTATCACACCCTTCATCGATATCTTGACAATCACACAAACAAGCAGCCACGTGGTTCTTTTCCCCATTTCTATCTATGTATTCGCAGCAGCACAGGGGCTCCAATTCAGGTTCTTCGGTTTTCTTTTTTTTCACTGGCTTCATACTGACTGCCCTTCTGTGCTGTGATTTGCACCTGTCACCATGAGATGTAAGCAGCCCTCAAAAGGTAAAGGTGGAAAGACTCCAATTCATATCTTATAAATACATCCACGCCTCTCTCTCTGATGAACACCAACGCCTGAATAATCAAAAATGAGAAGATAGTGGGGGAGGGGTCCCAATTTCATCAAGCTTTTGTGGCTTCATATGATCAGACAGGGGGCTCCGAGGATCTTAGGGCTCCAAGCTGCTTCACCACCCCTTCCCATCTGGGGCAGGCGCCGTCTGGGCACAAGACGTTCCCATGGCGACAACCGACCACGCGGCCCCGGACATCCCCGGCGCGGGCGGTAGAGTTCACCTGCGGAGCTTGCCGAGAAGGGCCGAGCGGTCCCCACCCCAAGGCTGGGTGCTGTGGAAACTCACCCCCGGGGGTGCAGGGAACAGCGAAGCGTACGCTTGCTTGTACCAGCTAATGCGCCCCAATGCTGGAGCCGCCAACCGCCTGGGGGAACGCTACAAGGTTCCCCAGCAGCCCCGAGGTCGCCGTCCAGCCTCCCGCGGAGCGCGTCTCCACCGCCACTGTTAAATTGGAGGACGTGGGCGGGCCTCTAGCGCCGCCCCGCTCGGAGAATGACCTTGGAAGGGAAGTTACCTGCTCTCCCGACGGAGGTGCGGCTGCAGAAAAAGAGGCGGAGACCGAATGGGAAAGGCTCTGTTCCACCACAGGCGCGGAAGCGTCTCTGAATTTCGACTCTGTGGGGCTCCTGGCGTGACGGCTAGAGTCGGGGACCCCGGCTCCGCTTGGCCGTGCCCACGCCGCAGCTGCCCACCTGTGAGCACAGCCTGCCGGAGGCCCGGGCGGCGCCTCCCTGAGCCGTCCCTGCCGGCCCGGCTCGGCGCGGCAAGTCCGCGCGCGCTTCCGGGTGCCCCGCCCCCGGCGCCGGGGATCCCCGCCCGCCAGCACGTGCGCCGCCCGCCGCCCCGCGAGCCCGCCGGCGAAGCCCCACCCCGCGCCGGACCAGAGGGCTGGTTCCCGGAGCCCGTCCGAGCGGCAGGGGCGCGGGACGGACAAGGTACCCGCGCGCGCCCGAGCACCACCGCTGCCTGCGGGCGGCGCGTCGGTGGGGCAGCCCCCGAGCCTTCGGGGTGTGGACGGGGTGCGGAGACGGAAATACTGGGAACCCAGAGGATTTCCGAACTACGTGAGACCGTGGGTCTGGCAGCCTTCTTTCTGACGCCGGCAACAGGCATTGGGGGCGAGCAGCGCAAATGTTACCGAGGTACCTCCCCCATATTCCGGGACCTTCCCTTAAAGGCCCATCTCTGCTCCCAGATCTGTTGATTTATCCAACTTGTTCATTCTCATGATTCGTGGCCAGCAGTCTGCATTCGATCAGCAGGCCTCTCCAGTACTTCTGTTCCAGTAGTCTAGAGTATTTGATATGAAATTACCCTGAGATAAGAGACCTCTTGGGTTTTGTTTTGCACTGAATTTTTAAGAGTGTTGGCCCATGTATACATTTTCACTACATCGGGAATTCTGGATGTTTTGGTTTTGTTTTTAAACAGAAAATGAAAAATTACAACTCAGACATTTCAGGTTTTATTTATTTTCAGTTTACATAGCAGGTTCAAATTTTATGAATTAAATTTTGACTTTATAGTCTTAATTTATAAAGCAACTTTGGTAATCTTCTTTGAGGTATGTTATTAAAGTATATGTTTTAAAGCAACCATCAAAATATTGTTTGTCAAATGACTTCCCAAACTTTTCCTACCTCCTGGAAAAATGTCTGATTTCAAGTAAACTCACGAAGTCCTTATTTTCACGAATTACTTGTATTGACATAAATGCCTAAAAACTTTTTATGGAAGAGCCCAAGATTGTCTAACAGCTTCAATCAGTTAAGTTGTATTGGGACATAAATGCTCCAGAAGTATTTTATTAAAGAGCTAAATTTTGTGTCTGGTTTATAACTTACCAACTAAAATAAGCCCCTCCTGCTACCAAACACACAGAAGCCATAAGTGGCTACTGAATGGTAATACACAGATTATTTTCAACCAGACAAGTCACTTCCTCCATGAAAGACTGCTAAGCTGAACCCAAGCTTAGTTCAAGTATGCATCTTATCTGTCATTAAATACCCAGATTTTAACATCATCTGGTTTTTTAAACCCAGGGGATGGCTCTTCATTTTGAGCATTTGTGTCCTACATATTTCCTTTTCCTAAATTGCCTCTTATGCCATTTGATGCATAAAGAGGCAAGATAATCTCACCTCTGCTACCTTAATAAAAAATAACTCTTTCATAAAGATACAACATGGCTAAGGAACCTTTCTGATAATAACCATCAACATGCAGATTCAAAGGTTTGACCACTGAATTTGCATGCCAAATAAATGGAGATATTGTAATATTTTACACAAAATCAAAAATGTCCTGTATGCCTGAAAACTGATCCTTTAATATTAGTAATGATTTAGAGGTTTCTTATATTATCTTCTTTAGTCTCTTAAGCTTATCTCAACTGTGAAAGCAGTCTACTGGACACTTATTGGTTCTGTGCTAACAGATAAATTTAAAGCATCAAACTTCCAAGCCTCAGTGTAGAAAAGAGGCTGTACCATTCAATTCAGAGTGTCTGCTTTTCTCTCTTTTTTTTTTTTAATCACAGCATTTCAATTCCAGAATATATTTCATGGTTCACTGAAGAAGTTCACAGCTTAAAAACATGTTTTAGGAAATGAAAGGATAAATTTATAAGGCCATCAGAGAATAATTATCAAATAAATGTTATTAAAAAGAATTTCATATTAGGAATCCAAATAATATGAAAACGTGGAAATGTTCATATGACAATGAAAATCCTTCATCCTCTGACTTTCTTCCCAAGGTTTTCTATTAGTTCCAAGTATTTCTACAGTTTCAATCCATAGATCACTAGCTTTTGACAGCCATGCCAGTTTTGTTCTTATTTAGTAGATCGAAGGTTTTCTGAAGCATAGTGAGTGAGCTCTTCAGCTGCAAACAAAATTAATTTTCAAAGTCAGATTTTTAAAATTCTTTGATTATTTTATGCCAAAACTTTACAATTAAATTCAATAGAGTTTTGTTTATACAAATAAAAACTGAATATAACACTCAATTCTTTAGGATATCTGCTGTTTGCTACACAGTTCCCCTCATCAGCTGGAGTACTGCATTTTTTCCTACTACTTTATATTCTACTTTCCACTATGTCCATTAATCAAATTATCCCGAGTGAAAAGCTCGTTTTTCTTAAATGGTTTCTGAAATTGGACTGGTCTCTTCACTATTCCTACACAATTTAAGTTCCACTGATGGGCTGTTCCTTACTATTATTTCATGTTCCTGTTCACACATCTGAAACTTATACATACCCTCTGTCTCTGTGGTTTTCCTTAATTATGTTGCTTCTAAACCCCCAGAACAATACCTTTACTACTTAACACTCTGATGCTGAATTTTATACTTTTCTTAGTCTTTAACAATACATATGGATGTTGATTTCTCTAATAAAATTATAAACAACTTGGGACGAAGAATTATGTCTTATTCTTTCTTGTATTCACTCATTCATTCCACAAATATTTATTGCTTATCTATTACATGCTGATCACTATTCTAAGACTGAGTATAAATAAAATGGCTCCCACCTTCATGGAGCTTACAGACTAGTGAGGGTTACTAAAATGAATAGTCACATACATAAGTATAAACTTAGACATTTTATTTATTTATTTTTGTGGTGCTGGGGCTTGCTAACGTAAGCACTCTATCACTAAGTTATATCTTCAGCCCTACTTTATCACATTTTTAACATGAGTAATTAGAGGAAAATAGTATTTTCTGAAATGAGGTTCATTAGAAGGGAATTGAGTTTTGTTCTGATTGATTTGCAATGCCCATTAAGTCGTTAGGGTAAAGCTCAGGAAAGGGGGTCAGAGTAGGAAATACAGATTTTGGGTTTGCTGCAGCTTGATTATATCACCTCCAAAATTCATGTTAAAACTTAATCCCCAAAGCAACAATATTAACAGATGTTGTCTTTAGAGGGTGATTAGGTCATGAAGACTCTGCCTTCAGAGAGAGAGTAGTGCTCTTATAAATAAGGAGAGCAACTAAGAACAGAATAGGGAGAAAGAGCATGAGAAGAAGATCACCATTAAACAGGGATGAGAGGGGGGAGGGAAAGAGAGAGAGAGAAGGGAAATTGCATGGTAAAAGAAGGAAACCCTCATTGTTATACATAATTACATATAAGAGGAAGTGAGGGGAAAGGGGGAAAAAAACAAGAGAGAGAAATGAATTACAGTAGATGGGGTAGACAGAGAAGATGGGAGGGGAGGGGAGGGGGGATAGTAGAGGATAGGAAGGGCAGCAGAATACAACAGACACTAGTATGGCAATATGTAAAAAAGTGGATGTGTAACCAATGTGAATCTGCAATATGTATACGGGGTAAAAATGGGAGTTCATAATCTGCTTGAATCAAATGTATGAAATGTGATATGTCAAGAGCTTTGTAATGTTTTGAACAACTAATAATAAAAAAAAATACTATCTTGTTCAAAAACCAAAAAATAAATAAATAAATAAATAAAATAAAAGGGCTGAAGGAAACTAGCTAGGTCCTTACACTTAGATGGCATCGTTTATAACCCTCAGACACTGAACCTGCCTATTCCTTTATCTTGAATTTCTCAGCTTATGGAACTGTGAGAAAGTTCTGTTATTTATAAACTATCCAGTCTCAGGTATTTTGTCATAGCAGCACAAGAGAGTAAGGAAGGAGTCAGAAGCTAATGTGATTATTTAAAGTTAGGGGAGTAGATGAGAACACCTAAAGGGAAAGTAATGGAGAAGGAAAGAGAATCTATCACAGAGCTCTAAAGCATTTGGGCCAGGAAGAAGTGAGTATAAGAGTTGGTTTTGACCAACAAAAAGTAGCTTTACATTATTCTAACTGAAAGAAGACAGAAAATAACACATACTATATAAGCCATTTATATGAAATGTCCCAAATAGGCAAACCCATAGTAATGAAAACAGATTGGTGTGTGCCAGGGGGGTGACTGCTAATGTGTACAAGGTTTTCTTTGGGGGTGATGACAATGCTTAGGAATTAGATGGTGGTGATAGTTATACAGACTTGTGAATATAATAAACATTCTTTAAAAGGGCGAATTTATATTACTTGAATTATGTCACAATGAAGCTTTTTTATGGTTTTAAAGAAGGCAAGATTAGTGATATTTCAAGAAAGGTGTGGTCAGTTTCAAATAGTGCTGACACTTTATAAGATGAAGACTTTAAAAAGACATAATTTTTACATGCTAAAGATCAAAGAAAACCTTATCTCAAACAATATCCATAAAGGGAAAACAAGGAGAGAAAATGCATACATTCTACTTGTAACCTCTTCAAACCCTACTAAAAGTACAATAAAGGGATTTTCTTCCTCCTTTCTTGTTTTTTTCTTTTCCTTCTTTTTTAGTGGGGATTAAACACAGGGCAGTCATCACTGAGCTATATTTCCAACCCTTTTTTAAAATTTTGAGATAGGGTCTCACTAAATTTCCAGGTTGGCATCAAATTTGATATCCTCCTGTCTCAGCCTCCCAAGGAGCTGGGATTATAGGCCAGGCTTGTGCCACTCTATGTGCCACACCTTTCAGAGTCACTACTAGAGAATGTGCTCCATTAAAAGGAGAATGCAGGGCCTGGGGATACAGCTCAGCCACAGAGCACTTGCCTTGCAGGCGCAAGGCCCTGGGTTCAGTCTCTAGCACAGCAAAAAGAAAAAGAAAAAAAGCCAAGAAAGGAAAACATGGGACATGGAAAGCTAGGAGACAGACAACAGAAATCCCCAGGAGGGCAGCTGCACACCAGATACAGGATCACCAGACCTGACTAGAGTTAGTCAGAAGGCTCCATCAGTAGAATACCTGAGTAAATAAAGATTTTGAGAAGAGATGAATTAGGAGATGAAATGCTTATAAGTAATACTGATAAACTAATCAACTATAATAAGAACTTTAAGAATAATAAAAAGCACAGAGAAGGTAGTTATGGTTTAATTTTATGGCTCTCATCTTGGAATAGCAGACATGGTCAAAACAGCAAATACTGAGTATTGTTCTAACCAAAATTATAACTTCACTGGAAAGATAATAGGAATCTGAAATGTATGTGTGGTGGGTGGGAGGTAGGAAAGAAAACCAAAACCTTGCTTTTCATAAAAGAAAGTCAAAAGATAATGTCTAAAACTGAAAAAAATCAAGAATTAACAATACGTGGTTGTTGACAAATATGGATGTAAGCAAAAGAATGAACTGAAAGAGTTACATATGAACTTCAGGAAAGAAATGGGGGAAAGAGTACTGAGATTGCCACTTTTCTGAATAAGCCTTGTAGAACAAGTTAATTCTTTATGTGAAGTGATTTTTTGATGAAAATAAAAATTGAAAAATGAAATATAAAGTATGACAGCCGAAGTGCCTGACCATGAAAAGAAGTAGATATAAAGGGGTAGAAAACAAATGTGGGTATAGCAGGTTTGTTAATGTAGAAGATAACAGAGCAGAGTTAAGTGCTGATGGTCAAGATCTATTTGATGAGGGAGAATGAAAATGGAGAGGTAATCCCAGCTACTCAGGAGGCTAAAGCAGGAGGATTAGCAAGACACTGTTTCAGTACAAAGGTCTGGGGTTATAGCTCTGAGGTAGAGTGCCCCTGGTTTCAATCCTCAGTAGTAAGATAACAAGGGAACGAATAAAGGAAGGTGTGAAGAAGCTAGAGAAGTGATGGATGAAGTCACCCACTAACACACTGGAACTTTACCTCCCATAGGTGGAGGAGTGTTTCTAAAATTAGTCAAGAAGAGAATGGGGGTGCAAGGATAGGATGATTTATAGATTGATTATCGAAGGAGGAGGGAAAGTTTCTCTTTTCTCCATATGGCACAGTCATCAATTGAGAGGGAAAATGGGAGGAGACGGCAAGGGGAAAAGTGAACACCATCTGTCCTTGCTGAGGGTGGGAGGAAAGTCACTAAGGAACTGTAGGTACAGCACATCTGAGAAGCACCAAGTTGAAGCTGTAACCTTAGTGCCCACATGAAAGTCCAAGAACTATAATTGAATATTCTTAAAAAAATACATATATATACATAGAAGAAAAGGACAGAAGGGGCTGTGGTTGTGGTTTAGAGGTAGAGTGTTCGCCTACCATGCATGAAGCACCAGGTTTGATCCTCAGCACCACATAAAAATAAAATAAAGATATTGTGTCCACTTATAACTAAAAAATAAATATTTTTTTAAAAAAGAAAGGGACAGAAGGAAATGAACTATTAACAGTAATTGTATCTGAATGTTAAAACTATATATTCTCTTGTAATACTCTCTATTTTTTAATTTTGAAAAGTGAGTGTGTTATAGTCATAATGGAAATATTAATCTTCAATTTTCAAAGGAAATTCTAAGTCTAGTTCATACAACTAACTAGCACATACTGGTGAGACCATGTTCAAGAGAGGACAATAACAAAATAATGAAATTACCTAAGTATTCACTTTAATGAAAAACTGGTAAAATAATTATGTCACATTTATACAGTTGAACCCTATGCAGCTATTAAAAGAACAGGAAGTGCTTTATATGGTGACACAGAAGTATCACTAAGATATATCATTCATACATAAAAGAAAAAAAATGAAGAGTGTATATAGGAGCTACCACTTCTATAAAAATTTAATTTTAAGCATAAAATTTTATCTAGAAGACCAGTAAAAAGAACAAAGTAGATAGATATATATATACTGATATATACAAACATTTTCAAAATCTATTATTAATTTTATTTATTATTAATTTTAAAAAGAGGATACTCAACAGTGTGTATACTATGTTCCCAGTTTTGCAAGAATAACACAATGGCTACATACATAATATGTATAATGCAGAAATTTTCCTCAAATTATAGTATAGGAAATATTCTCTCATAACCACAGCAACTGCTTCACATTGGTAGGAAGGTATTAAGTACTTTGGTACAGACATTTGCCTACCTGTTCAAGCATCACTATGGAATCTCGGAGTACTCCTTTTAAATGATGAGCCTGATCTTTGTTCTTTTTAATGTTTTCAGTTCTTGAGACAATATCAGAGGCTAGACTGAAAGAAAAATAACATCCCAAATCAAGAGAATAGCTTCTGAACTTTCATTTCCAAAAAACTGTCAGTGCCCCATACATTGCAAACAAAATACAAAAGTAAACAAACAAACAAGAAAAGCTAATTATGACTACAGGGTAATGAGGAGACCAGAATTTTTAAGACTGGAATTAGATTTTTCTACAACAACTAAAGAACTGCTGAAATAATATGGTGAAAACAGGCTGGGGAGTGGGATGACACTTACTTTAAAGATTTCTCTTCTCGGAGGTGGAGACGGTAAAAGGACTGAGCAGCATATTCTACCTTTGACAGCTTCAGAAACAGTGTCACATTCAACAAAACTAGCAACAGCAAACTAAACAGAACAAACCATACCTGGTTAATCCATACTTACACCTCAAGCATTGCTAGTACACAATATATATGCAAAAGCCTCAAAAAATGTGTATTTCTAGGACTATTTGCTAATCACTTAAATAAATCATCCCTATTTTATTGTGTTAAATAATTACTTTTAAATATTAAGTGAACATTGGGAAAAAAAAGATGGAGGGTAACTAGAATAACAATAAAAGTCTTTAAATAACTCCAACTCACAGGTTGGGATTGTATCTGACATCTCTCCTCTCTGCTTGGAATCCCAGCCAGTATTGATATGTGACCACCAGCTTAGAAATCTACCAGGTAAGCTTTCAGGATCTATTTTTGGGTACTTTGGCTTAAGCAATTATACACCCATAATGCTGCATTTCAAAAAAGGAAATGAAGATCGATATGCAGCTGATCTTAGGTGGATAATGATCTATCTCTTTATTCCCAGTGGAACCAAAAAGAAAAACTAAACAAACAATTACCATTTAGCAAAACTTTCCTCTTGTTCATCCTGGAAAAAGGAAATATCAAATACCCAGTATACAATAATGTTGTCAAATATAAAATGTTATGTGTTAAATATACTTAATGTATTGGTATTCATAGCAACCTTTCAAGTGAATGAATACATATCTTATTACACATATATGCAAATATATAGATGACACCATATCTACTTTTTTTCTGTTAAAGCAATGACTTGACATTAAAAATATATAATGGGGGACTGGGGATGTGGCTCAAGCCGTAGCGCGTCCGCCTGGCATGCGTGCGGCCCGGGTTCGATCCTCAGCACCACATACAAACAAGATGTTGTGCCCGCCGAAAACTAAAATAAATAAATAAAAATAAAAGAGACTACCCTTTCATTTAAAAAAATATATATATATATAATGGAAGTTTGTGATATAGTTCAGTGGTAGATCCTCAGCACCACAAAAATAAAAAATAATTCACCTTTACCCTTCAAAAAAATGATTTAAGAAAAAGAAATTTAAAGGTAGCAAGAAAATAAATCTATAAAATTATTAATGGCATTGAAATTATATAGGGATCAATATTTCAATATTTGACTATAAATTTTCTGCAAAGTAATGCAAAATAACATTGATAATATTTGCCATTCATTATTGTCATAGAAAGTCAATTTAAGCAAAATATGATAGCATTTTATAAAACTCAAAGGAATAACAATATTTACTGTTTTGAAATCTATAATAAGAAAAATAATTAATATAAAAGCTTCATTCCAAAAACTTATCACCCAGAGTGTATCACTGAGTCAGAACCAATTCAATCCAATTTAAAGGACTATCTCAAGATTCATATAGACCCACGTAGATATTAGTTTTCTAAATATAAATGGTTAAGTAGATTCCTAGAGTGTACCCTGAGATTCAAATGCATACACAAACACACACACACGCATGCACGCGCACACACGCATATATACATAAACACATCACTATGTGATGCTCAGATTACTTGTGTTGGAATAACCTGGGGAGTGTGCTTTAAAATACTGATTATTGATCCCTAGTAGAGATCTACCCAATCAATCTCTGGGACTGGGGCCAAGAAATTCACATTGTAGCTAACTCCCCAAGTGATTCTTAAACACAGTATATGGTAAGAACTACTGACCTAATCAAATAGAGTAAAGTAGTATCATTGAGACTTTACCAGCATGTACACATAAGTATTCCTTTGGAATTTATGGAATTTCCCATAAAAACCCATAATAGTAGAAATGGATCTGATATGTTTAAAAATTTTTAAAAATGTTTTTGAAATACATACTTGTATTCCTCCAAATTTAACTACTATGAAAATCATACATCAAAAACTACATACTGAAACCTATAAAATTGCTGGTTTTGTAGGCCAACATTGGTCAAATAGTAGTAATTTCAACCCAATAATATACAAATGCATCCAAATTCTTTGGGAAACTAGTTAAAAGTAAATGAAGACACAAATAAAATAAGCATTCACAACAAATACTTACAAAATACTCATCACCACAATAAGAGCAGTGTTACAGGTGTTCATTTTCTTTCCTGAAGATTATAAGAAAAAGGCTGCATTAGAGTGAAGATTGTGATTACAACTGATAAAAATTTAATGTTCATTTGAAAATTGAAAAAGAAATTTTAAAAGTTATAAAGTGATTTAGGGTAGTTTCCCTGTGCCTCTTTTTTGATTTCTTGTATCCTATGTAAGGCAGGAAAAAATCTACAAAGAAAAACCTACAGCAATCCTTCAAATTTGGGGTATATTACAAATTAATTTCTCTAAAATTAAGCAATTCATTACAGCATGTGTGATATATAGCTAAGTACTAAAAAAATAATATGTGAGCTGGATTTATGTACAGAGCTTCCTTCCTTTTAAAAAAAATCATTCTCATCTATTCACTGTTGCCTACACTTTTAAATTCCAAAATTAAAGAGCCATTAATCTTAAATAGTGTTAAACATTCACACTAAGGTATAAGCCTAAAGAGGATTTGATAATGTAGGAGAATGAGAGGTATGACAATTTTATAATGCTGAGAAGGCAGAAGCAGCAAAATGTCTTCAAAATTGAGAGTGGGGATAATAAAAGTCAATTCCATCTTTGAAACTTTCCTAAACTGGCCCTGACAGTACATAAGAACAGTCTTCTCAAAGATAGAAATCAAATGAGTAAAGTGATCCAGAAGACAGGAGAAGCTATTGTGGTGGGACTGTGGCCAGCAGAGGAACACACGCATCTGAAGGGGCAGCAAGGAGGAAGCTCTAACCAACTGCTGCTGTGAAGGGTTGTCAGATCTGAGTTTTTGTATAAAAATGTTCAATTTTTAAAATGCTGTGTGGGCTAAATAGAATACTTTTGGCCATATGCCTGCCATTTTAATAACTGCTCCTTTATGCTTTAGTATTTGTTATCTTTAAGGAACTCAAGAGTGTGATAAACATTATCAAAATGATAGGGAAGAAAGACAGACATCCTGACATACAAACAAGGGAGACCTTCTGCTTTCTATAACTGAGCTAAAGTCCTTCATCTGTTCACCAACAACAGCTACCTGTAACATCCCCTTTGGTCTCTAAGCCCATATCTCCAGAAGAATGCTGAGAAGAAAGCTTAGGAACTGTCTCCGCTGTTCGGTTGAAAGTTCGCCTTCTCCTCCGCAGGCAGCTAAGTTTTCCAGGGTCTTCAATAGATTGATTTAACGAAGATTCTTCCATTAACAAATCTGATTCTAAGAAGGAAAACAAAATTTTTAAATACAGGGAAACCTTCTCAACTATAAGATAGTAGGGTTTTTTAAAAGATTTAACTATCTATTAGATTCTTATGGCCTAGATTAAAACTTTATTCTTAATGAAAAGCTTTAGAGAGTATGATGACCCCATAATGAGGTTTTATTTTTCTAGGAAGAATGTGTATTAATAAATGATGGGATCATCAATGCCAATTTGCCATGTGCTATATTAAATATTAATGTAATGGTTTCAGTTATGGAAACAACAGGCCACCCACTTACAATGGATCATTAGAAAAATCTCCAAAATAGGCTAAGGTACTTGTCAACCTCAAAGGAAGGACTAGCATATAATAGTTTTAATTTTCAATGAGGGTTTGCAAAAAAGGAAGCACAAGTAAAAAAAAAAAAATCTAAACAAGCTGAAATCCTCATTTTTGTTATTTCTTTCAACCTTTTCCTTCACAAGATTTTTAAAATTAGTTCATTATTCAGTGACCAAAATAATTTTTGAGTTTTATTTTCTCTGCTTCTGATGAGAAGTTTACTAATGAAATAGTCAAAGAGAATAAGGCCAGGAAAATAATCAACAAAACTAAATGATACGATGAAATGAATGACCTCCAGTTTTTCCTCAATTAAAATTACATTCACATATGTATATATTTAACAACATCCAAACAGAATAGTTGTATCATTTCCCCAGTCACTCCTTAGTACCTACCTCCACCCAATCTATACATGTATATAACACCATTGCTAAGTGGGCCTCCACAAGTCCAGGAAACCTTCCACAAAGAAGAAAGTTGTGGGTCTAAGGACTTTCCAGATCTTAGACAGCACAGGGTATATCTGTGACCCGATCACATAATCCCCTCTCTGTATTCATCTTTCTTGGTTCCTTGCAGAGGCAGGGTTGTGATAGCTCTTCACTGTATAATACTGGACAAGTCACTTAACCATACCATGTTTCAATTTCCTCTATACTAAAGTGGAAAAGCATAATCATTCCTATTTTCAGGGCTGGATGAGTATGAAATGAGTTAGTATTTATAAAATACAAAAAATTTTATTATATATCTGGCATTAATAAACATTATGTAAGTGTTTGATAGACCATTAAAAATCTGAGGTTTTGAAATCCCATAAGAGATAGAGCAAGTAGGGGATTTTGAACCACTTTAGTGAATCATTCCCACCATCATCTATTGTCTCCTGCTATGAATCCAAATGAAGAAGCAATTTATTTTATTAATAAGTGCTACCTTTACAGAAATAGATGCATCAAAAACTTTACAAACCAAGCTGTTTAAAATACTGCTCCAATGAACTCCAGGAATTCTTTTCAATTAAAGATTTGACAAGTCCCCATGGTTGTTTTCTGTATTTCAAATCTGTGGAAACTCTAATAGGATAAGAAGGAAAAAAAATATTTATTTAAGGTCATACTATAGTTATATTAATATTATAATTAAATGAAATATTATATTCAGTGGAAAGCCAAAAGATTCAAAGTCATTAAGATTTTAAAAGAAAATTTGTTCACTAATAATGCCTTCAAAAAACTACTGAATTGTTAATAATTTCATCAAATTCTCCTTTTAAACACTTGCTATTATATTTCTTTCCTTTCTCTAATCCTGAATTTTTCTTACTTATATAGCAATCATGGCTCCAAATAAATGCTAAATTTTCTTCATGCCTTGTATGAAATTTCTAGTGGTCACATATTTGTTAAGAGTAACCACATTAATTAGGACTAGGCCAGGCATATGATAGCTCATCACACTTCAATGCACCAATCCTCACTTCCCACTACAGCCAGTTACTGCTCACCATCTGCTCCCCCAGAACTCCCAGCCTCCTTGCCCTAAAATAAGGTCATGGGATGAGTTCAGGGCAATGGACTGTGAGCTCAATTCTATAGCTTTCTCTTTCTATAGCAACTGAAATGACACTTATGGATTGTGTGGCTGTAGGATGTTAATGCTGTTATCAATTGGAGTCTCGGGTAAAGAGCCCCACCCCTCTTCTGATCTCTGAGGATATATAATTTAAGCAAGAAATAAAGCTTCATTGTGTAAACCTAGAAATTCAGGGTTAAAATGTTACCAGAGCATAATTTAGCCTACTCTGACTATACACTCATTGATGATAGCTCACCTTAGCCTGCATTTCTGTTTTGAAGATGGGATGATACAGTATCTGTTCAGTGTATAGAAGTAATCATGGTAGGGGACATCATGTGTCAGTACTTCTGAATCTATTAAATAAAATTGTGCTTCTCGACTTTCTTTATACAGTGTCTGCCAAAATAAGATTTAAAAAATGTTGGCATGTACATTTTAACAATTTTATAAGTTTTTTGGCAATTTAGAACATGTATACTAGAATTCCTTCCCAGAAGTTACAAAAGACATGAGAAATCTATATACCAAGCTAGAAGAACCTCCACGTTGGCTGTGGCATCTATGAAGTGAGAAGGGGCCCACAGAAATAGATTTAATGTTCCACTGTCATTTCACTATACAATTAATTTTTGTTTGTTTGTTTGTTTGTTTTTTAAATTAATTTTTATTGTAGGTTGTTCAAAACATTACATAGTTCTTGATATATCATATTTCACACTTTGATTCAAGTGGGATATGAGCTCCCATTTTTACCCCATATACATATTGCTAATTTTTTATTTTAGGCATGAGGAGGGGAAAGAAACCATATAATCTCTTGAATGTTTCTTAGTTTTTAAAAAGTTTTAAATCTTTGCATTGGAGGACATTCAAAAATCAACTGAATAATACAAAAATTCATCAAAAATAATACAAAATTTATCAAAGTTTAACCAAGCCACCCTTCATCCAAATAGCAAAGGCAACCAAAAAATATTGCTTTTGTTATACCAGATTTAAAGTGGCTGTCAGATAAACCTTCCTCATTTTAACCATATCTTTTCTACCTATCCTCTAAGAGGGGAAAATGAGGTTTCCAAGGTTATTAAAGATTCCCTGATACAAAAATACCAAACTTTTCTTATATGTTTGACAATATTTTAAAAATTTAAAAGGTAATGAATGAACAAAACTGCAAAAGCATAGATTATAATGGGTACTTGCAAAACAGGTACATTACACTTAAACACAAGTTGCCAATACTGTCATTATTGATTATAGTATTGATTACTCTAAGATAGTGCCAAACTGGTCATTAAATAGCTTATATTTGGTTTCTTTCCCATGTTTCACAATAGCCATCTAGTTATTTGGTACTAAGTTTTGACATGATTCTGCAAGTTGGATTTTAGAAGTGCTCTTTTTAAAATATTTTATTATGAAAAATTGTTAACACAGTAGAAGAAATGAAGTATAATGAGCCCACATGAGCTCATCAACCAACTTTAATAACATTATCTACTGCCCAATATTTTTTTATCTGTACCCAACTCCCACATTCCCTCCTTCTACCACCATTTTTTTTTTTTTGGCCTGGCTAGATTAGTTTTAAAAGAATCTCAGGCATCAATATACTTTCATTCATAAATATCTCAGCATATCTCTTTTACATACACACACACACACACACACACACACATATCAGTATATTTCTTTTAAAAATAATGTGTTCCTTAAAACACAGCTACAGTGCCATTATTATGTATAACAAGTTAATAATTCTTTTTAACGGGTAGTTTATTTAATTAAGTTTGGATTAATATGGTTTATATGCCTGGTAAATCTCTTGTAACCTCCAACAGTCCCCCTTCCTTTTTTTTTCCTCCATTTTTTTGTTGAAATTATCTTGTAAATTGGTGACTGCAGTAGACAGGTTCTCTCTCATCACACACACGATTCTTTCAGAATACTGACAGGATAGGCATACCTGCTTTTCAGTGGCAGCAGTACACTTTCTAGTAAGTGGATTATTAAGGACTATAGTGTAGGTCATGTTTCTCAGTTGATCACCTCCAGATTCTACAGTCCAAGGAGTAGACACTACATCTAGTCATGGGAAACATAAAACATGTTAGCTCTAGAAATTTGAAGTGCATGACTTTAAATAGAATCAAAAGTATTATTTTAGAATTATTTTTTTTAAAAATGGTTTGCTTTTGCATTTTTTTCCTACAGTGTGGGAGACCAAACTTAGGGGCTAGCACATGTTAAACAAGCACTCTACCACTGAGCTATAACCATTAGCCCTAAATTTTTATTTTTGACCAATCCTGAGCCCCTTATAATTATGTATGTTCAATGCTGAAGAAAAAGAAATTAGCTGGGCATGGTGGAGCACACATGTCACCTCGGCTGCTCAGGAGACTAAAGCAGGAACTTTTCAAGTTCAAGGCCAGCCTGGTCAACTTAGTGAGACCCTGTCTCAAAACAAAAAGATCTATGGATGTAACTCAATGGTAGAGTACCCTGAATTCAACCCCAATGCCAGAAAAAAAGAAAAAAGGAAGGAAGGAAGGAAGGTGGGGAGAGAGGGAGAGATTAAACATTAGATAGTCTTATATGTTACATATACATGTGTTTGATCTACTTATTCCTAAACTGTTTCTTATTAATACACTTTTTCTTTTTTTTTAGAAGATAAAATTAAAAGTTGGTTTAGCTGTAAGCTTCTCTTTAAAGTCCCCAGTACCTATGGACAAAAGTAATGGCAATAACCTTATCAAACAGAACAACACTTCAATATACTATCATTGAGGACAAAACTTTACAAGACATTTATTTTTATATAACAATATGACCTTGATAACCACTTGTAAAGAAATCATGTCAACATCATGAGAAGTCAGAATATTAGCAGTTTGTCTACAACATCTTCAATCAAGGTAAGGCAATAGGATGAAAAATTATTACATTCTATATAAACTTTTATATATTAACAGGGCTATAGGAACATCTCCATATTTTTGACAGGATCTTCGTCAGAGTTCTATTTTATTTACTGAGGAACAGCACAGTAAGTGAAAATACACTTTGAAGAGAAATGTAGCTATAGATTACAGCACCATACAATTAGTTAAGTACAGATAAAAGCAGTATGGACTCTACTAAAGACCTGACACCTGATGGCATGAGGACAAATGGACTTGGGCAATAACTCAGTATGTTTTGCTGCTACTCATCAGCATTCTAAAGTATAGGAGCCTTTATCTAACCTATTATCCATCATAAAAAAAAATGAAGCAAAGATTTATGATATAGTCAATTTTACTTAATTTCTTTTATACAGCTAGGCCTAGGGATTTAATTATGGACCATGAAGCTGCTTCTTGAGTATCTGGCAAAACCTTATAACTAAATTAAAAAGACAACATCATGAACCATAAAATCTTTATCCAGGATTTGCTGAAAAAAGGATTTATTTGGGTTTTCATAAAAGAAGATATACAATTAATTCTAAAATACTGTTTCGGAAGATTGCTTTGGTCATGTCAGCCTGTTTCAGGAAAATGACATGGATAATCAATTGCATATCAAAATTGAAAGATATCATTGATTTCTGATATTTAAATTGCATACTATTCAATAAAACAATAAACAAGGATAAAAGAAAAACATCTATTTTCCCCTGTATGTTATGTTTGCATTTTTAACAATGTTACCAACAAGATGTACTAAATATCATTTGCCAGACATCACATAATTAACATCATATTAGAAATAAGTCCTCCAATATCTAAATAAAGTTCATGATAATATAAAAAAATACTAGAATGACATTATAAGAAAAGTGGCAATAGTGAACAAAAGGACACATGAGTAATCTGATATAATGAGTTAAAGTAATAAAGAACAGAGCAGAGATTGTAGAACAAACACTTTAAATTTTTAATTTAAGTATTTAATTTAAATATTTAAACTGGTGAAACTTAACACCCATTAGGATCCTTATTATTTTTTCTTTTTTATTTATATATGACAGTGGAATGCATTACAATTCTGATTACACATAGAGAGCACAGGATCCTTATTATTTTTTTTATTTTTTTTTATTTTTTTTTATTGTTGGTTGTTCAAAACATTACATAGTTTTTGACATATCATATTTCACACTTGGATTCAAGTGGGTTATGAACTCCCATTTTTACCCCGTATACAGATTGCAGAATCACATTGAATACACATCCACTGATTTACATATTGCCATACTAGTGTCTGTTGTATTCTGCTGCCTTTCCTATCCTCTACTATCCCCCCATCCCTCCCCTCCCCTCCCCTCTTCTCTCTCTACCCCATCTACTATAATTCATTTCTTCCCCTTGTTTTTTTTTTTCCCTTTCCCCTCACTTCCTCTTGTCTGTAATTTTGTATAACCCTGAGGGTCTCCTTCCATTTCCATGCAATTTCCCTTCTCTCTCCCTTTCCCTCCCACCTCTCATCCCTGTTTAATATTAATCTTCTTCTCATGCTCTTCCTCCCTACTCTGTTCTTAGATACTCTCCTTATATCAAAGAGACATTTGGCATTTGTTTTTTAGGGATTGGCTAGCTTCACTTAGCATAATCTGCTCTAATGCCATCCATTTCCCTGCAAATTCTATGATTTTGTCATTTTTTAATGCAGAATAATACTCCATTGTATATAAATGCCACATTTTTTTTTAATCCATTCGTCTATTGAAGGGCATCTAGGTTGGTTCCACAGTCTTGCTATTGTGAATTGTGCTGCTATGAACATCGATGTAGCAGTGTCCCTGTAGTATGCTCTTTTTAGGTCTTTAGGGAATAGACCGAGAAGGGGAATAGCTGGGTCAAATAGTGGTTCCATTCCCAGCTTTCCAAGAAATCTCCATACTGCTTTCCAAATTGACCGCACCAATTTGCAGTCCCACCAGCAATGTACAAGTGTACACTTTTCCCCACATCCTTGCCAGCACTTGTTGTTGTTTGACTTCATAATGGCTGCCAATCTTACTGGAGTGAGATGGTATCTTAGGGTGGTTTTGATTTGCATTTCTCTGACTGCTAGAGATGGTGAGCATTTTTTCATGTACTTGTTGATTGATTGTATATCCTCCTCTGAGAAGTGTCTGTTCAGGTTCTTGGCCCATTTGTTGATTGAGTTATTTGTTATCTTATTGTTTAATTTTTTGAGTTCTTTTATACTCTGGATATTAGGGCTCTATCTGAAGTGTGAGGAGTAAAGATTTGTTCCCAGGATGTAGGCTCCCTGTTTACCTCTCTTATTGTTTCTTTTGCTGAGAAAAAAAAAAAAAATTTTTTAGTTTGAGTAAGTCCCATTTGTTGATTCTAGTTATTAACTCTTGTGCTATAGGTGTCCTATTGAGGAATTTGGAGCCCGACCCCACAGTATGTAGATCGTAGCCAACTTTTTCTTCTATCAGACGCCGTGTCTCTGATTTGATATCAAGCTCCTTGATCCATTTTGAGTTAACTTTGGTGCATGGCGAGAGAAAGGGATTCAGTTTCATTTTGTTGCATATGGATTTCCAGTTTTCCCAGCACCATTTGTTGAAGATGCTATCCTTCCTCCATTGCATGCTTTTAGCCCCTTTATCAAATATAAGATAGTTGTAATTTTATGGATTAGTTTCTGTGTCCTCTATTCTGTACCATTGGTCCACCCGCCTGTTTTGGTACCAGTACCATGCTGTTTTTGTTACTATTGCTCTGTAGTATAGTTTGAAGTCTGGTATCGCTATACCACCTGATTCACACTTCCTGCTTAGAGTTGTTTTTGCTATTCTGGGTCTTTTATTTTTCCATATGAATTTCATGATTGCTTTATCTATTTCTACAAGAAATGCCATTGGGATTTTGATTGGCATTGCATTAAACCTATAGAGAACTTTTGGTAATATCGCCATTTTGATGATGTTGGTTCTGCCTATCCATGAACAGGGTATATTTTTCCATCTTCTAAGATCTTCTTCTATTTCTCTCTTTAGGGTTCTGTAGTTTTCATTGTATAAGTCTTTCACCTCTTTTGTTAGGTTGATTCCCAAGTATTTTATTTTTTTTGAGGATATTGTGAATGGAGTGGTTGTCCTCATTTCCATTTCAGAGGATTTGTCCCTGATATACAGGAATGCCTTTGATTTATGCATGTTGATTTTATATCCTGCCACTTTGCTGAATTCATTTATTAGCTCTAATAGTTTCTTTGTAGACCCTTTTGGGTCTGCTAGGTATAGAATCATGTCATCTGCAAATAGTGATAATTTAAGTTCTTCTTTTCCTATTTGTATGCCTTTAATTTCTTTCATCTGTCTAATTGCTCTGGCCAGTGTTTTGAGAACTATGTTGAACAGAAGTGGTGAGAGAGGGCATCCCTGTGTTGTTCCAGATTTTAGAGGGAATGCCTTCAATTTTTCTCCGTTCAGAATGATGCTAGCCTGAGGCTTAGCATAGATAGCTTTTACAATATTGAGGTATGTTCCTGTTATCCCTAGTTTTTCAAGAGTTTTGAACATAAAGGGATGCTGTACTTTGTCGAATGCTTTTTCTGCATCTATCGATATGATCATATGGTTCTTGTCTTTAAGTCTATTGATGTGGTGAATAACATTTATTGATTTCCATATATTGAACCAGCCTTGCATCCCAGGGATGAATCCTACTTGATCAAGGTGCACAATTTTTTTGATATGTTTTTGTATCCGATTCGCCAGAATTTTATTGAGGATTTTTGCATCTAGATTCATTAGAGATATTGGTCTGTAGTTTTCTTTCTTTGAAGTGTCTCTGTCTGGTTTAGGAATCAGGGTGATGTTGGCCTCATAGAATGAATTTGGAGGTTCTCCCTCTTTCTCTATTTCCTGGAATCGCTTGAAAAGTATTGGTATTAGTTCTTCTTTAACGGTTTTGTAAAACTCTGCTGTATACCCATCCGTTCCTGGGCTTTTCTTAGTTGGTAGTCTTTTGATGGCTTCTTCTATTTCCTCGATTGATATTGGTCTGTTTAGGTTGCCTATATCCTCCTGACTCAATCTGGGTAGATCATATGACTTAAGAAATTTATCGATGCCTTCACTATCTTCTATTTTATTGGAGTATAAGGATTCAAAATAATTTCTAATTATCTTCTGTATTTCTGAAGTGTCTGTTGTGATATTGCCTTTTTCATCCCGTATGCTAGTAATTTGAGTTCTCTCTTCTTCTCTTTGTTAGCATGGCTAAGGGTCTGTCGATCTTATTTATTTTTTCAAAGAACCAACTTTTAGTTTTTTCAATTTTTTCAATTTTTTCTTTTGTTTCGATTTCATTAATTTCAGCTCTGCTTTTAATTATTTCTTGCCTTCTACTTCTTTTGCTGTTGATTTGCTCTTCTTTTTCTAGGATTTTGAGATGAAGTGTGAGATCATTTATTTGTTGTTTTTTTCTTTTCTTAAGGAATGAACTCCAGGCAATGAATTTTCCTCTTAGAACTGCTTTCATTGTATCCCATAGATTCTGATATGTTGTGTCTGTGTTTTCATTTATCTCTAAGAATTTTTTAATTTCCTCCTTGATGTCTTCTATAACCCATTGATCATTCAGTAACCTATGGTTCAGTCTCCTAGTGATGCATGATTTTTCCTTCCTTCTTTTATCGTTGATTTCCAGTTTCATTCCATTATGATCAGATAAGATGCATGGTATTATCTCTACTCCTTTATAATGTCTAAGAGTTGCCCTGTAACATAATATATGATCTATTTTTGTGAAGGATCCATGTGCTGCTGAGAAAAAATTGTAACTGCTTGATGTTGGGTATGTCAATTAAGTCTAGGTTATTAATTGTATTACTGAGTTCTATAGTTTCTTTATTCAACTTTTGTTTGGAAGATCTGTCCAGTGGTGAGAGAGGTGTGTTAAAGTCTCCCATAATTATTGTATGGTGGTCTATTAGACTCTTGAACTTGAGAAGAGTTTGTTTGATGAACGTAGCTGCACCATTGTTTGGAGCATATATATTTATGATTGTTATGTCTTGTTGGTGTATGGTTTCCTTGAGTAGTATGTAGTGTCCCTCTTTATCCCTTTTGATTAACTTTGGCTTGAAATCTATTTTATTTGATATGAGTATGGACACTCCTGCTTGTTTCCAAAGTCCATATGAGTGATATGATTTTTCCCAACCTTTCACCTTCAGTCTATGTATGTTTATTCCTATCAAATGCGTCTCCTGTAGGCAGCATATTGTTGGATCTTTTTTTTTTTTTTTTTTTTTTTGATCCATTCTACTAGCCTGTGTCTCTTAATTGGTGAGTTTAAGCCATTAACATTTAGGGTTATTATTGAGATATGGATTGTTCTTCCAGCCATGTTTATTTATGTTACTTAACATGGTTTGTTTTTCCTCTTTGATTATTTTCCCCTTTACTGTACTACCTTCCACTGTTGGTTTTCATTGTTATTTTCCATTTCCTGTTCCTGTAATGTTTTGCCGAGGATGTTTTGAAGAGATGGTTTTCTAGCTGCAAATTCTTTTAACTTTTGTTTACCGTGAAAGGTTTTAATTTCCTCTTCCATCCTGAAGCTTAATTTCACTGGATACACAATTCTTGGTTGGAACCCATTTTCTTTCAGCGTTTGAAATATGTTGTTCCAGGATCTTCTAGCTTTCAGAGTCTGTGTTGAAAGATCAGCTGTTATCCTGATTGGTTTACCCCTAAATGTAATCTGCTTCCTTTCTCTTGAAGCTTTTAAAATTCTCTCCTTATTCTGTATGTTGGGCATCTTCATTATAATGTGTCTAGGTGTGGCTCTCTTATGATTTTGCACATTCGGCATCCTGTAGGCTTCTAGGATTTGGGATTGTGTCTCATTCTTCAAGTCTGGGAAGTTTTCTCATATTATTTTGTTGAACAGATTGCTCATTCCTTTGGTTTGGACCTCTATACCTTCCTGTATCCCAATGACTCTTAAGTTTGGTCTCTTTATGTTATCCCAAATTTCTTGGATGTTCTGCTCATGGTTTCTTAAGAGTCTCACTGAGCTGTCTATGTTCTTTTCAAGTTGAAATACTTTGTTTTCATTGTCTGATGTTCTATCTTCTAAGTGTTCTACTCTGCTGGTAGTATTCTCATTTGAGTTTTTAAGTTGGTTTATTGCTTCCTGCATTTCTAGGATTTCTGTTTGTTTTTTATAACCTCTATCTCCCTGTATAGTTGATCTTTTGCTTCTTGGATTTGTTTATGTAATTCATTGTCAAAGTGATCTTTCATTGTCTGATTTTGCTGTCTAATGTCTTCCTTGAGACTCCAGATTATCTGAAGCATGTAAATCCTGAATTCTTTATCTGACATTCCATCTGCTGCAGCTATTACCTCTTCTAAAGTTGAGTTGACCTGCATTGCTTGTGGTCCTTTCTTTCCTTGTCTTTTCATACTGCTCGCTTTTCTTTCTGCTTGGTGAAACTATTGTGTTATTGAATTTCCCCCCTATATATTTATATTGCTCTTGTATAGTTGCAACGTCTCCCTTGCAGGGGCGGGCGACGGCTGTGCTCCTCCTCCAATTGGGGTGATCTGTCTATCTCGCCGGCAGGCCGCTGGGCCCCTTTTCCAGGTCGCGTGATCTGCCTACCTTGCGGGCAAGGTCTAGGCCCCTCCTCCAATAGGGATGATCTGTCTACCATGCTGGCAGGCCGCTGGGCCTGTTCTCCAGGTTGCAGGTCTGCTTACCTTGCAGGCGCAGGCGGCGGCTGTGCCCCTTCTCCAATTGGGGTGATCTTTCAACTAGGCCAGCATGCCAGCGGGCCCCTTCTCCGGGATGCGTGGCCTGTCTACCTTGTGGGCGGCAGCTGAGCCCTTCCTCCAATTGGAGTGATGTGTCTACCACGCCAGCGGCGGGCCGCTGGGCCTGTTCTCCCGGTAGGTCGCAGGTCTGCCTAACTTGCAGGTGTGGGCGGCAGCTCTGCCCCTCCTCCAATTGGGGTGATGTGTCTACCACGCCGGCGGGCCGCTGGGCCTGTTCTGCCGCTCGGTGGCAGGTCTGCCTACCTTGCAGGTTCGGGCAGCGGCTCTGCTCTGCCCCTCCTCCAATTGGGGTGGTGTGTCTACAACGTCAGCGGGCCGCTGGGCCTGCTCCGCCAGTCGGTCGCAGGTCTGCCCACCTTGCAGGCGCGGGAGGCGGCTCTGCTCCGCCCCTCCTCCAACTGGGGCGATGTGTCTACCATGCCGGCGGGCCGCTGGGCCTGCTCCGCCAGCCGGTCGCAGGTCTGCCCACCTTGCAGGTGCGTGCAGCGGCTCTGCTCCGTACCTCCTCCAATTGGGGCGATGTGTCTACCACGCTGGCGGGCCGCTGGGCCTGCTCTGCTGGTCGGTCGCAGGTCTGCCTACCTTGCAGGCGCGGGCGGCAGCTCTGCTCCGCCACTCCTCCAATTGGGGATCCTTATTATTTTTAAAAAATAGAAATAACAAGTGCTGGTGAGATGTGGAGAAACCAGAACCTCTGTCCACTACTGGTGGGAATGGAAAATGGTATGATTATTATGGAAAACAGTGTGCTCTTTCTCAAAAAATTAAACATAGAGTTATCTTATGATGTAACAACTCCACTTGTAAGTATATACCCAAAAGAACTGAAGGCAGGGACTTGAACAGGTATTTTAACATCAGTATTCACAGCAGTATTATTCATAGTAGCCAAAAAATGTAAATGACCAAATGTCATTAGCAGATGAATGAATAAACAGAATGTACTACTGTATATGCATACAATGGAATATTATTCTGCCTTAAAAAGTTATAAAATTCTGACACATGCTACAACATGGATGAATAAACCTTGAAGGCATGCTAAGTGTAATAAGCCCATCATTTAAGGACAAATATTGTATGATTCCACTTACACAAGGTACCTAGAGTAGCTAAACTCAGAGACAGAAAATATAATGGAGGTCACCAGGAACAAAGGGAAAGGAAAAACAGAAAGTTATTATTTAATAGGTTCAGAGCTTGTTTGGGATAATGAAGTTCTGAAAATGAAAGGTGATAACGTTTCTGCAACAATATGAATGTACTAAATGCCTCTGAACTGTACACTTAAAAATGGGTCTTATGTATATTTTATCATAATTTTTAAAATTGATGAATCTAGGTAGAGGATATATGGATGTTATTATACATGCAAATTCTTTTACATTTTCAAAATGAAAAATTTGGATAAAAGTACTGAAAGCTGAGTTTTTAATTACAGGTAGTGTCACACAACTGTAAATTAAGATTAAATAGAAGATCCACTTAAAAACTCCTTGATTTTTTAAAAGATATTCAGTAGTGGCCATTTCAATGCTGGAATTAGACTTAACCCACAAATAGTCAATTACACAAAAATATTAAATTTTTACATTTTAAAAGATGCCTTTGAAACTCATTATTAAGAAATACAATTTGATTATCAGGTAAAAGGTTCCAAGGACAGCAGTATGTTTTGCAGCCATGTGCAAATTGTCTTTTGAGGGAAAGTTTTTCCCTATAATCTTGCACTGTGCCTATAATTGTTCAGATTGTGATTATGTAGAAATCTTTGCTTCCAAAGCCATTTATAATAGCAGAAGCCAGGTATGATATCAGACAACAAATGTAATTGTGTTTCAAAACCTGAACTTCATTTAGTATAAAGCATGGAATAACATGCTAGTCCCTTTTGGGGTTTTTCAGCCATAAAAAATGGCAGTGCAATGTCACTTAGAAAATTAAGGGAAATAATAAATCTGAGTCTCCTACTTCTCCAAGTAGAAATGAATAACAATAAAATATAAAATAAATTCCAAAGAGAGATAATAAGTTAAATATAAGATACTGAGTGAAGATGAAAATTTATAACTCTCCAGTAACCCACACTTTAAAAAAAAAACATATTTTTAAAAACAAAAGAAAGTGATTTATTAAAACCATGAATCAATATAATCACAAGAGTCTATCAATTAGAAATATCTTTGGTATTCTAGTGTGTATAAGAAAAAATTGATTTTTATATGTAAAAACAATATTGATAATATCATCTATGAATATATAATTATGTTTACACAAACATTTCAAATAAAGGAATAACATTTAGGGGTAAATAAAATTCATAGATTAAAAATTTTATTTAAACTGATTATACAATAACTTTCTCATAAGCAGCTTACCTTATGTCAATCTCTGATGCTGCTACATTCTAATTCTATATAGCAAACTAAACCACTTACTCCCAAAGTTAGTAATGTATCTGGAAATGTTTAGGTTAAATTCATTTTTAAACTATAAGATATTCAAGATATTTACCTTGGCACATGATCATTGAAATCCTTCCAATTTCCTAAAAAACTTTATTTTTTTTCACTAAAATATACTACAGACTATAATCTCAAATACATAGGTCCATGCTTTTCACAAAGGAAAGATATACATGTGCCCCACTCAGACTAAGATATAAAATTTCTACCAATATCCCAAAAGCTTCCTCCCAGTCTTTACCCACTGACTCTCCACAACTGAAATCACTATGTCAACTTTATAAGTTTATTTTGCCTGTTTTTAAACTTTATATAAAGAAATTATATACCATGTGTTCTTTTGTACCTGGTTTCTTAGCTTAACATTGTGTCTGAGGTTCCTTCATACTATAGTTTGCCATTGTTTTCATTAGTATATAGTATTATTCTATGGAAGCTTTTGGAATTTATATATTTTATTATTGATGGATATTTGGAAGGTTCTGAGTTTGGACTATTATAAATAAAGCTACTGTGAACACTACAGCAGATGTCATTCAGAGAACTCATGTGCCCATTTCTCAGGGGTGTACACCTAAGGAGTTGAATCTCTGAGTTAGAGAATTCATAGCTTTAACAAACATTAACAAACCATTTGGCAAAGTGGTTGTTCTAGTTTATATTCTACCAGAATCCAGTTGTTCCACAGTGGATGCTTTTGAACTAGATTCATCCCAACTGAATAGATACATAAATGAATAAATATAGTTTTAGTTTTTAAAGGGTTTGAATTTATTTTAAGTAGCATCTGTCTAGTTAAACAATTAAACCATTCACGTGTGAATTTAACCCAACATTTAAAAACTAGTTTATATATCACCAAAATAATCAAAGCAGGTCTAATATTTTCCCCTGACATCATAAATCAGTTTATATATGCTATTCATTCTAAGGATAATAAATTTATCATTAGGAAAGAATACAAGGACCAACCTATTATATTTCTAGAACTGGAAAATCTCTGCATAAAGCGTGAACTAGTGAAGAGCAATTCAAACATCCTCTCAGCACTGATATGAAAAACTCGATTGATATAAAGTCTTCCTCGAAGATCTTTCTCAGGAAAATCTTCTAGAAAACAAAAATATACACCAAAGAGAAGTTAAGAAAAGGTAATTTCAAGGAGTGTATGTATGGGTATATTCTTTTGGGCACAAAATGTTTTTTAAATGTGATTACAATGATCATTGCATTCTAGTACACTATCAAAACTCCAAATAGAATAATATGTATACACTATATATATTTATGTAAACATAAGTATGTATAGTTGACTACATATAATCAAATATTTCAATTATTAAAATCTAGAAAATGTAGGAATATTTTACTGGAATGATATCAAACTCTTGATACTCAAAAGAATATTTCATAAGTGATTAAAACAATATTGAGGGCTGGGGTTGTGGTGCAGCACATGTGAGGCCCTGGGTTCGAGCCTCAGCACCACATAAAAATAAATAAATAAAGGTATTATGTCCAACTGCAGCTAAAAAATAAATATTAAAAAAAACCAATATTGAAACACACAGCCAATTAGTAGGTCCTATCTCTATACTCATACATTCAGTAAATATTCAGTCATCAATGGCTATAATATCTGCTATGCTCACTAGCTTGTCAGCCTGAATGATACAACCTGACTGCTAACTCCCCCAAGACAAGGATCACTATATTCACAATAATACCAATACCACACATTAAAAGAATAGGTATACCCTCTGAAAAATACTCTTCAAAGCTCAAAAAATGCCCAATAGAACACATTTTTTTTTCTAAGAACTAATGATGATGTTGAAAACTAGCAAGTAAAGAAAGTTATATTTGCTCACCTCTTTTCATGCTCCCTGGAAACATTAGATAAAAATGGCCCATATTTACATGATATTTTCTATGTGTCGGAGTTAGTGTACCTCTCACTGCATTCCTCTGAAAAAAGTGGTATCATCATCATCATTTCTATTTTACGAATGAGGAAATGGACACATAGAAGTGTCAGGACTCCACTGACAAACCAGTGTCAGTGACTGGTTTGGAAACTGAACCCACTTCAGCTCTAGAGCACACAAGCATAACCTTTATTTTAGGCTGCCAGAAAGCATTTTACTTCAAAGAATCAAAAAGAAAAAGACAGATTGGTATAAGAATTCTGTATAATAAAGAAAAAAGTGAAAAGGAATCCAATGTGAAAGTTTAATCATTTAAGGATTGGTATTACTTCTTATTTCAAGGGTTATGCTCCATTAATACAAAATAAATTTTATGACAAAAGCTCCCCATATTTCAGAAATCAAGCTCTGAGAATTACCTGTGCAAAGCACATGTCAATATTAATCCATGGGAACCAGTCCATTTAAATGAAAGGCAATGGCCTATGAGTCAGAAAAAACTCCTGTAGCTCTAGTTTCAGCTCCAACTATCACTATTTTTCCCTTATTAAATGATTTGTACCTCTCTATTTTGTTACAAGTGCAAAGAACTTAGGGACACACAGTAGATATTGACTTATCTTCACCCTGCAATAATACTATATGTCAGAAAAAAATGATTCACTGCAATTTCAAATACTAGCTTTTTTGGTATAGGAACAAATCACTAAAATTAGGCAATCCACTGAGGTTTTATGAAGTAACTCCCCAATTAGGCTTGCAAAACAGCTTTTGCCCACATAGAAGTATTATTTGTTCATGCAAAAAATAACTCAAATACACAAAAAAGCAAACTAGAGATAATTCTATTGATCCTGCCATTTCTTCACAGAACCTATCCTTATTTGTAATTAAACTTTTGGTGTCTTATTTACTTGCTTATTATATCTCTCCTGTACTTGACTATATGATCCATGCAAGTTGGGATAATGTCAATTTTAAACTTTTACATTCAGTGTTTGACGTAAAAGAACTGTATTTTTGAATGCATAAATTAATACAGAAAATGCTAGAAATATCTTAGGTTCTATTTTTGTATCTAGGACTTTTGAATTTGTAACCTCTAAAAAAACTTATTTTATTTTGAGATATATAATTAATTAAACTATGATTTATCCCCCTTCCAGTAATGTCCTTTTTCTGTATAAGAATACAATCCAAAACACTACATTCCATTTGACTACTGAAATTATTTTATTTTTTAGGTTATAATCTAATACTGTCACTATTTACTTTGTTCCTCAAATTATTTAACTCTTTGATTTGGTCATTAGGAGCTCCTCAGGTTGGTGCCTGTATTTTTTTGACATGTCCACCCTCTCCCACTTCCTTACTTTCTAGCACCACAATGTGCTCCAAGCTCATCTTCAATTTTCTCTATTCTTAGAATCAGCTATTCTTCTAAGGATCCCTGGGACTATAACTTTTCAAAAATAAATTTCTTGGGGCTAGGGATGTAGAACACTTACCTAGTATGTGTAAGACCCTAGATTCAATCCCAGCACCAAAAATGTAAGCCTCTTATTCATCTGTAAAAGGGGAAAATTGCACTCATGCATATTTCAGTACTGGGAATTGAACCCAGGGACATTCTGTGACTAAGCTACATACATTCCCAGCCCTTTTTTTAAAATAATTATTCTCAGACAGAATCTCACTATTTTTTGCTGAGGCTGGCCTTGAATTTGTCATGCTCCTGCCTCAGCCTCCTGAGTTGCTGGGATTACAGGTGTGCACCACTGTGCCTGACTCAATACAATATTTCATATTTCTTTTAAATCCTATTATTAGACAACAGATTCTTAATTACTATCAATAAAAATATAATTTGTTGTATGACTATAAGGAATGAACAACCATCTATTTCATATGTAAATTTATTCAAGGGAATAAGTAAATGAAATAAATTATTACCACATGGGATTATTCATTTATGAAATTCATATACTTCAGAGTCTCCTATCTGAATAACATCACCAATAGTATTGTTATAATATATTAAGCTAGAGGGGGTATTGCTCCATTCAGTAGAAGGTTACTATGGCCAATAAAAAAGAAACGGTATTTTAAACATATCAGTTTAAAAGTAGCCAGTGGAGAATATGTAAAGTGAGACAAATAAATATAGGAGAAATGCATGAACATAAATGAAACTGAAAATATATGCTGGCAGTTTTTTGAGGGTACTTTAAAAATGTAGTAGATAGGTATGTAAAAAAAAAAAAAGCAGTTGATTGAAGCTTAATTTAGTAACTACGGACCTGCAATCAGTTATATTCTCCCTTTTCTAAAAACTAGTGACCTGCAATCTTCTTGATTCAGGTTACTCCTTACACCTGAAAACTAAGTTCAATTGAATGTGTTGTTCAAAAATCCAATTCACAGGCTGAGGTTGTGGCTCAGTGGAGAGCACTCACTTAGCATGTGTGAAGCCCTGGGTTTAATCCTCAGCACCATGTAAAGATAAATAAAAAAGGTATTGTGTCTATCTACAACTAAAAAGTATTTTTTAAAAAATCCAACTCAGGTAACTGTTGGGTTACCTGGTTTAATCTCAGGGCTGCTTCACTGATATGCTAGCTTATCATGTGGCTTTTTCTCTGGCTTTTGCCAGAGTCTACTTGTCTTTGACTTTAGTAATTAATAAGCATTATCCAAAATTTCAATTCCTGTTACTCTTTGCTTGGCTTTGCCTCTAATTCATCTTTTTCTGTCAGTTATGGGTCATGGATTTCAATTTTGCTATCCTTTTGTATTGTCCTCACAGCCTAATCTTCGCTTGAGTTGTAGCTTCCATTCTCTGCATAAGCGTCCTGTCACCATGACATTTCTTTGTTCTTGACACATGCAACAGCTCATCTTCACTTCCCAGGAAACTCCCAGCATCTTTTAAACTCCTTCCCAATTTCCCCTGGCTAGAGAAAGTCTATCCACAATGATCCTTTAAATAGATGAAGAAATTCTGTAGCTTATTCTATAAATCATATCAAAATTTAAAAATAGAAATATGATTTAACATATTAAACACAATGCTTATTTTGTTTAGGAGCTAGGTGGAGGGAGCCCAGTTCTGAAAGGATAGAAATAGCTAGAAAAAGGACACCCTTCAATCTTGTTGCATTCTAAACTGCCTAGCACAGAGGAAGATCATTAAAGTAGATGTTAGCCCAAGCAGATTCTAATCAAAATTTCTCTGTGTTCCACTTAAATTCCTCATCAAAGATTGGGGCCAAAAGTTTCAGCAGTTTCCTCATGAGACATTCGATGATGCTCTGATTTGTTAAGTCCTGTCAGGAATACATGGGTCTATATAAAAATAGAGTCTCTATATCAAAATAGTTTAGGGCCCCCACTCCCCAAAATTATAGCATGTGGGGAACAGAAAAGGTGAAAAAATATTGTCATTTTCTCACGCAGCCTAGTCACAAAAATAGATGAAAACACTATCATTTAAACAAAATTATTTTTGGTTTAAAGTGATCTGTCACCCATTCAGCTCCCTTTCAATCATACACACATCTCCAGGTCTCTTGAGATGGTTTACTACTTCTGGCCTTTCCCATTTTCTCCCCAATTCCCTTACTTCAAGTGTCTATATAACTTTACAATTTTAAGAAAATAAAAACTAGATTGATTATTATGCCCATTTGATACATCTGACATGATTTTGGAACCCATTTGAGGAAAGCAGCAGGAATCCAGAATTGTTACCTAATGATAATCTAATAAGAAGACGTCATTATGCCACACACCTTAAGGAAAACTGCCACAAACAGGGGGTGTTACATGTCAAGTTTTTATTGCTGTAAAGCTGAACAGTCTTTGAAGGGGAAGGAGCAAGGAAAAAAATGTGATCAGTGTTCATATATAGTACAGAAAATATACCACTATTATTCTTTACTCATGGTTATATGCACAGCTTTTATGAGTTTATGTTGTCCCCTGTATAACTTTATCATTACTGTTAATTTAATAGGAACTCAATAATGAAACTACTTTTTCAAGGACCATTCTTATAAAACTACAGGTGAGAGGTAGACAGATAAATAAATAAATGCTTATTTTGTTGTCACTTACCTATTTGGCCACTGGGTGCCAGAGTAGATCTTCTAAAGCCTGATTCAGTCAGGCAGGGTGTAACTAATTCCTGCCCTGCTGCATACCAGAGTGCGGATAAAGCACTCAATACCTTACCTCCTTACCAATGACTCCCACTGCAATGACTTCAATGTCAATGATCTTATAATTTTTTAAAAAGATTCCTGAAAATACCTACTTAATAAGTATGACAAGCCCCAGGTGTGGGTTCTAACATAAAGTACAGAGAACACAATTTGCTATAAAGTTTCCTTTAAACAACTACTTTTTATACTTATGATATTCTCAACTTTTGCCTGCCTCCCCCTTCCTCTCTCCCTGCTCCATCTCTTCCTACCTTTCTTCCCCTTTGTGAGAAGGTGAGGAAAAGACATGTGAGGACATAGCAAGAAGGTAGCTATCTACAAGACCAGAGAATCCTCACCTTAATCAAGGATTTCTATCCTCCAGAATAATAAGAAAATACATTTCTGTGGTATTTTGTTAGGGCAGCCCAATCTGATTAAGACAATATTAGAAAGTATGCAAGGGTTGTACCTGCAGGCCTGTCACACCTCTGTCCTTTTTTCTAGGCCTTAAGTGCCCACCGAGGTCAATACTCCTATAGGGATGATCTTCCCTTCTAGATTGGGAAGAGGTCAAACATGGTGACTGATGGATAAGTCTATCTCATTCATCAGCTCAATCAGCAGCCCAAGTACCTTCGTCACACATCTTCATCTTCTAACTTTGCCACTATTACTATTAAAGTGATATTTTGGCCTCTATAAGACTTGCTTTTTGTTTTCTTTCCCAATTTTGTAACAACAAGGGTGGTCAAGAAAGATGGCTGTTTGTTGAGCCCACTAGAGACCCCATGTATGCAAGGATTACAATACTAAACATGTATTTAAAATGCCATTTGGGATATAATACTTCTGAGATTCAGAAGGTCTCTGGTTTATAATTTTCATTATTATTCATCATTATATTAAAATTAAATTAAATCTCTGTTGGCCTTCTAAAACTAAGTAAGTTGCTTTTTAATGCCATGTAGAACATTATTTATCATTTGTTTTGGTAATAAATTTCAACTGTAGAATGTTCATTGAAAAACAAATTGAAATTGAATGAAGTTTTTAAAAAATGAATGGAAATTGGCTATAGTAAATGCATAACAAATTCAGAAGCAATTATGAACTGTCCATGAGCCTGCTTTAAAAAACTCACCCCATTATTCAATCAAAAGCTTTTATCTTCCACATTCAAAAGTAGAATATTCTTCTGAGTAATACAATAACTAATATTTTTTTAAAAGTTTCCTTGTTAGAAATTTTGATATTCTTGATTACCTTTGGGAAGCTACTCAATAAACTAAATTAATATCCATTTCAGAATGTGCCCCTCCCACAAATACTTGCTTTCATAATTATATACCTTTGCTAAGGTATCTTTTTTAAAGAAAAAGGAGGAAAGAAAACAATAATTTTGGAAGTACTGGATAAAGTAAAAAGAACATTAACCTAAGAGACCTGGTCACTTAATTCCAGCTATGTATAGTGAACTGGCAGCATAATTTTAGACTGAACCCATCTAGGTCTTACTTTCCCTAACAGTTACCTAGATAAACCAATAGATCACTCCACCTATAAAATGTGAGCATTTTACCCTGCCTGGGATGTGGGAGTGGGCATGCAGAGTTTTATTAACAGATTTGCTTTTCCATTGGTACTTATTCAATGGTTGGGATTTTAAAAGCTAAATATAATGAATATTTTCAAATTCCAGGCTTTGAAAGTAGTGCAGATGGGTTAAATTTAGTAGGCTTTCTCCTGTTTTCTATAAACTTTCATTTCTTTTAAGATTCTTTATAGGGCAAGACTTCATCTAACAAAACCAAATTCTCAATCTGCAGACACCTAATACAAAGATAAACATTAAGACTTACTTGCAATTTTTTAAAAAATTTCCAGAAATTCTTTACCTTCATCAACAGAATCTGAAGTGCTGCTTTTTTCCAGAGAAAGATATTCATTTTTATTCAAATCCAGCGATTTTGATGGCATTCTACTTAACCTCTTTTCTGAAGTTAGTAACGGACTCTTTTGGATCTGTTTCTCACTTTCAGGCTCCTCTTTTCCTAATGCCTAAAAGGCATATAATACAGTTAGTGAAAAACAAATTTTAAGCCTAGATTTTACAGTGAGAACTTTTATTTAAAGATTATTAAAGATGTTTTCAAATACTGCTCTTTGAAAAATATTTGTAGCATTTTGTTTATTAGGGTTGAATCAATCACATTGCCAAGGCTGCTAAATGTGGGCCCATGAAATGTCAGTAAATAATACATGCCTTCCTGAAATCATCTTCTTACACAGTAATAAACAACAAATTTATATAAAAGAACTCACATAAAGTTAATGTCATGTGAAATAATTAGGCAGAAGGAAAAGGGACAAAGGGCAAAAATAATGCAATAATCAGTTTTTTAGAATGAACAAAGGAGAATAACCAAACCCACTAGTTTTCCCAGCCAATGCCTGCCTTATCATCTCAAGGAAGAGAATTCACCTACCTCTCAAAACCAGTAACTAAAGCAGAAAGGGGAAAGAAAATAGAGAGATAAAAGTCACATAAGAGTACAGTGGGGAAGACAAGATTCAAAGGGAAATTAATTTCATAGCAAACTCAAAAGCACTGTTTAGGCTTTACTGTTAAGAGCCTAAGCATTAAAATATATTCAATATATGATGCTATCTATACCTTTGGGGATGGTTTGATAAAGACATGTCATTTCTACAGTAAACTGAATGCTAAGCATTAAAGCATGAATACAATTACTATGTTAATATTCAGATAGGCTAGTTTTACAATCAGGCTTAGTAGGACAGTGTAAAAAAATAAAACTGTATAAACTGTACAGCAAAGTACTTCCTTGCAATATCTATGTGTACACAGATGAAAGAGAGCAAAAGCTATATACACAATTCTTTGACTTCCTGCCCCAGGAGATTCTTAAGCAACACTGAACAGAAAAACAACTCTAGGGAGGATATAGGTTTCCATTGGCCACCCAGAAGCATAACAACAACTGGGAACCAGGACACAATTTACTAAAGGATTAGACTACCCTAGTCAGAGGAAAGATTCTTTAGGCAGAGATTACTACTAAAATCAAGAGCTCATGTGTTTGGGAGTTCCACACTATAAAGCAGCATGCTTAAGCAGCACCAGGGCTCTAACATATGCTAAGTAGAGTAAGTTTCCCTAACTCCACATTTATGTTTCCCCTCTTGTTGCTAATTAAATTATATTTCTTATAAAGAATATAGATAGGGCTTGGAATATAGCTTAGTGGTAGAGTTCTTGCCTAGCATGCGTGAAGCCCTGAGTTCAATCCCCACCATGGGGGGGGGGGGTATAGATTGATACATATAAGAAAAGTAACAGTGATTATTTCAGTGGGTGGCATTTAGACAGTTTTTATTTCTTCATTTATTCTTCTACATTTCAAAAAGTTTTACAAAGAGTGTTAATTTTAATAACTTAAAAAGCATGTTTTCATCTTGGAAAAATAATTGCTTCAGATTTTTTTGGAAAAATAATTGCTTCAGATTTTTTTCTTATTTCTAACTTGTGCTGGAAGTGAAAATAAGCCAAACTAAGTGACACACAATATTTGTTGACATCTGAGAATCTCCCCAAATTGCTCTTGAAAGCAAAAGGGAAAATAAGGAATAAGAACCAAATTTCTATATTACTTATATTCCATAACCTAAAAACAACTATACTAAACACATCAAGGAATGTCTGATTGATCTCATAACACTGTTACTCTTCTATACTCCATTCTTTTATTGAGATCAAATGTGACCTTCTTTAGGAACAAAACTAGAGGCAAGATCCAACAGGTTAAGTATTCAAGAGTTGGTATAGAAGAAATTGTAGAGAGGTTGTAGGAAGGACTCAAGCAGAGATTAGCAGTTCTGAAAACCCAGTCCTTAAAGTCAGACTTCTATAAAAGAATAAGGAGACTACACGAAATCCCCTAACTTGTTACCTCACCCAAGTTCAATAGTTTCATCATCTCAGTGAGAACATGTAAAGAGATTCACATCCAGAGTCAAATTCCTTGTATCAGTAGTGAGTCCTTAAGTGTCTCTCAGTGCATACATTTTTCAAGAAATCCACAACACAAAACCAGGCTGAGGTAGTTGCATGATAGATGATGGTTGCCTAAGGCAAGTTCATAACTTAGGGCCTTTCACATAATAAATTCCTTTCCATGTTTTCCCAACATTTACACAGAGGAAATGCTGGAAGCTCCCTGGGGGAGAATAGAAAACAACCACTGCTGGCCATAGGTGGGTTCACTTTCAATTAAAACAGTTTATGGTTTGAAGTTACTTAATGTTTGCTAGGAACTGTTCTAAGTATTTTCATACCTATTAGTTCATTTAATTCTTATTTTTTAAAACCCTATGAGCTATTATTTTTACTTTATAGTTGGGAAAAGAAAGGTAGAGTTTAGTAATTAAATAGATTATCAGTCATCTCAAAAAGACAAAGGAGCTTTACCTGAGAGGGATCACGTTGGCAGAGGGGACAAACTGATTATCGAAATAATAATAATGACTCCTAGTTATTGAAACTCACTGAAATTTAAAAACTAATTACACTTATAATGATCCTTGAAAAGATGAAGGAAGAAACTGACCAACTAACCATAAAGCCCAGTAGTTAACTGGACCTGTCTCTTCAGTAGGTGGCTTAAGAATCATCTATTGTTACTCCTCCATTTCTCCCTTCAAAACAAATTCTCTTCATCGCACTTACTACTCTCCCTGGAGAAAATTCTGCAAACTACAAATTTCTACATCTTGTGATTTTTTAAATGCATTTATCCTCCCCATTGACAATGCTCAGAAACTGCCTGGTAGCACTATACCTTATCCAGCTCTAAACAAAACCACATTTTTCCCCATATAACCTCTGCTACTTACATACTTAAAACTCTTCTCATAAAATAGAAGCCTGATGTCCTAAAGTTTTTAAACATTTTGCAGATTGCATTTTTTACTTTATCTTATATTGTGACTACCACATGGCAATATCAGATATATTTTAAAGGAATAACATATACTAACTCCTTTTGATGAATTTCCATCCAATGACTCTGTTTCTGAAACTTGATGAATTGATTCACGGGTAAAACTGATAGACTTGGATAATTTTTCATCTCTTTCCCCAGAATCATCCACACCACTTCTTCTGGGACTGCTGTTAAGAAACACATCATTATAAAAATAAAAAGTCACCTCCACACAAATAAGTTATTTAGACTCCTGGAATCTTTTTTATTATAAACCATTTTGATGGCAAATGGACTATTGTACTGGAGCAAATAGGCCTCTACTTATACCAAAGCTATCTTCTTAAATCACAAGCAAATCGACTTTATTCCTAAAAACAAATCATATAGGTAATATAAAGTTTTATAAATTTCAGAAATCATTAAAAAAATTAACAAAGTACAAGCAGCCAACAACAGCAGCTCAAACGAGTTGGGGACAACCATGAAAATTTGAAAGGTTCAGGGAGGATGTGTGAATTGGACATCAATCAGCACAGAAGACAGTTTTTACATCTCCTTCATTCTGACTCAGATCCAGCTGAAATGGCCAATCCCTCTCAGAAATGGAAGATCCTACTATCTGAGTCCATCAATGAATCTTGCCCTCTCATGATTCTTCTCAATACTAAGAACAAGGGGTAAGAAATAGCTTTCAAATGATCACAGGGCCAAGACTACCATGAATGTCTTAGTATCTGCTTTTCCCATCTCAGGAAGCATAAAGAAAGGAAAGAGATTAAATACAAAAGGAGCATAACTGATCTAATTTCCAGTGCCCAACCTTATCAGGCAACTACAATTCCCATACAATCATAACTATGTACATTTAAAGCTCTTCTGCTAAAATAAAGTAGCAGCCTGATTCTCACACAATATAATCCTGAGGAAGGAAAAAAAAGCCAAAGGGTATTTCAACCCTGTTTTACTCCGCCCAAATAATACTTAAGGTCTGTTACAAATTATTCTTGGCCAGGCAGAATGGCAGGCCTCTGATGAACTAAACAAGAAAAATGGGTTGTCAGGACTAGCCTACCAGTTGAGTGTCTACACTTAAGGATTTTAAGGATGGAGATGAGATACGGAGAAATAAGGAGAGACTGAGAATGAAGAGAGAATATGGAAGCCCTGAGGAAATAAAGGTTTGAAACAAACAATGCTTCTTTCAGAGACTAGAAGAATGGGAAAAGGAATGAAAAGGAAATCAGAGTCCTGCCACATATTTTATTAGGAAAAAAGTTACTAGAAGAAAGTAGCAGTGCATACATTTGGCAAGAGATCTACAACACAAAACCAGGACTGGTCACATTGAAAAGCTGATCCTAAAAGTCTGAAGCCCCCTGCCTTTTGCAAAGACTAGAAACTTTTCAAGATGGCAGGGATTTTAAAGGTCATCTAGTTTAGTGGCCTCATTTCATAGATGAATAAATTGAGGATCAGAAAGGTTAAAAGATTTGCATGAGGTTGCTCAGCTACTTGATGGCCCAGATTAGAATCCAGATCTTGTTTACCACAGTCCGAGTCTCTTTGCATTAGATCAGTTGCTTTTCTACCCAGCTTCAGTACCTGAGAGAAACTTGTAAACTTTACAAGGAAAGTAGTATAATGGAAATTTTTAACTTTACAGAAAACTAATAAAATATGCATATTGTACCTGGTAAAAAAATCTATAAAATATTGATGCTAAACTGAAGCAATACAAATAGGATCAGCATCACTAGAAGACTAGCTAGATGACAAAAAATTTTATACACACTGTAAAATCTTCAAAATATTTCCATTTTAAGATAAGCTATAGATTTTTAACAATGGCCTTAACATATAATTCATACAACAAAAAATTATCCTTCAATAAAGAGTAAAATTCAGTTGTTTATAGAGTTGTACAAACATCACCACTACCTAATTTTAGAACATTTTAATCACCTCAAAAAGAAAACCTGTACCCATAAGCTGTCATTCCCATTCTTTCTTCCTCTTAGAGCCTAGCAACTACAAACATACATTTTCTAGGTATTAATGAATTCTGAACTCCATTTCATGTACATGGTATTATACAATATATGGTCTTTTGTTACTGGCTTCTTCCAGTTAACATAATGTTTGCTATAGAATTTTAAAGTATTACCCTGTTTGTTTTTATTGCTATGGCCCAAACTTGCCATTAGATAAAATGCACTTTTACTCGAATGGTTAATAAAAAATGTCCACTCATTGCCAGGCATGGTGGTGCACATCTACAATCCCAGCTCCTCTAGAGGCTAAGGTAGGAGGATCACAAGTTTAAAGGCTATTTTGGGTAAGTTGGTAAGACCCTGTCTCAAAATGTAGCTCAGTGCCTCTAGGTTTAATCCCCAGTACTGCAAAAGACAAAACACAATAACAACAAAAATGTTCACTCTTCTAAATGAATCCGAATCTGTTAAAAATATATTTCTCTACTCATAATTTCTTTATCACATTATTTGTTTCTCCTTCATGGCTCTTATCTTGTCATTATTTGCATCCCCATAGTATTATAAACTTCTTTTATTAATGTACTCAATATTTACTGAGTGCCAGCCACATGCCACACACAAATGCTACGATATCCTTGAGTAAGTCATAGTATCATTATGTTCCTCAAGACATGTGCCATTTACTTTACTTTATTTTCATCTATAAACTCAGAGATTTCACCAGTAATTCTCCAGACCCTTAGTAAAAAGATGAATTAAAACTAAGCTGTGAGGGGCTGGTGTTGTAGCTCAGTGGTAGAGCACTTGCCTAGCATGTGTGAGGCACTGGGTTCATTTCTCAGCACCATATAAAAATAAATAAATAAAACAAAGGTACTGAATTGTCCATCTACAACTAATATATAGATAGATATATAGATATGTATATATATACAGATAGATAGATAGATATGTATTTATGTGTGTGTATGTGTGTGTGTATAAAATGAGAATTTCATATTTTAAAAAAAATAAGCTATAAAAACGGTAAAGGGGGATCATAAACTGAAATCAATTTCCATGCATATATAAGTTTGTCGGAATGAACCCAAATACTATGTATAGCTATAAAACTTCAATAATAAAAATTAACCAAGCTTTAAGCAAATTCTAGGTGACAGTTTGTAGTTTACATTTCTTCATATGTCTCGAATTTGGCAAACTATTCTCCATGCCTATCTTTTACTCCACTCTACCTCAAAGAACAAGGCAAACTGTACCCAAGGGTGAATTAATAGAGATTCAGAATTAGTAGAATCTAAAATAAGTCCACCTTAAAGGCTAATAAACCTTGACATTTCAAAACATTTTGCTGTACCTTTGCTGCACATTATCTTCAATCGACAGTGACAAGTTTTCCATCTCTTCAGCATTTAAACCTAGCTCAGTGCCATAGTTCTGCTGGAGAAGTTGCCAGAATTCTTGTCTGGTCAGACTCTAAAATGACAGAAACATAATGAGTTTTAGATAATATAAAAGATAATATAACACAGTGATTTAAAACATGAATATTAAAGTTAAAATGACCTGTGGAACAGCTACCAAAAGTGTGGCCTTGGTAGCTTTCTGATTTTTATAAACCTTCATTTTCTCTATAAAAATGACTTAAAGCCCATCTGACAGAGTTGATATGAGATATGTACAAAATTGTGATTTTATATTTTGTTTATATTTTTCAAGACAGAGTCTCACTACATTGTCTAGGCTGATCTCAAACTCTTGGGTTCAAGTGATTCTCCTGTTTCAACACCCCAAAAAGCTGGTACTATAAGCACACATCATCACACCTGGAAAATGATGATTTTTTAAGTATGTAATACAATAACTACTGTAGGTGGGAAGTAAAAATGTTTAAAATTTTGTCTTTATAAAATAATTTGTAGTTTCTGGATCTGAAATCCAACAGCCTACCACGACCACTGTTATCACCATTCAGCATCCTAAATGCCAACTTGGAATACATCCTTTTAATCCATAATGTATCTGAATATTTTAGCTGCATTTAGAACCTGATATACCAATACACTTCAAATTATATTTTCCTAAAATTCAAAATGCAAGAGGCTGGACTTCAGAATTTCCTTTACTTTTAATAAAGTCTAGTTTGTTCTCTGTCTTTTACCAGTGCTAAAAATCATCAAATACTCCAGGCACAGTGGAGCACACCTGTAATCCTAGCAGCTCAGAAGGATAAAGCAGGAGGATTTCTAGTTCAAAGCTAGCCTCAGCAAAAAGCAAGGCACTAAGCAACTCAGTGAGACCCTGTCTCTAAATATAATACAAAATAGGGCTGGGATGTGGCTCAGTAGCTAAGTGCCCCTAAGTTCAATCCCTGGTACCCCCCAAAAAACCCCAAATCACCAAATACAGCACATTTATGCAAAAGAATGATATTATGATAAAACAGGAAGCATTATAGTTAATTACATGATTAAGCAAGGTAGAGGGAGGCAGCTTAACACTTGAAGATATTGTCAATAAGATTCTTCATCTCTTTCATTCATTCAACAGGTATTTATTGAGTACCTACCAAATGTATACCACTCTACTAGATGCTAAGGGGTATAAAAATGAAGTAGAAGTTAAGTTCTTGACCCTCAAATAATTTCTATTATAACTGAAGAGTCTTGGGACACTTTTAAGTTAAATATGACAATATATGATTATGTACTTAAGTGCTGGTAGAATCAAGATGACATAAAAGTATAAAAGAAAAATTACTACTATGGATTAGGGTGACCTGTTATGTTTTCACACTGGTTTTCAGCTGAACTGAAAGAAAAAACATGAATGAGAGCAGGGGAGAAATGAGAAAAGTAGAGGAGAGAGAAACCAACATAAAAGTACAGACTAAATGCATGAACATAAGTAATATTTGTTTCATGGTCAGTAATAGTTTGTCAGCCCGATTGGAGTAAAAATTTAAAGTTGGGTAACAGTAAAAATAAATATAGATTTAACAGGGCTAAAATGTATATAGATGCCTGGAATTCTTGTGCAATATTTCCTATAACAAATATATTTCCTTTTTTTCTCTTTTTTTTCTTTTCTTTCTCTAGTAGCTGTGGTATCTTTGTTTGATATTTATACTAGATGACCTTCATTACATTTTGTAGAACCTCAAAGAGATTAAGAACAAAATTTCTGCACTTTTTCCCCCAAATTTTTATAATTGGTGTATTATAGTTGTACATACGGGATTTGTTGTTACATATTCATACATGCACACAATACACAATATAACAATATAATTTGCCTAATATTACTCAGATTTCTTCACCCTTGACTGCTAATTCACTGTCTGCCATGTCAGATCACTAGGATACCACAAGAACATTTGATTAAAGTTCAGGTGTTATTTATCAATACCTTCAACATGTTGAAAATATCCGAGTATTTACCTATAATAAAGCTACTCAGGCTAAGTAAATGGGCAACACTCTTTGCTTTGAGCTATTGTGTTAACCTAGAGTGGATATGTCATTGGAAATAATGTATGTCTAACAAATAACAATCTTCTAATATTTACTATTCAATATAACCACTTTTTGGTGGACAGAGTCTTTTAAGACATAGGTCCCAGAGAAGAAAAATTAACAAAATAAAATAAAAAGGATCACTGGTGGTAGAGAAAGATGAGGAACAACTGTCTTTGATCCTAAAGAAACCCACCATACATTTCTAACTTCCACTCCCAAAGAGTCATTTGCTTTTCATAAAGACAACTTTACTACTAATTAACTCATTCTTTCAAAGACTATCTTCAAAATATTTTAGTGTCATGTAAGGATAGTTAGCTTTATAAAGAGAAGCAAACAATATTTCAGTATACTTGTGTAAGATTAACCTCTCAAACTTTTCAAAAACAAATAGATATTTCCAAAGAAAGACTAAAATAAACAAATCAACAAATACTCAAGACAGCTTCCTAACAGTGAAAGAAATGAAACTTATAAGTAAAATACTAACAACAAAAATGTAATTTTATTTGACTACATAAATAAATAAAAATTTTAAAATTTTTAACAAATAATACTAGGAAGTTAATCACAGGATAATTTCAATGTGCTTTGACCTATTAAATGAACACACACATGTGTGCACGCATATATATATATATGTTAATGGGAAACAAAACTCATTGAATTCACCATGCTGTAAATTTGGTAATTTGTTAAACATCACTTTTCTACAAAGCTGTCCAGTTGTCATAAAAGCACAGTATGTTCAGCAATTCTGAACATTCAAACATTAAAACATGTTCAACCTGAATTAATAATTCTTTCAATAATCAGCAGTAGAATCAATCTGCTTGAGTAATCTTACAAACAACCTAAATTTGAAACAAAATTTAGACCACCTACCTTCAAACAAAGTAGAATCTCTCCAGTTCAGCCTACAGAGTAGTTTAACAAAATAAAGATGAACCAAGCAGTAATCAGATAAGGCTCAAAAACCAGCAGATCAATTTCTGGCCCAGAAAGCTTTGTATTCCCAGTATGCTGCAAACTCTATCTGAAGCAGAGTACCAAATATTTAATGACAACTACACAAAATCACTGCTTCAGTTTCCTAATTTTGTTATGAGATGTTTTTCCATGTAAAAGAAAAGTTCTAGTGTAGTTTAAAGCACTTTATTTGTTGCTTCCTGGTTTGCAGTTCCAGCACTCTTTCCAAGGCTACAGGTCAGAATGCACAATTGAAGTTATACCTCACTCTACAGGTTCCTAAGCCACTCCTACTAGAAGAGGAGAAGTAAACAGGGTTTTATTAAAGGGACAGTTCCTAATTCTTCCGTTCTATACATGGTGTAGAGACAAGATGCAAATGAAAATATCTTGCTCATGCTCAATTACTCTAAAAAAAAAAACAAAACAAAAAACCTACTGCAACATTTTCAAATTTCATTTGAAAATTTAACTGTTAAAAGATTAAATTTTCTTCTCCATGATAGTACTTTTAACTCAATTCCAGAAATATGATAATTACTTCTTCATATACCACTTCTTCAATACTGACATAGCATTCCCATCTGACTCTTCTATGACTACTATCGATTGTATCTCTTGAGTATTATAAATGGAATTTCAGGAAATAGCAGGAAGAGCCAGCTATTCAGGTGGAGCAATTCCAGTGAGTACTTGGCACATCTTTCATCATTGAAAAGTAATGATAACATCTTGATTTAGTTCTTTCCTTTGAAAATATTTCTGACTTTAATCCATTCAGAATAATTTCCTGGACTATAATAAACACTACAGTCTTATCTGCCAATTCCAATTTATTCCAAAGATGAAGAGTTTCCTTCTAAATTTCATTTTTTAAAGTTAAACATCCTAATTTCTACCAATTTATTGACAGAAGGTCAAATGCTACTTGATGAACTACAACACTTGACCTTTCTGGGGTTGCTAAAATCTAATCATTTTTACAAGGGTAGAATGAGAGAGCAAAATGACATGGAGAAGACCACTCAAATGAAGAAAGCACACTATGGGGGCTAGCTTCCACATATAAAATTAAGAGCTTTTAGCCCACGAAGCAAGTTCTCATTGGCTGAAACTATAGATGAATACTCTCCACCTATGAGAATAAAATGTATTGTAATATTTATCTACTTCTTTTGCTAACTATAAAAATCCTCATAGCAAAGCAAACCACTGGTATATAGAGCAGAGTTTTAATTCAGGAGATTTAAGAAGGAAAACAGAACCTAAAACTGAGCCCCAAGAAAGAACAACATACAAAGGATAAGTAGAGAATGAGTGGCCAACAAAAAAAGACTGAGGGAAATATCAGAGAGGGAAGAGGAAAGTCCAGAAAGAATGATATCATGGAAGTGAAGGATAGAAGGTGTTTCAAAATGGAGGGAGTATACAAAGTTGTCAATGCTACTGAAAGGCAGCACATGTGGCAAATGCAAGCCTCCAGAGGAATGAAGCAGGCTGGCAGGCCAAGCAACATGACTAGCATATGAGTGCTGGGGGAAGGGAAAGAGAGACTTCTTGGGAAAGAAGGAAGGGCCAGTTCTTGAAAAACCTTGTATGCCATGCTTTAAACTATGGACTTTACATTGTGAAAAATCACCTAGTAGTTTCTGTGAAAAAGTAATTGTGCTTTCAAAAGAAAACTTTAAAAACTACCATTACTTGGCAACAACCTCAAAAGCAGATTAGAATGTTGTAAAAGAGATAATTAGGAGACTAAGTGATGCTGCAAGCTAGAAATGATGAGAACCTTGGTGATTAACTAGACATGTTGACAAAGAAGAGGTAAGAAACAAGGATATTCTTGGGTTTCTGGCTCAAATGACCCGGCTAAAGTTGGTATGGTTCACTGACCAAGGAGAGTAGGTGGAGTGCTGCCAAACAAAAGGTAAAAAAGTGGGAACAATACAGAAATATAAATACTTCTATCCTACCAGGCTACTATGTAGCAAATGTGACTAAAATAGTTAGCAACTTCACATTTATCTTTTTCAAGGTAGGTTTGAATGTTGCATTTATTAGATTTGTAGCACTACTAGAAAACTTCTAAAATTCTAAGTAACTCCAAAAAGAATGATCACTAGACAGCGGATTAAGGTAGAACAAGGGGATTTGATCAAGCTAAGCTGTCTAGAGAAGAATGCTACATGACACTTTTCTAAAAGGTCTCAGAAGGTGACATAAAGCTCTGTAAATTAACTAATATTTGAAGAACAGCCTTATTACTGCCCATGCCCTAGACTGGGGCTCAGAGAAGCTGAGCTAAATAGGTCACACTTACAAACTACATTATAGTGATTAAGTTGGAAATATACTAAGGCATAAAAGGGTTATATTGCTTGCTAGGGATAAGAAATCTCATTCTACCATGCAGGGCACCTGAATACCTTGGAAGTCAGATTAGTAATCATAAAATTGCATGGTAAGCATGGAATCTGAGCTTTAGGGAACAACTCACTGTGACCTGTGCAGCCTAATGTCCTATCTCTGCACTCTTTCTCTGCTGACCAGAGTCTGCCTCTGTTACCCTACTTTTCTGTCCTGAGTCTTAAGTTCTTGGCAGAATTCTGACCAAGCCTCCTTCACACTCACATATTCTTTCTTTATATATTCACTAGTATATTTAGTGAATTGTTTCAATCCTTCCCTCACCCAGCACCCCAAAAGTGAAGCTGGAATGACATGTTTCAGAATTTGGAGTGGGTGGATCTGTATGTATTTTAAAAAGCTCCCCATCACCTCACCTGTAATCTAACAATACATGCTATGCCCCCCTGCCCTTTAAGAATAACCTGAAAGTCATGCTTTCTTTTTAAGCCTTAAAATTTGAAATGAGTATAGATTTCTGCTCTATTAGGCTCTAGATTTAAATACTCTCAGAAGGTACTCTTAAATTTCTGGGAAACCTAGCTTCCTTGTAACCTCCCAAGTACTGGCAAGAGACGACTATGCTCTAAGAAAAACTGTGCCACAAAAGTAAATTTGGAGTCTGTATGCATTCTATTATCATTAATCCTGAATCCAATAAAACAATAATATAATTGAAATATGAAAGGATTAAGAGCTTTAACCAAAGAAAAGCAAAAGTTTTAAACTTTAACCCTTACTACTACTAATTATCTTTTATATCTATACCCCATTATTTTAAATTCAAGTGTATACAGAATAGATTTTATTTTATACTGTACTGTACATTGTTTCAAGATAATTTTTTCACCCTATGTATATAGGAGGCTAAAGAAATTAAGTTAAATACACATTGGATTTTGGGTAAACTCTGAATTATTCTGAAACCAAATTTCTGAGTTTTCTCTCCATTCTTTGGTTTTTCATTTAACAAATCTTCTTAATTAAGAGTACTGATTATTTTGACCTGAAATCGTTAAAATTCCATAAATTGTGTCATTCAAAAAGTATTTATTGGACATATGCTACATGTAATATAAAACTTATTATCTAAACTGGGAATACTTTTGAGAGTCAAGGGACACAGTTAATATTTACTTTGACAGAGGCTTAGACCCAGACAGTTTCTGACTGTACTAAGTAGACTGAAAAATATGCCAAACCTGAGCTCTGTCACTGGACATACAGCAGTAAACAAGACAGACATTGTCCTTATTCTCAGATGTTTATAGTCAAACAAGGAGAAGAAAAACAGAACAAAGATCAAAGAAAATAAATGGAACTGAAGATAGTAACATTAAGTGAAATAAGTCATACAAGTTTGCATATTTTCTCTCATATGTGGAATCTGGTGGGTGAGTTGGATGCCATGATAGTAATAGGGAGAACTTTAGAGAGGAGAAAGAGTTTGGGGGATGGGAAGGGAAAGAAATGGGGGTTGGATATAATCAAAGTATGTTATTTGCAGGCATGAATACATCACAATGAAATGCATTATTCTGTATAATTTAAATGAACTAATAAAAATAGAATAAAGAATCATAACTATAATGTTATAAAAGAGAAGTGCAAAATATAAAGAAAGATGAATAATAGAATGACATCAGATTTATTAAGGAGTTTCAAATAGGGCAAGAGGTGAGAATAAATGGGTTACAAGTTCTAGAAAGAAAGAACATATTTGAAGATCTAATGCATAAAAAATGAAGAACATGAAAAAAAAAGAAGATGATAATGAGATGTGGTTGCAGTTATGGACTATGTTAGATTATGTAGCCTCTATGTAAAGTTTTTAGATTTTAATTCCAGGTGCAATTGGTATTAAATAGGAAGTTGAAATAGGTCTTAGCATTTTTTTAAAAAACATAACTTTGGCTGAAGTATTGTTCAGGGTTTGACCAACTGTTTCTATAAAGAATCTTATAGTAACTATTTTAGGCTTTGTGGGCCATATAGTTTCTGTTGCAAATATTGAACTCTATTGTTATAGTGAAAACATAAAAATATGAGAATGGGTGTGATTCAATAAAACTTTATTTTTAAACACCAAAATTTTAATTTTACATAATTGCCACTATCATGAAATGTTATTTTAATTTTTTTTTAACCATTTAAAAATGTACAACCCATTTCTTGTGGGAAGACCATTAAAAACAGGAGACAGAACTATTTGGTTCTGGAGCAGGGACTAGTTGAAATTAAGCAAAACAGAGCTGAGGAATGTTGTGGGAAAGATCCTAAAACTTATCTTGAACCATGGTTGAAACATGGCCATGTTCAAGTCTTTGGATAATTTGGTTATTTTTAATGTTGAACATGCCTCTCTATTCCAAGAGGGCACTATACTCTCATTTTCATAAGGAATTTTGTTTCTGTTCTTTAATATGACAACAAACAATGCTTAAGCATCTATTTATATTTTAAATACTAAATTAAACTGTCCTAAAAAGAAATTTTAAGCACTGTAGAATTCACCCCCCCCCAAAAAAAGATCTAGAAAAACAAAGGGAAAACTACCTACCTATTTTGTATTTTCTATTTTCCTACTGAATTTGAAGAACAATGCTAAATAACAGATAGAAAACATCAATTGTTTATATTAAAAGTCTGCCCTCACTCCAATCTGGCTGCTTGCAGAATCAGCTGGGAGAAATGAGTCTGGCTGGGAATTTGGAAGAGTGGAAGCAAGGGTAAGAGAGATTGAGTTTGGAGACTGAACCCAAGACCAGGAAACATGGGGGCCACAGGTGACATAGAGGACTAAGAATTGGCTCCTCTAACACACAAGTGGAACTCAGGCGAGGTCCCTGGGGTACAGTCTTTCTGCATAGACCAGCAATCACTGGGCCTTGGAGGTGCACTGATTTAAAATATCCAGACCCATTGGCATTCAGGGAAGAGCCTGGAGCCCACCTAAGCCTAAACAGGAATTCTGCCTATGGGATTACCTCTCCCATTCCACCAATCCGGAGGAATCAATAAACTAAATTAAAAATTCAATTGAAAGCATCACCAACAGTCTAGATCACTTGGAAGACAGTTTTAGGCAATTAAGACAAAATATATAATCTTGAAAACAAAGTTGACCATGGAGAAAAGATGGTAAGAGACCATGAACAGAACTTCCAAGAAATATGGGATAACCTGAAAAGACAAAATTTAAGATCTACTGTGATAGATGAAGGCTCAAAGATACAAACAAAAGGAAATGCACAATCTTCTCAATGAAATAATACCAGAAAATTTCCCAAACATAAAGGATGAAATGGAAAATCAAATATGGGAGGCTTACAGGACCCCAAATATACAAAATTCCAAAAAACCCACACCAAGATATATTATTATGAAAATGCCTAATATATAGAATAAGAGAATTTTAAAGGCTGCCAGAAAAATGACAGGTAACATTTAGAAGGAAACCAATCTGAATCTCAGATGAGCTCTCAACCCAGACCCTCAAACCTAGGTGGTTCTGGAATAATGTATACCAAGCTGTTGGGGGGGAAAATGGATGCCAGTGAAGAATACTATGCCAAGAAAAATTAAGCTTCAGGATGGATGATGAAATAAAAACCTTCCAGATAAAAGTTAAAAGAACTCATAACTAGAAAGCCTGCATTACAAAACATACTCAATAAGATATTTCATGAAGAAGAAATAAAAAATAAAAGTGAAAACAAGCAAAGGGAGTAACTATACTAAAATAACAGTGAATCAATGGAGAAACTAATTCAAATTTAAAAAAGAAATAAATCAAAATGACAGGGAATAAAAATCATATCTCAATAAGAACACTGAGTGTAAATGGCTTAAACTCATCAATCAAAAGACAGATTGGCAGACTGGATTTAAAAAACAACACCCAACAATATGCTATCTCTAAGAGACTCAACTCATAGGCAAAGACATTTGACAGACTGAAGGTAAAAGGATGGGAAAAAATATATTATTCACATGGATCTCATAAACAGGCAGGGGTTTCTAGTCTTGTGTCAGATAAAGTGGACTTCAAGCAAACATTAATCAGAATGGACAAATAAAAACATTCATAATGCTAAGGGATCATACATCAACAAGACATAATAACTGTAAATATTTATGCCCCAAACAATGGAGCATAATGTATGAGGTTTTTATAGAATTTTATAGCTATGCTCCTGTATAATCTATGGATTTTTTTCTTTGTTTTTTTCTTGGATAGGCAGAATTAATATTGTCAAAATGGCTATCCTACCAAAAGCACTATTCAGATTTAATGTAATTCCTATTAAGTTTCCAATGATGTTCTTCATAGAAATAGAAAAAGCAGTCATGAAATTCATTTGGAAAAATAAAAGGCCCAGAATAGCCAAAGCAATCCTTAAAAAAAAAAAGTGAAGCAGAGGCATCACAATACCAGACTTAAATAATAAAACAGAGCTATAGTAACAAAACTAGCATGGTATTGGCACCAAAATAGACATGAAGGCCAGTGATACAGAATAGAAGACATAGAAACAAACCCACATAAATACAGTTATCTCATACTAGAGAGAGGCTCCAGAAACATGCACTGGAGAAAAGATAGCCTATTTAACAAATGGCACTGGGAAAACTGGAAATCCATATGTAGCAGAATGAAATTAGACCTCTATCTCTCACCCTGCACAAAACTCAACTCTAGGTGGATCAAGGACTTAGGCATTAGACCAGAGACCCTATGCCTAGGAAAAAACAAAGTAGGACCAAATCTCAATCATGTAGGCTTAGGAACAGAATTTCACAATAAGACTCCTAAAGCACAAGAAGTAAAATCAAAAATCAATAAATGGGATGGATTCAAACTAAAAATCTTCTTCTCAGCAAAGGAAACAATAAAGTACATGAAGAGAGAGCCTAAAGAATGGGAGAAAATCTTTGCCACCTATACTTCAGATATAGCATTAATCTCCAGGATATATAAAGAAATTTTTAAAAATTACCTCCAAAAAATAAATAACTAAAACAACAAATGAGCTAAGGAACTAAACAGGCTCTTCACAGAAGAGGATAATAAGCAATCTATAAATATATGAAAAAATGTTCAACATCACTAACACAGAAATGCAAATTAAAATTACACTGAGATTTCATCTCACCTCAATCAGAATGCAATTATCAAGAATACAAGCAACAATAAGTGTTGGCGAGGATGTGGGGGAAAAGGTACACTCATACATTGCTGATGGGATTGCAAACTGGTACAACCACTCTGGAAACTAGTACGGAAATCACTCAGGAAACTTGGAATGGAACCACCATTTGACCCAATTAACCCACTTCTCAGCATATACCCAAAAGACTTAAAATCAGCATATTAAGGCTGGGGTTGTAGCTCAGTGATAGAGTGCATGCCTCACATGCATGAGGCACTGGGTTCAATCTTCAACACCACATAAAAATAAAAATATTGTGTCCCTCTACAGGTAAAAAAAAAAATTTTTAAGAAATCAGCATATCACAGAGATGAGGCCACATCAATATTCATAGCAGCTCAATTCACAATAGTTAAGCTATGGAACCAACCTAGATGCCCTTCAATAGAGGAATGGATAAAGAAAATGTGGTACATGTACACAATGAAATATTACTCAGCCTTAAAGAAGAATGAAATTATGGCATTTGCCAGTAAATGGATGGAACTAAAGGCTATTAAACCCCAAAAACCAAAGGCCAAATGTTCTCAATGCAGATGATGACTCACAATAGGCGGTTGGGGGAGAGTAGAGGTTGACCACATTGGATGGGGAAATGAGAGAAAGGGAGTGTGGATGGGAATGGGATAGAGAGTGAAATGAATCAGACATAAACTTCTTCTTTTTTTTAATATTTATTTTTTAGTTCTCGGCGGACACAACCTCTTTGTTTGTATGTGGTGCTGAGGATCGAACCCGGGCTGCACGCACACCAGGCGAGCGCGCTACCGCTTGAGCCACATCCCCAGCCCCAGACAGACATAAACTTCTTATTTTCATCTATGAATACTTGACCAGTGCAACTCCACATCATGTACAATAAGAATGATGTTATACTCTCTGTACGTATTCTATATCAAAATATATTCTACTGTCATATATAACTAAAAAGAATAAATTTTAAAAATGGCAATTTGAAACAAATAAGTCTGTCCTCTAGCCCCACAAATCTCAGATAACTCAATATGCTGTATAGACAATCAGAGCCAAGCTCAAATGTTGTCAACTAAGCTGAAATGCTATAAATTACATCATAAATGAGTATGCTGGCAGTTCTAACACATATCTACTAAACTCCAACTTATGTTATGCTAAGTTATGAATGAAAAAGATGGTTCTTTAAAAAGCATTCTTTTTCAAAGGCAATAGTATGGCTCCAGCTTTTTCTGAAGCTCTTTTGTGGGACTTAATAAATAAGAAGCAAGCACATACAATCATGTTTGGTTTTCATAATACTTAAATAATCTTTCAATAATCTTTCTTCTAGATTAATTTGCTTTGTTTTTACAGCCTTCTCACCACACAAAAAAAGTAAACAGAAGTAAAAAATATTTATTTTTACTCTCAGATTTCCTAATTACAGGTAAACATAAATAAAATATTCTGAACTTAAATTCTCTAAATAGATTCCAAATATTATAACCCAAATAAAATGTATTATTCAAATTATTTATAAGGTTTTTATAGTATTTTATAGCTATACTCCTGCATAATCTATGGGTTTTTTTTCTTTACTTGTGTTTTTTTTGTTTGTTTATTTGTTTTCAGAAGTGTTACACAAGATCAAGAAATCTAACCAATGTGACTATTTCACTTCAAAAAACTAGAAGGTAGGCCAGGCACAGTGGCACAGGCCTTTAGTCCCAGAGACCTGGGAGGCTGAGGCAGGAGGATCACACATTCAAAGGCAGCTTCAGCAACTTAGCAAGGCTCTAGGTAACTTAGTGAGACCCTGTCTCAAAATAAAAAATAAAAAGGGCGGGGGATGTAGCTCAGTAGTTAAGTGTCCCTAGATTTATTCCCCAGTACCAAAACAAACAAACCAAAAAAACTAGAAGGCAAATGGGGCTTGTGAAACCCTGGACAATATCAACAGTATACACAGTACTGGCACCTAATACAGCATAAATGGGAGTTGCTATTATTGTTGTAGATATTGTATATTTTAAAAAATAGCATTGTTCTTTAAAGATCACTAGGAAAATACAAAAAATAAATAAAAAGAAGGTAGTTTTCTGTTTGTTTTTTTAGTTCTTTTTCTGGGTGAATTCTACCATGCTTAAAATTTCCTGTTAGGCCAATTTTATATAGTATTTAATATATAACAGATACTTAAACACTATTGTCTACTACAGAGCAAAAACAACTGCCATTCTCCTTTTTAAAATGAGAGTATAATTTCCACTTGAAATACAGCTGCATGTTTTGTACCTTGAGGTGTTGCTCAAGCCAGGATCATGAGCATGTGGCTCAGGGTAGGCAGAAAGCTAAAACACCAAAGAAGGACTCATGAGTCCCTTCTCCCTGCCTTTGCCTTCCTCTGACTTTCAGGCCTCTTTTTCAGACATCACCCTCACTCCAGCAAAGCTAAAGCATCCCCAGTGGGGTGCTACTTGGAACAACCTATATTCAGAGGCTTTTCTACTTTCCCTATTTCTTCTTTTATCCAGTGGTTATTTAGGACTCTTCTATTTAATCTCCACTTTCTAGCAAATTTGCCCAAATTGATTTCAAATTTCATTCCATTGTGGTTACAGAACACATTTTATATTATTTTAATCCTTTTAAATGTACTGAGGTTCATTATTACCTAGCATGTGGTCTTCTCTAGAGAATGTCATGTGCCCTTATGAAAGATACGTGTTCCTGTTGTTGCGGGGAGTATTCCATAGATGTCTTTTGGTTCTAGTTAGTTTATGGTGTTGGTCAAACGTTTTATTTCCTTGTTGACCTTCTGTCTAGTTGTTCTGTCACTGAAAATGGAGTACTGAATTTTCCAACTATTACTGCTGAATTGTTTATTTCTTCATTCAATTCTGTCAGATTTGCTTTATATATTTTAGGACTGTGTTAAAAAGCACACACATTCGTGATTGTTATGAATTCCAAATGAACTGATCCTTTTATCATTATAAAATATTGTTTTTTGCCTCTAAAAATTTTGGTATTCCTCTATTTTGTCTGATATTACTGTAGTCATCTCTGGTTAGGGTTTGCATGAAATATCATTTAATTTCCTTTACTTTCAATATATTTTTGTCTTTAAATCTAATCTGTCTCTTATATCCAGCATATAGTTGGATCATATGCTTTTTATTCTGCCAATCTCTTTCAAGTGTTTAATCCACTTAGGTTTATTTATCTGTGTAATGTCTACATTTTGCTAATTGGTTTTTATGTCATAACTTTTATGTCCACTTATTCTTCCATTACTGCTTTTTTTGTTGTTGTTGTTCCAGAGATTAAACTTGGGGACACTCAAACACTGAGTCTCCCCAGCCCTATTTTGTATTTTATTTAAAGACAGGGTCTCACTGAGTTGCTAAGCACCTCACTGTTGCTGAGGATGGATTTGAACTTGCGATCTTCCTGTCTCAGCCTCCCAAGCTGCTGGGATTACAAGTGTAAGCCACCATGCCCGGCTCCCTTATTACCATTTTATGTGTTAAAAATGTATTTTATAGTAGTTCATTTTAATATCATTTATTTATTATCTTTTACTATATTTTAATTTCTTTTTTTCCTAGAGGTGGTGGTTACCCTAGGGATAACAATTAACATCTTAATTTGTAATTATGGATCTTGTTTTGCTTCAAGTTTTTTGGAATTTGAATAGTGTAGTCAAAGTTAGGTTCAGAAAAATAAAAGAGCTCTTCATAAATTTTATTTATGTACCCAGTAGAAGATTCTTATTAAAACAAACACCTGCCTCTGGGATGAACACTTACCTTATCTAATAAAACGTTCTGCCACAACCTAAATATACTGAGGTAACTTCTGTCCCTGGCACCAAAAGATGTAAAGAAAAACTGCAAAGGAAAAAGTAATACAACAATTTTAGTAATAGAAAAGAAGGAAAAAGCATCTGCCATAGAGGTCTGCTGGGGATTTCAATGGTCAAAGCAAACTAATAGGTTACAATTGCCTACTTTATATACTCTTTTTTATTTGACTTTTTATTATAATAGGAGAAAAGCAGGTATCTGTTGTATGAACACAGTGTCTTTAAAAATAGTGTCTCACAACAAATAGTATCTTACAGCAAACACAATTTTGTCAGTATTAGTAGGGAAAGGGACTTTAAATATCATAAGCAGGTATTTATGTTCATCAAAGTTTAAATATTAGAAAATCAACTTAATTTTTAAAATTACAAATTTTATTTTATTCTGAACTTACAAAGATAAATAAATTGAATTGACTGACATTTGAGCCAAATATACAAAAAAAAAAAAAGAACAAAAAATACAAGTGGATTAAAGAGATGGACTTATTTTAAGGATCTTAATTTTAAATTATATTATCTTTTATAATCTTTGAAAAACTCCAGAAATACTTTCTACTAATTATAGATATAAACACCCATGTTAACTCTGAACTTTTTTTTGTTACAAAAGAAAAGTAGTATGTTTCAATTTATCATTCTGTTTTCAGTTCATATTTTTCTTTGCATTTAACTGATTTTTGCAAAGTCATATTGTAAAATAGGCTTTTATAGGAAAATGTGACAAGACAGCCTATTTTAAATACAGTCTCTCAGTGTGACATCTCTTCCAATCTCCTTCTTAGTGACCTTTCATGACTAAGGTGTTATCTTCAGGAATGAGATATCTTGGTTCTATGCTGGAGTTATTAAATAAAATGTCAAAAATATTTAGGGTATTGACACTTTACATAGACAGATTTTTAAAGTGCTATTTTCTGATTACTAAAATTGAAATTTTGGTAAATATTCTTCATAAAGCAAAACATTTTATAAATAGGATTTTTCCAGGAACTCTTTCAAATAATTGTATAACCATAATATATAATGTAATGGTCACTACTTATTACTGCCCACTATTCTCATTTCTTAAGCCAAATTGTTTTGCCTAATTAAGATAACCTTAAAATTCTGTGTTCAGAAACATAGATAAGAAAAATCTTGTCTATCCCATTTTCACCAGTATGCTATGTTTGCTAACCTCCACTTCTAAAACTAAATACTCCACTCTTGAACACAATCACCACATTTCCAGTTCCTTAAAACTCCCAGTTTTCTGGATAATCTTGACATATTACTACCTTCCTTTATTTCTTGCTACATATCCAACTTCAAAAATTATTAACAAGGTAGAGTGCAGTGACACTCACTTGTAATCCCTGCAACTCCAGAGGCTGAGGTAGGAGGATTTTAAGAATAGCCTCAGCAATCTGTATACAGGGTAAAAATGGGAGTTCATAATCCGCTTGAATCAAATATATGAAATAAGATATGTCAAGAGCTTTGTAATGTTTTGAACAACCAATAAAAAAAATAAATAAACTATTTTAATAACTACCAAAAAAAAAAAAAAAGAATAGCCTCAGCAACTTAGCAAGACCATTCCACTATACAAGAAATAAAAAGGGGATATAGCTTAGTAGTAGAGCATTTGCCTAGCACGTGCAAGGTCCTCAGTTCAATCCCCAGGACTGAAAAAAACAACGACAACAACAAAAAAACTATTAATAAGCGTTGGTTCAAGAATAAGCCTACTAATTCAGGAAGAGTTCTGAATAATGTACTATCTGAACCAGTGAAGCACAGAATATATTCTAGAACTTAATAAGAACTAAAAGTAAAATAATTAGTCTTCCTTTAATCATAAAGTATATATAAGTGATGAAGATTAAGCAGTACAAGAGTTTTTCCCCATTCTGATAGAAAAAGAATTCATTGAGTTAACACGGTCTACAGGAATTTAAGACCAGGGTCTATGAATTAAGCTGCTGTTCTGGTTCTATCACTTATTAGTTCTCTGACTTTGGGGCATTTCTGCCTTCTTTTCTCATCTACAAAAAGAGAATAATTGAATAATTTATGTAGCAGATTTTTATAAAAATTAAATGAGAAAACATGTGAAGTGTTTAAAATAACATCTACAACCAAGTGTTCAGTAAATGCTAGGTGTTATTATCATTATCAAAATTAATATGTTTTGCCCTGAGATTTCACGATGTATGTAAGAAACAGTAACTCATGAGCTTAAGAAGGCATGGTAAGACTGTTCACTGAAGCACTGTTATAAGAGTAAATATTAAAACTGAATTAATGATCAACGGAACCACAAGACATCTAAAGAAATACTATATAGCACTTCAAAAATCAGAGATAGATCTTTCTATAAGAGTCCATCTACAATTCCAAGAGATAATTTTGTTGGATTTTATTGTGGTGATGGTAGTCATTAATTTTGTAGTACTGGGGATTGTTGGAGCCTTGTGCATGCTAGGCAAGTGCTTTACCACTGAACTACATTCCCAGGCCACCCCCCTCCCCGGAACCCTTTTTTTAAAGACAGGGTCTCACTAAATTGCCCAGCTTGGGATTCTCCTATCTCAGCCTCCACAGTCCACAGAATTACAAGCATTCACTATTATACCCAATTTGGTGCTAATTTCTTTTAAAAAGAGAGCTGAGCCACGTACCTTGGTACCTACTTGTAATTCCAGGGACTCAGAAAGCTCAGACAAGATTGCAAATTCAAGACCAGCCTCAGCAATTTAGCAAGACCCTAAGCAACTTAGTGAGATCCTGTTTCAAAATAAAAGATTTTTTAAAAAGGGCTGGGAATGTGGCTTAGTGATAAAGCACCTCTGGGCCCCTGGGTTAAATCTCCAGTACTCCTACCACCACCACCACCCCCCAAAAAGAGCAAGAGAGATGAAGAACAATATGAATAAGATAGCATTTACTTTAGAAAAGCAAAATTATATATACATATATATACACAAATATGCATACACATATGTATGCACATATATATGTAAACACAAAGGCAGACTGAAAATACAAATCAAATTATAATAGCATTTGCCTCTGGAAGGACAATGGAATTGAGGCTTTACTGGCATGGAAGGAAGATGTTAGTTAAGAATCATTTGATGATTTTGTTAAATAATGAAAATGTATGCATGTATTAATTCTAAAGGTAAGAATATTAAACTATTCCCTTACTAAATAGGTTATCACTAAAGGTGTTGGTAGAACAGAGAAAAGAAGGCCCTACACTAGCAGTGATGATGGGGGCAGAAAAACTCAAAGCAGTGTTTAGATCAGAATGAGGAGGTTGTTCACACAGAAACATTGTCCCACAAAGTGTCAGAGCCCAAGCGGGTAAAAAGACCTCTGACAGAGAAATGTGGATACAGGGAAAGGACATATGGCATCAGTCCAAGCAAGGTGAGGAGATCATAGGTCAGGCATATGAGAATATTTGAGTCATGGTGGGATAGGCAGTGGCCCAACTCTGTCAGAACCTTTCATGAGGTGAAAGGACATCCATGTTGGGGTGATAGTGGAGATGGAGATTGGTTCCAAACAGGCTAAGTGGTCAAATAATGGATAATGGGAGCCTGGTTTCTCATTGTCAGGGAAGGAGGGGTTAAAAACATGGAAATGGAGAAAACAAGAATGAACCCTGTGGTGTTCAATTGGAATGGGAAGTATTGATATGTGTTCATGGATGGATAGATGGATAGATGAATGAATGGCTGCATGGAAGGAGAAATAGATAGATATATAAGTGGGCATATGTATGTGTGTGCATTTTGAATGTGGGTGTATGATTATGTTGGTGTATGATTACATAAAATAAATAAACAATAAAACATTATACACATAATATACACTCTTTTTCTGTCCACAGAGAATTTAGAAATAGTGATACCCCAATACAATGAATATGCTAGCTTCTAAATATTGGTCTTCTCCTAAAGAAATCAAAACTCCTTGAAGAAATGATAGATTCTAGCACTGGAACAGCCAATGTCTGAAACATCTTGTGCCAAAAAGCAAAGAAATGCTCAAACAATACTGAAAATAGTCAAAAAAACATAATCACCAGGTTGAAAGAGTTTCAAATGCCCAAACTTGGAAAATCTGAACATCAAAATAAGTAACTGTAGTGATTATAAGCATTGAATAAAATAAAAACCATGAGTTCATAATGATATAAGTAAATGATAAAAATAAACAAATAAATTTAAGTTTGGCAAGAATGGTATATTTATATAGTTTCAAAGCATCTTGCTTCAAAATATTTGTATAGGAAAATAGATGAACTTTAAAACAAAGACTGGCAGACACAATTAAATAATCAATATAAATATCACCAGTAATGGCACAAACTAAAATTATGTGCCATCTGATAGGATCCAAAAGGAAGAAAAGAGCATCATTTCTAGGGATTTCTTCCAAAATTGCATAACCCAAATTTAATCATAAGGAAACATCAAACAGATTCAGGAATATCTTTCAAAATAATTGACCTGTAATCTTTAAAAGTGTCAGGAACATGAAGGTAAAGCAAAGGCAAAAAGGACTCCTCCAGGAAACTGAGGAACACAGAACTGAGTCTATGAGATTCCTGGAATAACTGTGGAAACTGAAAGCAGTCCAAAGATTAAACAATGATAAATCAATATTACTTTCTTGATTTTGATGGTTATATTGTGGTTATGTAATACAAGGGCAACGAGACATCTGGGTTGACAGACAGTTTACTCTCAAAATAGTTCAGTGGGGAAAGGTCTTTGTATTGTATTCAGAAATACTCTGTAGGAATGAGAATGTTCAAAAACAGATATAAGGGGTTGGGAATATAGTTCAGTGTCAGAGAACTTGCCTACCATGTGTGAGGCCCTGGATTTGATGCCTGACACTACAAAAATAAATAAACAATAAAACTCAAAGTGCATTTGAAAGAAACTTTATAAGATTAAAAAGTATAATTACAGAACTGGGACAGTAGCTCAGTGGTAGAGAGCTTGCTTTGCACATGTGAGGTACTAGGTTCAAACCTCAGCACCACATAAAAATAAATATATTGTGTCCATCCACAACTAAAAAAATTTTTTTTTAAGTATAATTACAAAGACTTAATATCATGATCCTGTTTCTCTCTCCCCATGTTCTTTCTTTCCTTCACTTCCTTCTTCCCTTCCTTCCTTCTTTCCTTCTCTTTGACTCCCCTTCATATCCTACCATACTTTCCTTCTGTACCTTCCTTCTTTCTTCTTCTTTCTCAGCATTATGTTTCTAATATCAGACACATAGCCCTGAACAATTTTTTCAGATGGGTATAGAAAGATTACTCATATATCCCCACCAAGAAATGATACACATTGCAGGTGAATAATAAAATGATGGCTATTAATTGCCATTGTTAAGAAAAGATTATAATGATTATGTATTCTTACTTGTATGCTGCCCAAATCTCTGCTCACAAGACTATTTGTTTTTATTACTTGTTATTATGCAGGTATTACTGACTAAACAATCATGAAATTATTACAGTATTTAGAAATAATAAGAACATTTTGCCAACACTCACCCTGCCTACCTCTTAACAATGAGAAAATGAAAACTATGGGTGAAAGTTCTCATAAACTATGAAGTACAAAAAAGTCAGTCATTTAAAGTTAATCACCAATAACTATTAAAGTATACATAAACCTAGTATTAAATACAGTGTATTTCTACAAGATATTCCTAACTTCAACAGCTGCCTATATTCTCAATACTGATGATCAGTATGATGCAAATTTTCTTCACACTATGGAACATGGCAAAGGTAGAAAAGTTTTTCACCTTTTCACCATCTGTAATGATCTGGATAGCATTTGGGATCAGTCGAGCAGTTTTCTCCTTGGTCATAAAGGTTATATTCTTCAAAGCAATAGAAATCTAAACATACAAAAGAATTGAAAAATTAAAAAGTGTATTTTTTAGAAGTATATACAATACAAAATGCCAAGGATTATAATATAATTCTAATCCAAAATATTTAGTAGAAAATTCTGAAGGGATTAATAAACACATGCTTATATCCTTTAGGAAAAACAAGGTAAGCACTCAGACATTCTTCCCTTCAGTATTCTCCTCCACCAACTCCCACATCTTACAGTAGGACACAGTGTGAAAATACGCATGGGTGTTCATGTTCCACGTTAACACACCAACACACAAGCAAAACTCAGACAGTATTTCACATAAGATTTGGTTTTGTCAGCCAACAGATATATATCCAAGCTTTTGCAATCTGAAATTTTTCTGTAACCATATCTAATAAGTATAAATGGAGCTCAAGGTATTAAGTTAGAAAAATATGTTATATTTTATACAACATGTAAATTTACTCATATCTAAGTAAAGGTGCACAAATATACATATGAATTTACTTTGGAATTGTCTAGAATACATTGTTTTTAAGGGGACAGTATATATTTCTATTTATGCAATTATTTGTACTAACTAATCAAATTCAAAAATATGTCTTACTGTAGTTTCCCATCTGAAGATGTTGCTATAGAAACACAGCCAGTTTTCTGAAAGGTATAGTCGTCCCTGAAGCAAAATGTCCCTTTGAAGAGCACAAGCATAATCTATATACACAAAAATAAGGAACATCTTATTCACAAAAATGTGGCAACTGAATAAACCCAATACTATTTCAACAAATAAAAAGTCATCACAATTTGTTCATTAGTTCACTCTTCATATACTTGGCTGTGCACTAAGATTAACAGAAGTGGATCTTACCCTCATGAATCAGTCTAAAAGGATGGCAGATAATAAACAAATAAATACAAAAGTAAGTATGATAATGACCAAACACAGATAAAGCTATGAACATATACATGTAATAAGAGCTATGAAGGGAAGTGGGTGGGATGTGGAGATAGGATATCAGGAATGATTCCCCTAAAAAAGCAGTCTATAAACTAAAGTCTAAAGATCAATGAAGTCTCACCAGGATCATAAAGGAATAACACATTTAAAAGCCCTATGGTGTAAAAATACAGGGAAGAACAGAGGAGTAGGAGAATGAAAAGGAAGAAGGAAGAAAAAGGGGAAGATAAATGAAATGAACTTAACAAAATCACAATATATTCCATATATAGATACCACAGGGAATTTAACTTTTATGTATATGTAGAAGAAAGGAAATGTAATAGCATACAGGAGGGGAAATAGGGGGAAGGAAGAGGAGAGGAAAATGGGGGGATGGGGCTTGCAAACAAATTCCTTGCACGTATTATTTTGTCAAAATGAAACCAATAACTGTGTATAATAACGATGCTCTAATAAAAAAATAGTTTTTAAAAAAGCCCTATGGTAGAAAAGTTTTTTAAAAAGCCCTATGGTACATTTTAGGATCTAGAAAAAGATAACTCTCTAGGCTTGAGAAGCTAAATAAGTACACCTTGTAAGGTCTCACAGTAGAATGGACTCTGAGAAGCTACTGATGAGTTTTTGGTTTTTTAATGCCTTTGTTTTTATTTAATTATTTTTATGTGGTGCTGAGGACTAAACCCAGTGCCTCACATGTGCTAGGCAAGCACTCTACCACTGAGCTACAACCACAGCCCCCACTTAGGAGTTTTAAGTGGAAAGGACATGATCAGATGTATATTATTAAATAGTGCTTTAATCACATTGCAAAAATTGATTTCAATATGCCAGCTGGAAGTCCAGGGGACAGATGATGGTGGTTCAGACCAGAAGAAAACAATATTAAGGGAAAGAGTTAAATTCATAAATATTTAGGAAGTAGCACTGATGAGGCATTGGTGATTGGTTATAATGTTAAAAGAGAAGGCAAAGATGACTCAGAAATTTGTATAAATTTTTTAAGTCAATTTCAAAGTTGATCCTCTTGATCTCGGCACTAAAATCCAGCAAAATTAAGTCTTCAATTTAAAAAATACAAAAGAAACTTCGTGCAAATGTCACTGCCTACCAAACAAGTTAATACCACGTGTCTAAGATGAAGTCTGACTCTGTGGCAAATACAAACAGGAGTGTAAATGTGAGATATAAAGAGTTGCTATGAGGTATTTTAATTAGGCAGTAAATTTTTAAACTCCATAATGTAATTAGCAATTTTAGAAAAAGATTTCACAAACCTCAAAATATTTATACTTAGTCATGTTAAATTTCTAAGCAAACACTAAAAATTGAGCAAAGTAGCTAGTCTTTCATAATGCTTCCTTCAGTAAAACAAACCTGAGATACCACCAAACAAAAATTCCTAGTAAATGATTAAGCAGATTAAGTTACTCATTTACTAGTATACATCTTCAAAACAGATATTAGACTAAAGGTTACCTTGAGGTATCATGAATTTTTTATATAAACCACTAAAATATTTCATTACTTTAATGCTCCTCATATTTCATATTAGAAATACCTGGCAGACTTATTAGAACACAGATTGCTAGATCCCTCCCTTAGAATTTCTGATTAAATAGGTCTGGAGAAAGGTCAAGAGTCTGTGTTCCAACAGGATCTCAGGTGATGCCAGCATGGCTAGTCTATACACCACAGTACATTATTTTAAATTAATCATATTAAAAGTTATAGGGGAAAAAAGCTACAGAAACCATTACCTGGGCATACTTTTTATCAATGGGTTTTTAAAATGACTTCCCTAAAATGTGTATGTTCTATCATAATAAATGTATACCTCAATAAAATTTAATTTTAAAAAAATGACAAAGGCAATATATCCTATGCAAAAAATAAAACATTTTCTTTTAAAAGTAAAGAGGTTTTACTCTTCTTCTTTTCTCCTAATTTACCAACTGATAAATGAGTATACACCACAATAATAATCAGTGTTTCAAGAGGCAATATTCTACCTGACTTAAGTCATATTAACAATCTAATTCACCTAGAATGAAATGAGAAAATAACATTTAAAACAAATTATTTTATGGATTTTATAACTTTAAAATTGGTTATCAGAAAGAGTAAAATTGAAGAAGTTAACCAAGAAACTAAGTCAATATGTGACAAGCATTAACATCAATCAATTACTAGCTATTACATGATCAATTGCAGCAAACTGAATAGCTCCAACTCTAAAGATTTACTTTAGCAACTACAACAAAATGAAGGATACAGAATAAAATGCTATGGTAATAGATAAAGAGTGTATCAGTACCATATACGTATACATTAAACTTGCACAGTAAATAGTAAGTACATACTTAATTAGATAAGATATACTATTTTTTTTTATTGATGGAGTTAGGCCTACTATCCAAAAGGGAAGTGATAATGAACTATGTGAATGTGCCTTTTTAAACAATAATATTAGGAAATACATATCTAAAAGCATTTCATTGTAGTAGCAATCATCTTTGAGAGCCCAATTATGCTGACATTGCTTTAAAAAAATTAAAAGACTCAAGACATTTTTAGAATTGCTTACAAATTTAAGAAAATGAAGTTATAAAAGATAACTATTTCATTTTTTATTTTGTGTTTTACTTGAAATAATAGGAGTAAATATAAATTGAAGAAAAAAAAAAAAAAAAAACCCTGATTTTCCCTCCTGCAGAAAGAGAAACAGATACTCCCCTTGCTTTTCTTGGAATATTTTCTTTAGAAAACTTGCAAATTCTTTCCCTGCTCCTTTGAGGATGCCTGTGAATCTTTTTAAAAGCTAAATAGGCTTCTTGCCAGTTTTAAACCAGGAATTTTTTCTCAAGGACCTGGGAGCCATCTCTGAAAAGTAAATATCAAGGAAGATAACATCTCTATCTCCAGAATCTGTGAGAAGGTAGGAGTCTAATTTCAGTGGACATCTCACTTCAAGTTGCAAAACTAACTCCTGCCATAAAAATATGAGTTTATTTTTCCTTTGGATTTATGCCAACTAGCTATCACTGATGGTTGCCCTAATTATGAGGTAAATTTGGGATGAACTATGTGTGACATATGGTGATGTCAAGTCCTCTTATTTTAAGGACTAATGATCATTTCTTTAGAGCCTACACATAGTGGTTTGTATGTGCTTGACTGTGTAATAGGGTAAGAGATTTCTTTCAGTTTTTAAGACCTCTTGTGGGTTGCCTGCAATGCACTTCACATTCTGGTTTAATGCTTAATTGATAATAAATTGTTTTCTTTCTCTTTGACTTTTGTGGAGAGGTTTTCTGAGTTGGTAGGAGATTTTTATATTCCTTCAACACAATATTATTTGTCTTATCCACATTGTTCACTCAGATACTCAGAGAATTTAACAAGGTTTTAAGTAATGATATCCCTGGAAAAAAAGAATATAGTCTCCTAAGCCAAATACTTTCAATGGAATAGAGTTATTTTAGTAGTAAATCATACATAGAATGGCTGATCTAAGTTGGGAGGGATACTGACATGCACTTACTTCCCCGTTTTTCTCTATAATTGTTTTGAGGACAGGGAAAACAAAAGAGATTAAATCCATAACAATGCTGAGGGGTAGGTAAAAGAATGATTATATTAGCAGACTGAAGGTTTTGTTAAATTTTAGAAGACAAAAAGTGGATATCAATGAACAAAGTATGGAGAAAGCCTCATCTTAAAAAAAAAAATATGCAGACAAAGAAAAAAATATACAGACAAAAGCGACAGTAGAAATACAGCCATTCTTCCCTATACATACACACTTAGAATCAGCAAGTACAAAGAGGGATGGTTACGATAGATACAGACATCAAGGAACTAACCGATGGGTTCCCTCAGAGGTCAGCCATACCCACTATGTCTTCCAAACACTGGCAGAATTTACCCAACCTTTAAAAGGCCACAGCTCCTAATGTAAATGTTAGTGTATCAGAGTAAAAGTCGAATTTAGGCATTTAAGGTTGAGGGTATAGCACAGTTTAGATCTTGAATGTCCACCAAACACCATGTGCTGAAGCACCTTTGCGAGGTAGTAAAACCTTTAAATGGTGGGACCTAGTGGAAGGAAGTTGGGTCACTGCCATTGAGGGGGATATTATGACCCCAGCCCTCCTCTCTCTTTGCTTCTCAGAAGCCATGAGGTAATCAAGCTTTGCTCCACCACATGCTCCCCAATATCATGTACTTCCTTGCCACAGGCTCAAAAGCAATGAAGTCGACCAATCATGGTCAGAAACCTCTGAAACTGTGAGCCAGAATAAATCTTTCCTTCTTACAAGTTGATTATCTCAGGTATTTAGTCACAGCAATGGAAAGCTGACTAATACAGCGTAGGAATCCAAATCTGCTTTCTCTCTGTACAAAGAAAGATTTGTCAGTCAATATGCCTCCTTTCTACCTTTCCATACATACAGGGGAGAGTTTTCTTGGATAAACAAAGGGATATGCTTAGAGATAATCCACTCCAACTCTGTAACAATCTATTCCTTCATTCATAATATAGAAGGACAATCATAAGATTATACAGTTCATATTCTTCCAGCACACATTCTCCTTTCCCTAACCCCTACCAATCAGCACTAATTTATTTCAAGGTTGACATAACTTCAAAAACAAATGAGAAAAATTTTGCTCTTCTTCTATTGCATAATTTGGGGCCATCAGTTCCTTGAAAATTGAATAAAAATTATCTCTGAAAACATCTGGGCATAAGGCCTTATGTTTGGCAGAATTTTGACTGATAAAATTATTTAAAGGATTATAGATTCTTTAAGTAACAGATAGTATGCTCTACTCAATGCATTTCAATACATTCCAGCCCAGATTCCAACTATTAGCACTTCAATCACATTACCCAAAGGCTCTGCTACCTGCATACTCATGATAAGCCAAAGTGTTGGGAATTTAATGTATCCCCATAATACCATTTTCTCTAGAAGTAGAATTGCTGGATCAAATATGTTTTTAATTTTAATAAACATTTCTTTGCCCAAGATCAGGCAAGAAAAAAAAAAGATAAACATGAATTAATATTAGAAGTGAAAAAGCAGATATATATACCCAGGCTTAAGTAGGGAGAGTTAGTTGTAATTTACAGAATCATACTTGGTATGGGTCTGCTAACAATCTAATTAAAATAACTATACTCCAGCAGAGGCTACCATACCACTTCAACTATTATTATCACAGTTTAACATCAAATGTTTGGCTAATTAGCATAGATACATTAGAAAAGGGATTTCAAGTCAGGCATAATGCCTATAATCCCAGCAAGTTGGGAGGCTGAGGCAGGAGGTTCATGAATTCAAAGCCAGCCTCAGCAATTTAGGGAGCCGCAGCAACTCAACTTAGCAGTGAGAACCTGCCTGTAAATAAACTATAAGAGGGCTGGGAATGTGGGTCAGTTGTTAAGCACCTGTGAGTTTAATCCCCAGTACCAAAAAAAAAAGGAATTTCACTAGTGAAATTACTGGCTTGTTAATCAGGATGTTAGACATGCATTAACATTGATGAAATAAGTTTTGTCACTATTCAGTTGTTGGCGAAAATATTTTAGATTTTCTTCACCATTACAGGTACAGAGTGTAAGAATCTAGTAAGGCTTTCAACCCAGGTGCACACTTAATCCCTAGATTAGATTTTCTCAAACTTTAATGTGCATATAAATTACCTAGGGATGCTTGGAATTTCAGGTAGAGTTGTGGGCTTCTCCCTATTTAATTATTCAAGCCTTTATTTATAATACTATGGGCTCATGAATATTTATTTGATTCTTAAAATTACAATCCAAAATTATTGTTACTTTGTTGTCCAAGCAATTCTAAATTTGACCATTTTCAACTTGGCTCCTTTTTTTTTTTTTTTTTTTTTTTAAATAAGCTCTTCCTGACTTCTGAAATAACTACAAGATATTTCAAACTCATTCTGCATTTTCACTGTTCCAGCCCTATAACAGGCTATTTCTTCAAAGAATTCTTGTTCCTTTTATTGGAGAGTGGTATTTAGAAACTAAAATCTGGGCCCTAGACATGCTTGTTATTACTAGGGTACTATGTTTTAAATCCTCTCAGCAAACAGAGCTATGGAATAGATCTATAAAGTCAGCCCTCCATACACATGGGAAGAAGGAAGAAAGAAAAGGAGGGAAGGAGAGGGGCAGAAGGGAGGGAGGGAGAGGGATGGGAGGGAGGGAGGGAGGGAGGGAGAGGGATGGGAGGGAGGGAGGGAGATTTCACCCACACTGAATATGTATAAATATTTTTGCTTGTATCATTCCCTAAACAATATACTATTGTTATAAGGAAAGGGCTTTCTGGGGAACTGAGGCAGAATGAAGACCACATCCCACTTTCAAATGCTGATTCTTGCATTTATTGACTGGGTTATTTGTTTTTTTGATGTTAAGTTTTTTGAGTTCTTTATATATCCTGGAGATTAGGGCTCTGAGGTGCATGTGGGAAAAATTGTCTCCCAATCTCTAGGCTCTGTCTTCACATTATTGATTGTTTAGTTTGCTGAGAAGAAGCTCTTTAGTTTGAATCCATCCCATTTATTGATTCTTGGGTTTACTTCTTGTGCTTTAGGAAGCTTGTTAAGGAGGTCAGGTCCTAAGCCAACATGATGACGATCTGGACCTAATTTTTCTTCTATTAGCTGCAGAGTTTCTGTTCTAGTGCCTAAGTCTTTGATCCACTTTGAGTTGATTTTTTTGTGGGGTGAGAGATAGAGGCTTAATTTCATTTTGCTACATATGGATTTCCAGTTTTCCCAGCACCATTTGTGGAAAAAGGCTATCTTTTCTCCAATGAATGTTTTTAGCGTCTTTGTCTAGTATGAGATAACTATATTTATGTGGGTTTTTCTCTGTGTCTTCTATTCTGTACCACTGGTCTTCATGTCTGTTTTGGTGGCAATACCATGCCGTTTTCCTTACTATAGCTCTGTTGTACAATTTAAGGTCTGGTATTGTGATGCCTTCTGCTTCATTCTTCTTGCTAAGGATTGCTTTAGCTATTTTGGGCCTCTTATTTTTCCAATTGAATTTCATGACTGCTTTTTCTATTTCTATGAAGAATGTCATTGGGATTGTTATAACAGAAGTGGCATTAAATCTGTATAGCAGTTTTGGGTATATGGCCATTTTGACAATATTAATTCTGCCTATCTGAGAGCATGGGAGATTTTTTTCATCTTCCAAGGTCTTCAATTTCTTTCTTTAGTTTTCATTATAGAGGTCTTTCACCTCTTTTGTTAGGTTGATTCCCAAGTATTTTAATTTTTGAGGCTACTTTTTGAGAGTAGTTTTCCTAATTTCTCTTACAGTATATTCATCACTTATGTATAGGAAAAAATATGGAACACTTTACAAAATTGCATGTCATCCTTGCACAGGGGCCATGCTAATCTCTGTATGGTTACAATTTTAGTATATGTGCTGACAAAGCAAGCACTTAACTGGATTCTTACCCACAAATTCTTACAGATTTTATGATTAGGAGGAATCATTCTTACCTCCCTGAGTTTCAGGATCTGGTCTGTGACAAAAACCACAAAAATCTCCCCCTTCAGGGTAACGTGGGTTCCTCTTATGGTCATTATTTTGGGCCTGCATTTCTCCTAAAGATAACAAGTAGTTTGCTGAGAAATGTGACATATCCATCCTCTCTACCTAAGCCAGGTAGGACTACAGGTAAACTGCTTCTTGGAAAAGAAAGCATGTGGGAATGAACACAATGTGCCCATTTTATAAAATTATTCCTTTAACCTTGTGTTCCCACCACTCACATCTGTTTGTCTCCTATCACTGTAACTATAACAGAACAGTTTGCTCAGAAGCAGTCTTTAACAGAATTACTTTCCCCTTCTCTTCTAATCTTTATCCTAATCTTTTAACAACTCATCCTTTTCACATAGTATTCTAAAGAGAGTCCTCCCCCTTAACAACCCTTCCTTTTATTCGCTCTTGTGAACAGACTTGCAGAAAAGTAATACCTTCAGAAAAGAAATTGCAAGGCAGGTGTGGTGAAACATGCTTGTAATCCCAGTGACTCTGGAAACTGAAGCAAGAGAATCACAAGTTCGAGGCAAGCCTGGGCAATTTAGGAAGACCATGTCTTAAAATGCAATTAAAAAAATATGGGGATGTATGAGCACTCCTGGGTTTAATTCCCAGTAGGGCAGGGGACGGAGAGGCTCTACTTGATGTTTTGGGAAAGGACGAGACAGACAAGTGGAAACATAAATAATGGAGAAGAAGACTCACCTTGCATGTGGATGTCTTGCCTCTTATCCCACTATACCTCCTTTTTCTCCTATAAAAACCCTTTGCACCCCTGATGCCCCTAGGAGAGATTTGAGATAAAAAAGTCTAGTCTGTATTCTTCACAGCTGGTTTTGAATAAAACTGCTTCATTCAACCAAGTTTTTTTCCCCTCAAGTTTTAAGCTGAGTACTGAGCAGCACAAATATTGGATTCCTGAAACATAATAACTATTTACACAGCATTTATATTATATTAGGTATTAAATGTATTAGAGATGATTTAAAGAATACTAAATGATGTGCACAGGTTATAGGCAAATACTATGCCATTTTATATAAGGGAGTTGAACATCTACAGACTTTAGTATCTGAGGGGAAATCCTGGATCCAATCATCCTCTGGGGATACTAAAGAACTATTCTGATATCTTAATTGATTAAGCAACAAGTTTCCTGTGTAAAGGTTTGACAACCAGCAGTTATGAATCCACCACTGAAGTACCATGTAGAACCATCCTATCACCCTAGAAATTCCCCTGGGCAGCCATTTTACCTCTCATAACATTTTCCAAATTCTCTAAATGGAGCAGGTTTACTATAGCAGTGAGAAAAAAATTAAAAATGTTAATTTTTGAAAGCAAATATACACACTGAAAGATATTAAAACAGACTGAATTTGGAAGTCTCCCTCTGAAATTAAGAGCAAATTTCTCACGCTGAGAGGGAGCTAAAGGGTTCTCCTCCAACAACAACCACCACCACTATGTCCTAAGGAAGCTGAGAATGGAGACTGTCCCCTTCCCAGGCCTGTGCAGCACACTAAATCTATACATGCACACTTCCTGCCTTTTGTCTTACATTCTGCCTCTGCTGCCTGGGTGCTGCCTCTTCTCTTTTAAAAGCCTTGCTCACATTCAGAGATCTCAAAGATGGAACTTTTAAAACAATAGTTTTTTTTGTCTTTTTTAAAAGCTAGCTTTGAATAAAATTTTCCTACCAATTTGACTCCAAATATTTTTGGAGCAGTGAGCAAACTTCTAGCCTAATCTCTTCCCCAGAAGTAGTATTAGAGCTGCCCACTAACCATTTATAAAAAGATAGCTACAAAATATTAGCCAAATTGTATATAGACAGTAGGAGCCCCAACGATTTTCATTTTTTTCTTTATACTTTTTCTGTATAGCTTTTCAGTTTTATGATGGGTACATTTCACTGTAAAATCAGATTAATTTCTTTCAAGAAGGCAGTAATGAGGATGATACATTTTAGAAAGGTTTTTGTGAAAAGTATTTGATTTTAAGTGGCAGACTGGCAAGAAACATTCCACACATGCAAAAAAGATCTACAATTTGTTTTTAACATCTAACAAGCTATTCAAAGTTTAGAAAAAGACAATCCACTAGAAAAATGGGCAAAGTTTATGAAGAGAAAGGTTCATAGAAAAAGAAATGCACCTGGTTTATAGACATAAACAGATATTCAATGTCTCTCACAATTAAGGAAATACATATTTAAACAATGATTAAATACCATTTCTACCTAACAAATTTTGATAAAGCAGAGTTCCTGAGGTGTGGCAAAACAAGTACTCATATACATTATTGATGAGAATGTAAATTGTAAGGCCTCTTTGGAGGGTGACTTAACAACAGTTAAAATTTTAAATGCTCATTAGCTTTTGTGTCACAATTCTACTTCACGGAGATTATCTTAGAGTATGTGTTCATATGTGTTAAAAAAATACACACTCACACACACACATACACACAAGAAAGTTCAATGTCACATTACTGGTAAAAGATAAGATGTAACCAAAAAGTCTTATCAGTAAAGGATTGATTAAACAAATTACAATATAAATCATTCAATTGAATACTAGGAAGCCATTAAAAGCATGATGTAGGCTTATAAATAGGGCTAATAAAAAGAGCTGTAGGGGCTGGGGTTCTGGCTCAGTGGTAGAGTGCTTGCCTAGCATGCATGAGCCACTGGGTTTGATCCTCAGCACCACATAAATGTAAAATAAAGATATTGTGTCCACCTAAAACTAAAAAATAAATATTTTTTAAAAAGAGCTGCATACAAGATTCAAAACAATAATCATAGCATGTAACTATTTAACTTTTTTTAGCAATATATACACATATGTTCCTAAAGACACACAGAAAATTTCTGTAAATACATAGAAGAAACTGCCAACAGTGGCTATCTCCCTGTAACAATGTTGAAGTTTGGTTGAAAGAATCATTCACTGTTCAATGTAGAATTCGAAAACTTTTTCATGAGAATGTTACATGCAATAAATAATATTTTTAAAAATATTGTAATTCATCAACATATTTATTGACCTGAACTGTCTGGAAAATCATTTATACTGAATTAAACATTCCCCCATAGTATCAAATCTGAGAAATTCCCACAAATGTTTTAAATAAATATTCTAAAATTAACACCTAGTTCTATAATTTATTGTCATGAATCTGTAATAAGCTTACATTAAAAATGAAGTACGTTCATAAGCCAAAATGATTTTTTCTCTGAAAAAAAAAAGTATGTGAACAAAGACATGAATACTAATTCATCTCTAAAGTGTTTTATTAAGTTTCTCTATGAGTACATTCATTAAAGAGTGTATCTTTTCAGGGAGAGTTAATATATATTGAATATCAAGCTTAAATATTTCCTCTAACACCATATTAAACAAGTACCAGGAGAAACTGTGACAAATCATTTCTTCTTAATTATATTTTCCTAGTACTTAATTCTATTTCTTACCTACTAAGTCAGAAATCACTCCTCCCCAAATTATAACTTAGTTTTATATTGTCTAACTGTGAATGAGAAGATGGTACTTATCTTGAAAACTATTTTCTCTCTTACATAAAGGCTTAAATTCTCTACATATACTGTCACATGTCACTTCTATTTTGATAATATGGTTAAAAATGGATTTTGTTTGTTTGTTTTTTGCAAATTTCCATCTTTTTTTTTTTACCTGCTATCAGCTTCTCTGTATCAGGTAGATGTGTGAACTGTCTTTTGTATTCCTCATTCTTATCTTTGTATGTTGAACTTGAAATCTGCAACAATAGAAAAATTTTAATTTCTGCTTAATTATAATTGTAATATCTTAGAACATTAATAAAATTTAAAATCACATGTTTTTCTATGCAATATTTTATATGTCCTCATATGAAAAACATAAACATCTCAAAAACACAAAGGAGGGAAAAAAGAACAAAAGAAACGACTTCCAACATAATAAAGAATTTGGCAATTCTATCTCTTCAAAAGTGAATATATAGCTGGAAAAAAATATTAACAATCATCTCAAATGGCTGGAAATTGATAAAAGAATACAATAAATTGTCAAATATTTGTTTATGAAATCTGAACTTGGGTCAGTAGAGCAGAAGTCCGTGGCCCTCTTTCCTGGACCTGTTCTCATAACCCTTTCTCCTCTACCAGTGAAGTCAGTGGGATAGTTCTACCAAGGTAGAACAAGGCACAGAAACTGGCAGCTATGTTGACCGAAGCAGTTGAGCTCATTGGGAGTGGAAAGCAGGAAATCTATGCCCGGAAGTAAAAGGGGAAACCCTAAATCTATTCAAGCAAGTATGAAAGTTTGGTCCCCATTGCTGTAAGCCAAATGACAAATGAGCAAGGGACTTAACAGAGAAATCTTGAAGAAAAGGCAGCCACAGATGGGCTTGATATACTCTCCACATATTCCTGGCCAAACAGAGGCTTACATGTATATGTAGAAGAGACTAGAAACCGCTATCCATATATTCCTGGCTAGGGACACAAGAGATGTCAACAGAATATAAAAACTGGGACAAACTCGAAAACAGCCTAAACTTTGAATATATTCCCCAATCTATACATAATGCTGTCAATAGAAGGGAAAAACCATACTGGCTGTATGCATTTGAACACATCATTAAGCAAGCACTGAGTGACATGTATGGTGACTACTAGAAATTCAGCCTTAAAGAGAAAAACAACCTTATAATTCCAGCAACTAGGAGGCTGAGGTAAGAGCATCTCAAGTTTGAGGCCAGTCTCAGCAACTTAATGCAAGCAACTTAGTGAAACCTTTTCTCAAAATAAAAAACAGAAAGGACTGGGGGTATAGCTCCATGGTAAAGCACTCCTGGGTTTAATCGTAACAAAAGATAGAAAAGAAAGAGAAAGAGAAAGAAGGAAAAGACAAAACGAAGGAAGGGAGGGAAAATAAATAATAAACTGAGCAGAAATGTTAGTTCCCACATGTCACAAAACAAACAAACATATTTACAATGACAATGACAATGACAATCCTTTAGGGAAAATGCAATCAGAATCTGGAGATGGTATATTATCTAAATAGTTCGATTTTCAGCAAAACTATAAAAAATGAAAAGAAAAGTGTGACTTATATTAAGGAAAGAAAAAAAAGGTAATAAGAAACAGTCTTTGAGGGTCCTCATACATTGGGTTTAGCAGAGAAACATATCAAAGCAATTAAATGTGTCCAAAGCACTGAAGAGAATCATGCTTAAAGGAAACCAAAACAATGACTCCACAAGCATAGAAAATTTAAACAAATAGATTTTTTTGACAAATCTTTTTTTAAATAAACAAACGGACATTCTGGAGTTGAAAACTACAATCCCCGAAATAAAAATTTCACTAGAGGGGCTCATACAGTGAACATGAAGATAGATAGCATAACATCAAATATGAAGAAGGGAGGGGGAAATGTTTGAAGAAAATAAATAGACTTTCAGACACCTGCAGGATAGCATCAACTAAACCAAAATGCATGTAAACCAAATTGCATGAGTATGAGAAGTAAAAAGGAGAGGGCAGAAAAACATTTGAAGAAGCAATAGTCAAATTTTTTCAAAGATTTTTAATAAACCTCAAGTAAAAGAAACAAAGGGCATCACCCTTAGAATAGTTAAACTACTATCTGGTGCCTTCACCAGAGGCCAAAACAATGGGGCTGCATAATCTTGGATTTAAACCTCCAAAACTGTGAGCCAAATAAACCTTTTTTTTTTATAAGGTTAATTGTCTCTTACATTTAGTCGTAGTAATGCAAAACTGACGGAAACATGTCCCATATAACAATAGCAGAATGCACTTTTTTTTTTCCTAACTCACAAGGAACATTCTCCAGAGCAGATTATATCCAAGCCCTCAAGACAAATTTCATCAAATTTAAAGAATTAAACCATATGAAATATGTTCTTTGTGAACAACAGAATGAAACTAAAGTCTAACAACACAAGGACTAGATTCCAGCTTCAAATAATCTGAATACTTGAAAATGGAATGAAATATAGCCATCTCCTACTGAACTAAGGGCACTTAAACACTGAGTTATATCCTCCACCTTTTTTAAAATGTTGAGACAGGGTCTCACAAAGTTGTATAGGGCCTTACTCTGTTGCTGAGACTGGCCTCAAACTTTTGTTCCTCCTGCCTCACAGTCTCCCAATTCACTGGATTATAGGTTTGTGCCACTACACCCAGCCAGGTTAATTTATCCTCAATTTTTCACTTTCTCTTATTCTAATCCACTACCAACACTCATTCCAAAAATATACTTTGGACGTTATGGAATATGTCACAGATACTGAATCTCTGATAACTCTTCAGATCATTTTCTTTATCAGATATCAACCATTAGGATTTTGGATTGCAAGATATCAGTTTATTGAATTTTATAGTATTTACATGTATAAATATGCACAGACAGTGTTAGAATACTTTAAAGTAAGAAGATTTATTTTCAAAAATGATTATAGGGAATTATAAGAAAAAGAAGGATTTTTTTTCTGTCTTGGAGATTGCATCCAGGGGTTTTCTACTATTGATCTATATCCCCCAACACTTTTTATTTTTTATTTTGAGACAGGGTGTTGCTAAGTTGTCCAGGTCGGACTTGAATTTGTGTTCCTCCTGCCTCAACTTCCTGAGTTGTTTGGTTTATAGGAGTACATGACTGCTCCTAGTGAAACTGGGACCTTTAAGAACATAAACTTAAAATGTTTTAATATTTATTGCTTCAAATATTGTTATCTACCTTATTCTATCTCCATTTCCTTAACAGTCTCCTAGAAGCACAGCCATTTTTAATTTTAATGAAGTCCAATATATCATTTTTTTTCTTTTACCTCTTGAAATTTGGTGTCACATCTAAGAAACTATTGCCTAATCCAAAGGTCATGAAGATTTATAACTATGTTTTCTTCTAAGAGTTTCATAGTTTTAGCTCTTACATTTAGGTCTATGATACACTTTGAAATAATTTTGTATATGGTGTAAAGCAGAGGTCCAATTTTGTTCTTTTGCATGTGTATATCTAATTGTCCAGGTACTATTTGTTGAAAAGACTATTGATTCCCTCATTGGATTATTCTGGCAGCTATCTCAAAAATTAACTGATCATAAAAATTTAAGAGTTGATTTCTGGATTCTTAATTTTATTCCATTAATATACAAGTCTAGTCTTATGCCATGTTGATTACTATAGCTATGCAGTAAGCTTTGAACTGGGGTGTGTGCATCTCCTAACTTCATTATTTTTCAAGGTTATTTTTCGTAATTCTGGGTCCCTGGTACTTTCAGGTGAATTTAATTTCAGCCTGTCAATTTCTAGAAAAAAAGCCAGTTTGGATTTATATGATGGCACTGAATCTGTGGATCAATTTGAGGAATACCACCCTCTTTTTACAATATTGTGTCTCCTAATCTATGAATATGAGATGTCTGTTATCTATTTAAATCTCTTTCAAAGAGGTATTATAGTTTTCAGTGTCTAGTAGTCTCCCTATATCACAGGTTTAACTGTCATGGTTTCTTGTAATAAACTGTGGTCTGAAAATATTAAGTAGAAAAATCCAGAAGTAAATAATTCATAAGTTTTAAATAACTTCTATTAAAATATATTGTTATCATGGTTAACTTTTTTAATACTTATTGTTGTTCATTTTTTACTGTGCCTAACTTATAAATTAAAATTTATCATAGGTAAGTTTAGGAAGAAACATAATATATATAAGGATTTGGTGCTATCCACAGTTCCAGGCATCCACTGGAGATATGGAACCCATCCCCTAAGAATAAGAGGGAATGTGTAATATTTATATTATCAAATATAACCCTTTGATAATCTGTGGCAATGAGAAATTTAATACAATATTATATCTGTTTTGTTTAATTCATTCCTAACTACTAATTTGATTTTATTATAAATGGAATTTTGTTTTCTTAGTTCATTTTAAGGTTGTTCACTGCCAGTGTACAGAGTTACAATTAATGTTGGCTTTGGAATTGGAAAATGGTTTGGGAAGTGTTGTTTCCTTTTCTGCTTTTTTGGAAGAGTGTTTAAAGAGTTTGTGTTAATTCCTTAAACATTTGCTAGAATACACCAGTGAAGTCATTTGGTCCTGAGCTTTTCTTTGTGAAAAGTTTCTATTGTTTTCATTTTGGTGGTTGGTGCATTTTGTTGTTGTTTTCAATCTTTTTTGTGGGGCTGGGGAGTAAACCCAGGCCTTTACATATACTAGGAAAGAACTCACACTGAGCTACTCCCCAGACTGAAAGTTTCTTAAACTAAACAGATGACCCAGCCATTTGCTCTCCTGGACACTTTCTACAAAGAGAAAACCTGATGTTCATACAAAAACCTGTATACAAATGTTTATTGCAGCTCTAGTGTCACTTCTCAAATCTGGAACAACTAAATGTTCTTCCACAATGAATTTCAAACCATGGTACATCTTTACAATGGAATACTGCTCAGCATTAAAAAGGAATGAACTTTTAGCATACACACATAAAACCTAGATGTATCTCTAGGGAGTCATGCTGTGCAAAAACGGTCAATACGAAAAGATTACATACAGTTCCATTACATACAGTTCCATAACAGTTAAGATAACATACAGTTCCATAACATTCTTAAAATGCCACAATTATAAAAAGGAGGGGGGAGAGAGATAGAGAACAAATTAGTAGTTCCCAAAGGTTAACTAGAGGAAGGAGGGAAGAGGAAAATGGTATTGTCTATGAAAGAGCAACAAGAAGAATTCTTGTTTAGGTGGTAATTTTCTGTATCTTGAATCTATAATGTCAGTATCTTCACTGTGATAGTGTTCTATAGGTTTACAAGATGTTAGTATTGGGGAAAATTGTTTAATGCATAAAGGGGATCTCTTGTTATTATTTCTTGAAACTGCATATGAATGCACAATTATTTTAAACTTAAAGTAAAAGAAAAAATTAGCAAAAGAAGAGGAAGCTAGTAGGGTTAGAATAAATCTGTTAATTCCATGTTAGGGGGAAACATTTAAATTTCTTTTAAAACTTATTCAGAGGTCAATACTTAACACCCTTCTTCCCCCCTCCAACTACCTATCCTTAGTGGGCATTTCACTAATTATTAATATCTTCACCCCAAAAAATGCAATTAAAATTGTTTAATAATTGAGCAAAATATGACTACAGTAATAAAAACTCAGTGTCCCATGTAAACTCACTGAATCATTGTCACTGTTTTTAAGTTCACAACTCATATCTAATAAAAGATTTTTGGAAAGAGACAGGGAATGTCAAGCAAGAATTTCCGTATTACCTTAAATTTGTATGTGCTAAATTTCTCATTGCCACAGATTATCAATGGGCTATACTAAGGCTGAAGCCTTAGTAAATATCCCAGTAACATATAACTATTTCAATTATTTTCCATAGTCTCTATTATATTTATTAAATATGATAATTTACTGGTACTATGATTTGAATGTGACCACTAAAGTTCATGTATTAGAAATTTAATCTCTAATGCAGTAGTCTAAGAGATGATTAAATTAATGTTGTTATCCTGAGAGTGGATTACTTATTTTGAGTAGACTACAGCTCTCACTGGACTTGATTTTAAATTCCCTCTTGCTCTCTCATGCATGTTCTCTTGCTCTTCTGTCTTTTGCCATGAAATGACAGAGCAAGAACAGCCTCACCAGTCACAAGCCCCTCAACTGTGGACTTTCCAGCCTTCAGAACTGTAAAAACCATATTTCTTTTCTTTATAAATTAGCCAGTATTGTGGTTTTATAAAAGCAACATAAAACAGAACAAGCAATTGGTAATTTCTTAATGGTCTTGCTTTTGGTTCCCAAAGATTTTTCCAGGTTGATATGGTCACCTTTAAGAAGTTTGTTTATAATAAAATATGAATTTTCTTTACTTTGTCCCTTTATTTCTTTGGATAATTGTATGTCACATTTTATAAAAGATGATTAAAACAATAGTCTAAAATCTGGTTGCTTCAGTTAGGTTTTTATCCTTAAATTGTAATATTTAATGTCTTTAGCAACCTCCACCTTGCAAATAGCCAACTCTCAGGTCTTATCTAACAAGGTCATTCTGTCCTTAAAAAACTTTCTTCACTTGTCCTTCTGGACACCACATTCTCTAATGTTTTCTCATATCTGATCAGTCAAATCTTCAGTTTCTTTTGCTAGTTCTTCTTCTTCCACTTGAGGTTTTAAATATCTGAGGCTACTTCTCTTCTCTCTATATATTTTTCTCCCTAAGTAATCTCATCCAGTCTTTATAAATCTATCTTTAAATATCACCCATACTCAAAGTCTCCCAAATTTACTTTCAACTTCAACCTCTCCTCTGAGACTCAAATCATATATCAAAAGAGATCTACTAGATCTACTAGATCATTCTATTCATATACCAAATATGCATCTCCAACTTAACAAAAACAAAACATCCTCATTTTCCCAACAACTACTTCTCCCCCATGGTGATTCCTTCTTCTAAATGGTGCTTCCATGTATTCAGATGCACAGACCTGAAACCCAGTAATCACCATCAATATCTTTTTCTTTCTCTCACTCACCACATCCATCCTTCAGTAGATGGTCAAGTAAGCGAACTGTATTCCTGCCTCAGGTTCTTTCCATGCAATACCACTCCCCTTTCTCCTCCCTCAAATGATTCACCTGTGTTCTTTCTCCTACCTCCACCACTTAAGGCTCTCAAATATCACCTTCCCACAGAAGCTTTTCCTGGCCTTCCCAAATAAATATGTTACTCTCTCCCATGTGATTCCCCACATCTTTATGTTCTTTTTATTGTCTTCAAAGTTTCTATCACTATCTGACATAATACTACACATTTATTTATGTGTATACTCCATTTCCCATTCCAGACCTGTAAGGTGGTAGAAATACCATATGGTTCACATAGAACAACATGGTATATTAAACTCAAAAAAATCAATAAAATCATTTCTACCTTAATTTACATATATTTACTTTTGCAATTTCTAAAATAATGACTCTGTTCATGTACTCTCTCCTGTGAAAGACTCACTGAACTTTCTGATTCTGAAGTCTTTCACCAAGAGTAGAAAATTTTCATACATATTATCTTTGATTTCTTGATCATTTGGTCTTTATCTTCTGAAATTCCTATTAGATTCAAAACAGACTTCTGTACTATTCCCCTTATATCTTTAACTATTCTCTTTCACAGTTTTTTACCTCTTAGTGCTACAATCTGGGTAATTTCCAAAATATCTCTTTCATTTTATTGGTCTCTCTTTAGCTGCTATTTTCCACATCTACTGCAGGTTTTTAATTATTATTTCAATGACCATATTTTTCATTTCTTGAAGTTTTTTTAGATATTTATTTTTTAGTTGTAGTTGGACACAATATCTTTATTTATTTATTTTTATGTGGTCTTGGGGATCGAACCCAGGGCCTCGCCATGTCTCAGCGGTAGCTGAGACACAACCCCAGCCCCCTATTTCTTGAAGTTTTATTTTGTTATTTTCAAATCTGCCTGGTGTTTGAGAATTGCTTATCCATCATATTTTAAAGTCCTTCTATTAAGTCTTTAATATCATATGACATTTTATCTTGGTAGTTTTACTATCTAAAATTTTGGAGGGTTTAAATAAAATCTCCTTCTGTTCACTCATAGTGTATTAAACTCAAGCCCCAAAACCTCATGAGAAAAGGACTATAGTTGTGTACTCTCAGGACAAATTCACCTCACCCCCAATCCTTGAGATAGACAAGCTTCCTTATCTTCAACCTGCACATGTGGATGGATTTTTTTTTTCCTTGTCAACATTTCATAGAAGGTATACAATTCTTCAAGAGTCATGGCTTATAAAGAATTCTCAGTTCTAACTCATGTAACTTCAAGGCATCATCATCTATCATCTCCTGTTCCTATATGGCCATTAAATTTAAGATTAGCCAACTTCTCAAGCCTGCATTGACATTAGCTCATCATGTTCTTACAACTCTAAGAGCGATTCACTCTTCTTTTTTAGCCCATAGGAATTTCCCATATTATCTTGTGATCTCAGATGAGCATTACAAAAAGATATTTGTATTTGTGTGTTCAGTATTTTTAATCTGAGTACTTATAGTAACAGAACATTTAAGTTAAATAGCCCCCTCTTCATATTGCCATGTTAGTTCCTATTCCTTTAATCTAAAAAGGTTAAAAGATACGTATTTTTATCAAACAGTATCTAATATCTATATCTAAAATTTTCAAACAGAATAAAGTATGCTTTTTAATCCAACATAAAATTGGAAAATGAGTTGATTCTTCTTTATCAGTCATCAAACAGAAAATCAAAAATAGCCTTTACATCTATATTTATTTGAATAAAGTAAAGATGTGCTGCTACAGAGGACAACATGAACATAAGAGACCTTCACCAAAGTCACCAAAGTATATTGCAAACACACTAATTAATCCTCTGGGGTTTTTTATTATTTAACAGCACAACATTAATTAATCCTACAATGTACCTATAAATCAGGTTTGTGGAAAGTTTTAACACTTATGAATGGAAAAACTTACCTGTACATAATGTGACTATGATTATTCTATAAGTCAATGATAAATACATAATCAAGATTTCGGTTTTCTTATACAATTGATAACATTCTAGAAAAGCTAAACTCTACGTGGATGTGTAACCAATGTGATTCTGCAATCTGTATACGGGGTAAAAATGGAGTTCATAACCCACTTGAATCAAATGTATGAAATATGATATGTCAAGAGCTTTGTAATGTTTTGAACAACCAATAATAAATAAATAAATAAATAAATAAAAAGAAAAGCTAAACTCTAAACATATTCTATTAAAACATAAATTTTGGCTAATTATTACTTTTATATATATTCAAATAATATTTAAAAATCTAGATTTTTCTATTCTTTAAAATATTTTGAACAAAAAAATAAAAGAAATGATGATTTCAATTCTAACTTCCTTTAAACTTTTCCTACTCCATCTTTTTTCTTCTATTTTGCTTCCTCAATCAAAGATATGAGGAATCTGAGATTCAAATATTCTTTATTCTATATATATTTTAATGTTTTAAAATACTTATTTTTCAAATAAAAACATGGATGCCTAAACAAATTTAACATTAGTTACACAATTCAGGAAACCATAAATTTTTCCACTTTTTAAAGTAATCCGTTAAATCAGCTACTAAGGAAATAAAGATATACAAATGATGAAATTTTTTAAGGGGGAACTTAATGCCAAAGTAAAAAGTAATGCTTATAATAAATAATTTTATCCAAAGCACTATTATTTCTATCAAAATTTCCAACTAAGTATGTCATCTTCTAAATACACACAACAGAAAATCTCAAAGGCTTTTTTCTACTCTCAATAGTTGTTAATGCTATATCACTAAGAGAAATTGTACCCTATATAAATGCTCCTAATGCAGATCTGCTTGTTTTTCCTCGGGGACCTTAATCCACCTGGAATATACAATTATTTAAGGAGGGGTAGATTTTTAGTTTTAAGTTTTATTTCTTTCATGATATATTTTTACTAACAGCTAAAAGGCAAAGGTTTTATGACAAATACTTATTTGCCATTATTTTCAATTTCATTCATTCGTTTCAAATAATTTTCTGTTATTTCATGAAGGCTTAAAAGTTAATAATAAAATTCTTCTCATACATTCTAGGGTTAAATATTTTAACTTCCAAGTAAAAATAAAAGATGTGTGACAATATTCCTATATTTATAAAAAAAAGGATTGAAATAGAAAATCTGAAGCTATTGATCCCACTATCAACTACTATGGAGATTTTATCATACTCCTTTAAAGACTTACCGTTCAGAAAGATACTTCTTAGTCAGTCTGTTAAATGCATATCAATGTTGTCATACTGTGACACAATCTCTAATTTATAGGTGATGTAACTACAGTCAGGTTGTACAACATTTAAGATCACTACACAGTAAAATCAGCCAGGCTGAATCATATCATGCTGCTCTCTGAACTCACTACTGTGGAACTACTGGTTTTGTCAAGTCAGACTTTAGGAGTTTTTCTACATTATTGAATTATCCAGCTCCCTGGAGCTTAGCTTCTTAGATACCAAAACCTTAAAAAGTTATTTGATTATTTTAGTAGAAACCTTCCTAGAGATGTGCCATAACATTGGTAACAATGGTAGCTCCTCTGGGCCTGAGGGATGCCAGCACCTCCCTCTTGAGACCGCTGCAGTCAACCAGCCCTTACACCAAGGTAACCTTGTGCAACTGAAAAGCAGTGATCAAAAATGCAGACATGTCAAAGGAGATGCAACAGGACTTGGGGGAGTGTGTTATGGAGGCACTAGAGAAATATAACATAAAAAAAAAAGTTTAGCAAGAAGTACAACCCCTTCAGCATTGCATCTTGGGAAGGAATATCAGTGGTTTCTGTTGTACATGAAATCAAACACTCATCTACTTCTGCCTGGGTCCAGTGGCCATTCTGCTGTTTAAATCTGCTTAAAACCCTGGACTATGCCATACACCCAGTGACCCATTCAAAGAAAGGACTGCAAACTCAATTCCAAATGCGAGAGACGAAATCTTCAATGTGGCAGAGGGAACATCTCAATCTTCTTCTTCTTCTTCTTCTTTTTTTTTTTTTTTTTTTTTTTCGGTAATGGGGATATTTTATTTTTATTTTGAGACAGGGACCCACCAAGTTGCCCAGAACTGTGCTAAATTGCTAAGGTTAGCTTTGAACTTACTATTCTCCTGCCTTAGCCTCCTGAGTTGCTGGGATTGTAGTTGTGCCTCACCATGTCCAGCAGGGCAGCCTTTGTACTAGTTTGTTGTAATTATGAAACAATTAACAAAACAGCTTACATCTGTACAAAATAGCTTACATTTATATTTATTTTTTAGTCTATACTTCTCTGCCCTATTTTGGATTTTTTTTTCTCCTCTCAATCCATTCCTATAAAAAGTAAAGCTGTTGTGGTGGGTTTTGATTGTGTTTTTGTTTTTTGTTTGTTTGTTTGTTTTTGTTTTTCCATAAGGCACTGGCTTGGAAAAGAAAGAGAGAGAGAGAGAGAGAGAGAGAAGGAAGGAAAGAAGGAAGGAAGAGAGAAAGAAAGAGGGAGGGAGGGAGGGAGGAAGAATGAATGAATAACCTTCCTAAAGTGTAAAAGATACAACTACAAATTCCTTGTATGTTCAAGTACAGCAGCTCTGCCATTCTTAATCTTTGTTTAAATACTAGGTCATATGTTTCATGAATATTTTCCTTTATGCTACTCTATGTTAATTTTGGATTCTTCTGTGAACTCTGCTATTTTATTATATTCATTAAATTTCTATTTCATTGCTAGAAGAATGAAGAAAAGAAAACAGCAATACAGTAGAGACAGTAGTAGAAGCAGATGGGATTAAAAATGGCAGAGGAAAAAAAATTCATTATTTATTTTCCAAACTTCTTAAACATCATTTTTACCAGTTATGATACAGTCACACTATCCAGGTGTTTAGAAAGTAGGCTTTATGATGTTCGCACACTATTGAAATTACCATCCCTGAATCATGTTAGCTACATAGATCTTTGGCCTCCACTTAAAGAGCTCAGGTTACAATACTTTTTGAGCTTCTGCTGTTATTTCTTGTTACTGTGCATGTGTTAGTATCCAGTAATTATCCTATCTTTGATATTCTATTCAATTTATTGAAACTAATTTTTGGTACAGGAGATTGAACCCAGGGATATTCTATCACTGAGCTATATCCCCAGGTTGTTTTTTTTTTTTTTTAATTTTGAGATGGGTCTTGCTAAATTGCTGAGGCTGTCTTTGAACTTGAGATCCTCCTGCTCCTGCTTCTGATTCCTGAGTTGCTGGGATTACAGGTGTGCACCCACATCTGGCTTTGACTTATTTGAACTATACATTTTAAAATATGGCAAAATATTTTATAGAAACTCCAAATCAAGATTTGAGGAGGTCTCCTATTACCAGTTATGTCAGCATGAACTAATTTATCCATGCAGGGTCTTTTTTGTTTATGTTTGTCTCTGAATTCTTTTTTTTTTTTTTTCCTTTCTTAGAACTGGGGACTAGGGATAGAACCCCATGCTTTGTGAATGTGAGGCAAGCGCTTAGCCACTGAGCTACATCCAACACAGCCTCTGAATTCTTGATAGTTCTGGTTTCTGGGTAAGTGACCTCTGGAAAGTCTATAAAAATTCTGAAATGCTGTATTTGTCTTTAAATCTGATTTATGTGAATTCATATAAACATTTATCAAAATAAAGGGTCTGCAATCACCTTAGGGGCCTAACCTGAGCTTAAGAAGCACTTGAATCATCTGGTTAATACTGTGAAAAACAAAGATTTTGATCTAGTAGGTCTTACAGCGGGCCCAAGATTCTTCATTTCTAAAGAAGTTATAGGTGATAACCCAGTCTCCTAGCCCCATACTATAGTATGAGTAGCAAGGATCCAGTGCATATTTCTTTTTTCTCTCTCCTTCTATTTCTAAATGCTCTAATTCCCTTGCTTTTTACTTTTCTTGTGTTATCCTTTTTCTTGCTTTAAGTCTGCCAAGAGTAACCATAGTAACTACTTAGCTCTGTAGATAGCCCTTAGAGCTATGAAGACTCCCCAGTCCACAACATAAGCTATAAAAATCATAGAGCAGAAGAATCAAAACACAACAGTAGTCATCAACCTTCTCTAAATGTGACCAACAATAATATAGTCAATATAGATGACATGATTTTTAGGATGTGTTTTGGGGGTTTTTTTGGTATATTTTTTAGTAATTGAATTTTTCCTTAGGTTGTGATTCAAAAAAAAACTTATCACTTTAAATTTCTTAATTAGAAGTTAGAACTTGTTAATCATATTAAGATTCAATAATATTCCCATGAACTGAATTGCTAATTATGAAGAGAATGATGCTATAAAATTATAAGAAAATCTACTTTCAAGTATTCCTAATCTTCAAGAAGTCAGCTTTCTAATGTTCTAACATTAGAACTACATATGCCTTATGATCTTATACAAATTTCACTTATAGTTGTGTTATACTAGGTTCCATCAAATGTTTCATAAGTCTCATAAGAATTGCTAGATGTAGAAGGAGCCTATTAACATAATAAATGCTAGCATTCATAGATGAACAGAAACATTCTTATAAAAAGACACTAAGATCTCAATGTGCCTACCCCACAAAATGGAAAACTTAAAGCATATAGAGGTTATACAACCAAGTGAATACACCATAAATAAAATTTAAAACTCCTAACTTTAAAATGCATCTTATAGTTATTACACATTACAGGCTGAACATTATTAAACTTCCTTTTAAGCACAGGAACTAATTCTTGAAATAAAAATTATATTAAAATAGCTGGTTTTCCCATAATGCTTTGGAAATATGGCTTATATAATGTTAGTTTCTTGCCAATATAGTTTACGACAATGTAAGTGGAATTTATTTCTGTATTGCAGTTTTCTCACAAGGAAATTAAAGCAGACTATTCTACTCCATCAAACCAAACAACAGTGCATTCTAGTGGTAAAAGGAGGGCATAGTCAGAAATGTCTTTGGGACTCCAGTCTAAAATCAGAATGTCTAAAGTCTAGGAGCTAATAAGAAAATATTATAAATATTATATGAACTGTTGTAGAGTCAAAGAAAATTTGCATTCAAGGTTGAAATGAAAATATAAAAAATAAAAATATTACCCAAAAGCTCCAGTCACCACTCCAGTTATGTAAATTTGGTCCCTGTTTTTTAGTTGACACTATATTACTCTCATCCACAGCTGGACTAGGATTCTCCTCTGTCTCCTCCTGTAACTCGGTGGCAAGGCTTGAATCCCCTTCATTTGTTTCCTGGAAACAAATATCAAACAATTTTAATTACTTATTGAGAAATGTCCATTTTAAAAATAATTAATGTTCAAAACAAGTTATTATTTAAAGAAAAATATTTAAACTTTCATAACATAGAAATTAATATATTTGCTTCTATAGTTCATCATTTATACATGCAACAATCTTCCAACTATTACTATTTGTTAGTAGTTTGGTTGGCACAAGGGATATAAAGATGAATAAAACAAAGACCTTTGCCTCCAGAGTTTACAGTTTCTTGGAACAACAAAGAGTAATACTACAATTCAGTGGGAGTATCAACTGGTACAACCACTTTGGAGAACAATCTGCAATACCCAGTAGAGTCTAAGATAGGCATACACTACAACACTCCAATTTAGTATGTACATGCAATACAAGATGTTTATTAACACTGAAGTTGAAACCTCACTGTCCATTGGAAGAGAAAATAATAAATAAGCCCTTATTTATACAAACAACAGAGTTAAAAAATTAATGAATCATATGTTTCAACAAGGCAGTGGCCCCTAATCTATAGAATGCTCAGAGCAATGATTATATTTTGTGCAAGATAAGGGACCACTGGTAGTTGCTCATTAAAGAGCTGTCGAAATTTTAAAAAAATAAAATAAAAGGAAAGAGAAGGTGTGAAGTAACCATTATGAGAACATGTGACTCACCATTACCCTTAAATATCTCTCCTACTACTGCTGCTGCCAACAGCTCAGAGTTCTCAAACCCTGTGAAGTAACCATAGACATGCAAGAAGTCCCTATCCCCAGTGAAACTGACATGAAGGGGTCTGAAGGAAGAAATCTGAAAACATAAAAGGATAGAGAGGACCTACTTCACAGGAAATTTATTCAGTAACCACCAGAAAGAGAAGGAGAAAGAGAGAAACCTAGACACATAGAGGAAACAAACAAATCTGAAACAAATCCATAATTTGACCTAATTAGAAATACAATATTTATTAAAATAATTTATATAACAAAAGATTAACTTTGTGCCTCTACAACACAGGTTCTGAATTAACTTCAATTTCCACTGAAATGCATCAGTTGGCTTTAATCAATACTGGGACTCAAATTAGAGTTATACCTTGAGGTCCCACTAAATTTAAACAAAATTTCACTTGTAATCTTAGGGGAGTTATTCAACATAGACAGCAAAGGTTGTAAGGCATTTTTTACCTTCACCATGAGAGCTATGTCTTGCTGTGAAATTGTTCATGGTCATAACATACATTACCCTAAAATATCACTAGTGGTCACGGACACTATGACCCAATGTATAATAAATTAAAATAAAGTCTTTGGAGCTTACAAAATGCCTTTTAAAAGAGCAGGACCCTGGGCTGGAGTTGTGGCTCAGTGCTGGAGCACTTGCCTAGTATGTGTGAGACACTGGGTTCAATTCTCAGCACCACATATAAACAAATAAAATAAAGGTTAACCAACAACTAAAAAAGAAAAAGAAAACTTGCAATCTTGTGCATTGCTGGTAAGAATAAAAAATGGTTAAAAAAAAAGAGCAGTACCCCTATGTACTACCATTCCCCTAGTTAATGTAACCCAGTAAAAAATAAAACAGGGCTTTCAAGGTTTGAAACTAAGACTTAATTAGTAAGAGTGATTATCCCCACCACTTTTCAACTTAGCAGCTGTATTTTGTTTATTTAACTTGCAAAGAAGGAATGGTGCCTCACGGTTGGTTACTGCATCCTTGATGCTACAGCCCTATATTGCACTTCTAAAATTACAAGTAGTAAATATTTTGCTCTTATAGACTTGGCTAATATGTTCTGTTCCACACCTCTTTCAATGACCTGTCAGTTTACCTTCACCCAGAAGAACTGTTGATGTGCTCCCAGAGTTTTGTCACCATTTGCAAACTTTACAGGCAAGGTCTTAATTGAGCCAAATATGGGCCTTCTGGCAAATCTACTGAAGCAGGGCATGACCTCCCCTGTCCTCACTGACTACATGGATGTCAGGGTACTGAAAGAGGTAACCCCTCTCCTGGATCCTTTGTCTACCTGAGGAGCAACTTGGGTTCAAATAGTGAAGGGCAATGGGAGTTTGTACACTTTACGGACAATATTAAGCATCACCATAATGTGTGATGGGATTTTATGGTGAACTTTTGCTTCTCATCCCTTAACTATAATATCCCTGATGAAGTACCACTGGCTTAACTTCTGTAAGTCATCTCAATACTGAATACTCTGGGCAACAACTGACTACATCTCTATATTTTTACAGATTATAGGGTCATTACCTGAGAGTTGCACCCTTTGGGGAAAGAACTCTTGAAACCCTTGCTTTAAGGGTTTATATCCAAAATATAAATCAAGGTCACACATATATCTACATAAAATAAACCCATAACACAAGGCCTCCCACCAAGACACTCCTTATCCCTTCAAGTTCTAGACATTACCAATAATGATCAAGACACTCATTTTCTTTCTCAAAATGGAATCTTGAACAATGCTTTTTATGGAACTTTCACTTTTCTCACTGGTTTCAGGCAGCAGGCCCCATAAAGAGCCACAATGGCTTTCTTACAAGAGTTCAAATTTAATTAAATGAAAAATGGTACATTTCAGTCATTTGCAAAACATCAGGGGTGAACTGTAATGAGGATTCAATGATTCAATATCCTTAGGCTTGCTTGCAGACAGCTTTAAAGCCTCACTCCTCCCTCTTCTTCTTCAGGACGTGTTGATAAGAAAGTCTGAGTGCTCTTTCCTTTGGGGTAGCAGGGGGATTCACACCAACCAAGCTCTGTCCCTTACCAAGAAACCCTCACCAAGCTCCACTTCCTAATCACAGTAAAAACCTGGAGCCAGTGTTCTTTCCTTGCTCTTAAGAGATCCACCAGAGACCTCGATCATTATAAGTAATAGACCACTTCAACCCTCATGGTTTCTGTATGGCATCATCAGATCTACAGTTGAATCAAATTTTATTAGGAGTCCATTTTGGTTTCTAGGGTGGCTAAAACAGATTCCTACTTCCCTTGAGTTTTGGCTGTGTGGTCCATGGTAAAGTTACTCAGTCATTCTAAGTCTGTCTCCTCAACTCTACTGTATAGGTTATAACTCTCTCTAATGAGACAATAAGCTCATTGAAGGCAGGGATTATATCTGTGTTGTTTACCCTCTTATCCTGAACACCAGGGATAAGAGTGGAGCCAGTCTTCTTTCCTTGATCTTAAGAGGCCTTCCAAGAGACTGGCAGGGTGGGGCTGGAACATAGTTGAGTGAATGAATGAATGACTAGGTTCATGAGTAACTATCTTCTCTATTTCAAAGTAATTTTTTGAGAATCAAATGAAATAAAACATTCATTCACTTGATCATTCAACAATTATTTGAGTGCCTCTATCCTTTGGTAAATTAAAATACTACTGAAAGGTCTAGCACTGATTTTAATTTTCTAAAAGTAAAATATATACACCCAACCAATGTAAATGTGATGAGGATAGTGTTAAGAAATGTAGGCACCCATCCAACCAAAGGCTTTCACCTTGAAGACTGATAAGCAAGTTTTTCAATTAATAAGGTAGTAAACAAATGACGAGACTAGTTTAAACCAAAACTTGGTGGACAGGACAGGGATTTAAAGTATTGGAGCCCTTTTATCAAGGGCTAATAGTGAAGGGAAGCCGGTGAAACTGGAAAAATGTGATACCAGGTCAAAATCACAACAGTGGAGCCAGACTCAATGGGGCCTGGGGTGAGACATCTGGACTAGTACATTTGGGGACCAATTCAAGCAAGCAACCTCTCCAGAGAACCAGACGTTCCCTCCATCGCCCAGAGGGGAAAGGCTCTCGGGAAGCAAAGGAAACCGTTTCCTTGGTAACAACTTTCCAAATTACTCCAAAGAGCACCGAGAAAAGGGAAGGAAGGAATTAATTATCATAATCTGAGACGGTTCAAACAACCATTGACAGGAAAACTGCAGGGTAAAGCCGGCGCTTGGGAGCCCGCCCCACGGACGCCGCTTACCTGGCGTTCAGTCAGAGCGTCCTCCATCGCGGCTGCCTCCGCCGCAGCGGAACCGCGCACGCGCCCCTGAGAGCCCCCCTCCCTGAGGGAGGGGGGCGGCAGGCGCGTGCCCGGCACCCACCACTAGCGCGCGCTCTGAGCTCTGGACCCCGCGGGCCCTTGGATGTACTACCGAGGGTCCTCCAGGAGTGCCTTGCGCCCTCTGGTGGCAATTGAGAACCGCTGCGTTTCGCTCACTCCTGAAGAGGGTTGATTTGTTAAGCAGGAGGCTACTCTTTAGTAGGAATCAGGATAATCCTTAGTGCCCAACCTCAAACTTCAGTGCCTATCATAAATGCATACCCTGCTACAATGTGCAAGAAAGTTAATTACCTGGAAAAGTCTTGTTCCGTTAATACCCTTTCATTGAGATGTCCTCATGGTTTTCTATTGGGTACTTCCACCCTTGTCTCAAAATCAATAAATCCAGTGTTATTCAACTACAGATATGTTCCTGGTGGCCTCTGGGTAAGGCCATTGATTTTTCTCAGTGAAACATAATATAAGATGAAGGATAATCTGGAGGAAAAGCTATTGAAAGTTTGAGGAGAAAATAAAAATGCATAGGAAAATGAATTGATAAATGTATTAGGGAAATAGAAAGATTGCTCTGCATCATAAATGCTTAATTAAGATCAATGGTCATGTATTTAAAGTGAGATCACACTAACATAAGGAACTCCTAGAAAACAATATGGAAAAACTATAGTCCTATAAAAGACTGATAAAACATATCAGAAAGGAAACACAAATGTATATTCAAAAAATATAAAAATATATCCACAGTTTCACTCAAAATAAAATAGAAATTAAAACCACATTGAAATACTATTTTTTGCTAGTTAGACAAAAGTACAGAAGTTTGATAAAGCATTTTGTTGATAAGACTATGGGGATACAGGAATTCTCATGATGGGAGTGTAAAATGATAAAGCCTTTTGGCAATAGTTATAAAAATTACAAAATACATATACTTTTGCAGCAATACCACTTCTGAGATTTCTCCTATGCATTTCATTGCATACATGCAAAATAATGTGCAAAATTATTCACTGAAGTATAGTTTACATTAGTAAAAATTGGAAATAATTCATCATCAGTGGAGAACTGATTAGTATATCTCTGTCCACTGGAATTTGGAATTCTATGTAGTTAAAAACATAAAATGAGAGGGAGTGATGTCAACAATAATGGCAGAGAACTCCAAAAGTCTGTACCCCCACAACAGCAACAAGTAACCATCAGAACCAAGTTATGTGGAATTCTGGAATACAACCAAAAGTTACTGATCAGGGGAACATTTAATTAAGAAAAAATAGTTAAGGCTCAGTAAAAAAGCTTTGTAAAAAAATTTGTTGTGGGGGGTACTGTGAATTTAACCCAGTGGCACTTAACCACTAAGCCACATCCTCAGCCATTTTTATTTTGAGACAGGATCTCAGCTAAAGTTGCTTAGGGTCTCATTAAATTGCTGAGGCTGGCTTTGAAAGTGCCATCCTCCTGCTTCAGCCTCTAGATTCGCTATGATTACAGGCATGCACCACTGTGCCTGGATTGTTATGACATTATATATATATATATATATATATATATATATATATATATATATATATATATATACATATATATATATACACACACACACATTATATATATATAAAATAAATATAAAATATATATAAATATAATAAAGGTTCATTAAAAATTTAAAAATATATTTTTTAATTGTCAATGGACCTTTATTTTATTTATATGTGGTGCTAAGAATTGAACCCAGGGCATCACACATGCTAGGCAAGCACTGTACCACTGAGCCACAAACCCAGCCTCTCGTTGTGACCTTTTAAATGTCCACATCCCATAATAGCCCCATTTCTTGTCCTGGTTCCTATTCTCAAAAGAAGCAGTACAGACCTTATTCTCAAAGAATTGTGGTGGTTTGTTGGAGCTGTCTTTTGGCTCCCATAAATTGTGACAGCTACCTTAAGGAAAGGAGTCAACATTGGTGGGAAACATTTGAAGGCAAATGAGCTAGACTGCCACTTGGGGCAAAAGATAACAAGGAAGGCAGGCAATCTGAAAAGCTCTGAAGGAAAGGGTAGGGGACTGAGATATTCGGGGGAATAAGAGTTTGAAAAGCTCCCACAGATTTCTGGGAACACAGAAGACCACATCCATGCCAAGAGTTTGGAGCATGCTCAGAAAAGACCTATAAGAGTCCCAAATCCTCACATCTAGCTGACTTTCTGCTCTGCTAGAACAGAAAGGAAACATACTCAATAAACCAAGAACCCATCTGCAAACATGGGAGGATTTTTCTTTTTCTTTTTTCCTTTTTTGGTTTGCGCATTACTAAGCAGTAATCATCACAGTGACCTGTATCCCCACATGACAAACAATAAAAACATTAGTTCAAATTGTATGAGGAACCCAGATTAGTCAAATTCATAGAGAAAAAAGTAGAATAGGGGTTTCAAGGGCCCAAGCAGAACAATAAGGATGGAGTCTTATTGTTTAATGGAATAGGAATCTCAGTTTGGGAAGAGGAAAAAGTTTTAGAGGTGTAATAATTGTATAGTAATATGAATGTACTTAACACTGCAAAACTGTGCACTTAAAAATCAATAAAGTGATAGATTTTATATTTTGTGTATTTTACACAATTTTTAAAAATAATTCATATAAGTCAATAAATGATCAACCAGTAAGTACTAGAAAAAGCAATAGTGAACCCTGGGGAGAGGCACAATTAGATTTATAGAGTTGACACATCTTATAATACTCAAATGTCCAATTTTCAACAAAAAATTACAAGGTATGCTAAGAAATAAGAAAGTACAGCTCATATGCAGGCAAAAAGTTAATAGCAACAGGCCAGAAAGAGGCCTACATTAGATACATTAAATAGGCAAAATTCTTAATCAACTGTTTCATGTATTAACAAAGAACTAAAAGAAACCATGTCCAAAAGAAGAACCACAAATACAATGTCTCAACAAATAGAGTATACCAATAGAAATATAAACTACAAAAAAATGACAGGAACCTGGGAGGTAAGTGCAGGAATGAAAAATTTACTAGAGAAGTTCAAAAAGGTTTGAGTAAGTGGAAGAAAGAATCAGAAAGCTTGAAGATAAGTCAATTGAGATTTTCCAGTCACAGGAGCAGGTATTGAAAAAGAATGAAAGAAAATGAACATTGATCATTATAAAGTGTACCAACATACACATAATGTGTTTCAGAAGAGGAAGGAAAAGACGGAGCAAATGGACTGAAGAAACTCTATATACTGATATGAAAAGATCCACAGGAAATACTGTCAAATGTCAAAAAATAAGGTGCCAAAATACATGGAGTACCAAAAATGCCTAATCTAGATCTAATCATGAGGAACATCAGACAAATACAAATTGAGGGTTATTGTACAAAATAATTCACTTGAACTCTTCAAAACATCAAGTTCAGGAAAAGCAAAGAAAGATTGGGTATTGCTCCATATTAAAGGAAACTAAAGACATGGTAACTAAATGCAATATGGGATCTTGAATGGGATCCTGAACCAGAAGCAATCTTTCTCCTCTAAAAAATATTACTGGGACAACTGGAATACTTTGAATAAAGTCCGTAGATCATAGTGTTGATTGAATGTTAATTTCCTGGTTTTGATAAAATTTTTTTGTTTCCTTAATTTTTATTTACAAAAGGATTTTTCTTCCCCAATATTATGGAATGAAAATTATATCCAAGTTTCTGCAAGATTCTAAGACACAAACACCCGTAATAGTCTTTAGTTCACTGGGGCTGCCATAACAATGTATCAGAGAATGGATGACTTCAATAACAAAAACTTATTTTCTCACAGTCCTGGAATCTAGACATCAAGACCAAGGTGTGAGCAGGGCTGGTTTCCTCTGAGGCCCCTGTCCTTGGCTGGTAGATGGCTGCCTTCTCTGTCTTCATGGGATCTTCCCTCTGTATGTGTCAGAGTCCTAATTGTCTCTTCTCTGTCTCTTTTTTTTTTTAAGTTTACTTAAATACAGCCCTTTCTTTTTTTTATTTTTTAAAAAGTTTTTAATTTGTTCTAATTAGTTATACATCACAGTAGAATGCATTTTGACACTTTGTACACAAATGGAACACAATTTCTCGTTCCTCTGGCTGTAAATGGTGCAGTCATACCACTAGTGTAATCATACATATATATAGGGTAATAATGTCTGTCTCATTTTACTGTCCTTCCCATCCCTACAGCTGCAGCCCTCTCCTCACTCCCCTCTGCACTATACAAAGTTCCTTCATTTTTCCCTACCCTCCCCCTACTATGAATCAGCATCTGCTGATCAGAGAACACATTCAGAATTTGGTTTTGGGAGATTAACTTATTTCACTTAGCATGATATTCTCTAGTTCCATCCATTTACCTGCAAACACCATAATTTCATTCTTCTTTAAGGCTGAGTCTTATTTCATCGTGTATATTATCACTTTTTTATCCATTCATCTGTTGAAGGGCATCTAGATTAGATCAATAGTTTAGCTATTGTGAATTGAGCTACTATAAACATCGATGTGGCTCCATCATTGTAGTATGCTGATTTTAAGTCCTTTGGGTATAGACCAAGGAGTGGGATAGCTGGTTCAAATGGTGGTTCCATTACCAGTTTTCCAAGGATTCTCCATACTGCTTTCCATATTGGCTGTACCACTTTGAAGTCCCACCAGCAATGTATGAGCGTGCCTTTTTCCACACATCCTCACCAACACTTATTGTTGTTTGTATTCTTTATAATAGCCATTCTAACTGAAGTGAGATGAAATCTTAGAGTAATTTTGATTTGCATTTCTCTAATTGCTAGAAATGATGAATATTTTTTGTGTTTGTTGATTGGTTGTATTTCTTCTTTTGTGAAATGCCTATTTAGTTCCTTGGCCAACTTATTGATTGGGTTATTTGGTTTTTTTGGCGTTAAGTTTTTGAGGTTTTTATATACCCTGGAGATTAGGGCTCCGAGGTGCATGTGGGGAAGATTTTCTCCCAATCTCTAGGCTCTGTCTTCACATTATTGATTGTTTAGTTTGCTGAGAAGAAGCTCTTTAGTTTGAATCCATCCATTTATTGATTCTTGGGTTTACTTCTTGTGCTTTAGGAAGCTTGTTAAGGAGGTCAGGTCCTAAGCCAACATGATGAAAATTTGGGCCTACTTTTTCTTCTATTAGGTGCAGAGTTTCTGTTCTAGTGCCTAAATCTTTGATCTACTTTGAGTTGATTTTTTTGTGGGGTAGAGATAGAGGTTTAATTTCATTTTGCTACATATGGATTTTCAGTTTTCCCAGCACCATTTATTGAATAGGCTCTCTTTTCTCCAGTATATGTTTTTGGCACCTTTGTCTAGTATGAGATAACTGTATTTATGTGGGTTTGTCTCTGTGTTTTCTATTCTGTACCATTGGTCTTCATGTCTGTTTTGGTGGCAATACCATGCCGTTTTTGTTACTATAGCTCTGTTGTACAATTTAACATCTGATATTGTGATGCCTTCTGCTTCATTCTTCTTGCTGAGGACTGCTTTGGCTATTCTGGATCTCTTATTTTTCCAAATGAATTTCATGACAGCTTCTCTATTTCTAAGAAGAATGTCATTGGAACCTTAATAGGAATTGCATTAAATTTGAATAATATCTAATAAAATGGAAAGATCCTTAAAAAAAATATGAATAGTGCTTTTGGTAGTACAGCCATTTTGACAATATTAATTGTGCCTATTCAAGAACATGGGAGATCTTTCCATCTTCTAAGGTCTTCTTCAATTTCTTTCTTTAGTGTTCTGTAGTTTTCATTGTAGATGTCTTTCACCACTTTTGTTAAATTGATTCCCAAGTATTTTTAAGCTATTATAAATGGGGTAGTTTTCCTAATTTCTCTTGCAATAGATTCATTTCTTATGTATAGAAATGCATTTAATTTATGAGTATTGATTTTGTATCCTGCTACCTTGATGAATTCATTTATGAGTTGAAAGTTTTCTGGTGGAATTTTTTGGATTTTCTAAATATAGAATTTATGTCATCAGCAAATAGGGATAGTTTGATTTCTTCTTATCCTATTCATATCTCTTTAATTTCTTACATCTGATTTCTCTGGCTAGAATTTCAAGTACTATGTTGAATAATAGTGAATCCCTGTCTTGTTCCAGTTTTTAGAGGGAATGTTTTCAATTTTTCTCCATTTAGAATGATTTTGGTCTTAGGCTTAGCATATATAGCTTTTATAATGTAAAGGTATGTTCCTACTATCCCTAGTTTTTCCTCATGTGTTAAACATGAAGAGGTACTATATTTTGTCAAAATTTTTTCCTGCATCTATTGAGATAATCATATGATTCTTGTCTTTAAGTCTATTGATGTGATGTATTATATTTATTGATTTCCTTATATTGAACCAACCTTGCATCCCTGGGATGAACCCCACTTGATCATGGTGCACTACTTTTAAATATATTTTTGTATGCAATTTACCAGAATTTTATTGAGGATTTCTGCGTCTATGTTCATCAGGGATATTGGTCTGAAGTTTTCTTTCCTTAATATGTCTTTGTCTGGTTTTGTTACCAGGGTAATTCTAGTCTCATACGATGAGTTGTGGAAAGGTTACTTTATTTTCTATTTCATGAAATAATTTGAGGAGTGTTGGTGTTAATTCTTCTTTGAAGGTCTTGTAGAACTTAGCTGAGAATCCATCTGGTCCTGGGCTTTTCTTGGTTGGTAGGCTTTGGATGGCATCTTCTATTTCATTGCTTGAAATTGATCTATTTAAATTGTGTATGTCCTCCTGATTTAGTGTGGGTAGATAACATGTCTCTAGAAATTTGTCGATGTCTTCAAGATTTTCTAATTTATTTGATTATAAATTTTCAAAATAGCTTCTAATTATCTTCTGTATTTCAGTAGTGTCTGTCATAATATTTCCTTCTTTATCTTGAATTTTAGTAATTTGAATTTTCTCTCTTTCTCTTCATTAGTGTATCTAAGGGTTTATCAATTTTATTTTTTCAAAGAATCAACTTTTTTCTGTCAATTTTTTGAATTGTTTCTTTTGTTTCAATTTCATTGATTTTGGCTCTGATTTTAATCATTTCCTGTCTTCTCCTGTTTTTGGTGTTGATTTGGTCTTTTTCTAGGGCTTTGAGACATAATGTAAGATCATTTATGTATTGACTTTTTATTCTTTTAATATATGAGCTTAACGCAATGAATTTTCTTGTTAGCACTGCCTTCATACTGTCTCACAGATTTTGGTATGTTGTACCAGTGTTCTCATTTACCTCTATTTTTTTATTTCCTCCCTGATTTCTTCTGCTATCCATTCATCATTCAATAGCATATTATTTAGTCTCCAAGTTTTGAAGTAGCTTCTATTTTTTATTTTATCATTGATTTCTAGTTTCATTCCATTATGATATGATAGAATGCAGGGTAGTATTTCTGTTTTTTTGTATTCACTCAGAGTTGCTTTGTGGCATAATGTATGGTCTATTTTAGAGAAGGATCCATGTGCTGGTGAGAAGAGAGTATATCACTCAATGATGGATTAAATACCCTCTATATATCAATTAAGTCTAAATTATTGATTATATTATTTAGTTCTGTAGTTGCTTTGTCTAGTTTTTGTTTGGAAGATATATCCAGTGGTGAGAGAGGTGTGTTAAAGTCACCCAGTATTATTGTGTTTAGGTCTATATGAATCTTGAAGTTGAGAAGGGTTTGTTTGATGTATGTAGATGCTCCATTGTTTGAGACATATATATTTATGATTGTTATGTCTTGTTGATATATGATTCTCTTAAGCAGTATGAAATGTCCTTCATTATTCTTTCTGACCAACTTTGATTTGAAGTGCACTTTGTCTGATATGAGGATAGAAACCTCTGCTTGTTTATGCAGTCCATGTGAGTGATACGTCTTTTTCCCCAACATTTCACTTTCAGTCTGTGGATGTCTTTTCCTAGTTGGTGAGGCTCTTAAAGATAGCATATTGTTGGGTCTTTTTTTAAAATCCAATCTGCCAGTCTATGTCTTTTGATTGATGAGTTTAGGCCATTAACATTCAGGGTTATTTATTGCGATATGATTTGTATTCCCGGACATTTTAGTTTATTTTTTGTTTTTAATTTGGCTTAATTTCTCCTTTGATTGACTTTTCCTTTAGTGTTATTCCTCCCTTTGCTGCTTTTTATTTTTTATTTTTTCAATTTCCTCCTCATGGAATATTTTGCTGAGAATGTTCTGTAGTTCAGACTTTCTAGTTGTGAATTTCTTTAACTTTTATCACAGAAGGTTTTTATTTCATTTTCAAATCTGAAGCTTAATTTTGCTGCATATGTAATTCTCAGTTGGCATTCATTTGCTTGTAGAGCTTGATATATTGTATTCCAAGACCTCCTGGCATTGAGGGTCTGGATTCTGAAATCCTAATTGGTTTCCCCCTAAATGTAATTTTTTTTCTCACAGCCTTTAAAAGTCTATCCTTATTCTCTAAGTTAGTCATTCTCATTATAATGTGCTTTGGTGTGGGTCTGCTGTAATTTTGTACACTTGGGATCCTGCAAGCCTCTTGTAGTTGATTTTCCATTTTGTTCTTTAGATTTGGAAATTTTTCTGATATATGTCATTGAAAAGATTATGCATTCCTTGGGTTTATATCTCTATACCTTTGTCTATTCTGATAAATCTTAAATTTTGTCTTTTTATGCTATCCCATATTTCTTGGAAGTTCTGTTCATGGTTTCTTATCATCTTCTCTGTGTGGTCGACTTCATTTTCAAGAGTATGTATTTTGTCTTCATTGCCTGAGATTCAGTCTTCTAAGTGCTTTAGTCTGTTGGTGATACTTTTCATTGTATTTTTAATATGGTTTATTATTTCCTTCATTTTGAGGATTTCTGTTTGATTCCTTTTTATATTTTCTGCCTCCTTATTGAAGTGATCTTTCAATTCCTGTATTTTCTCTCTGATACCATACTTTATTTTGAAGATCAGCCTTATTCTGCACCTTCTAAACTCTTTCTCTGACATTTCTTCTCTACTGTGTTGTCTATAGGTTCTGTTGTTGGAACATCTTGATTTGTTTGAGGATGCTTTGTTCCCTTGTTTTTTTCATGTTTTGTGTCTTCTCATTTAGCAATATGGATCTGTGGCAGTACAGTTTCTATTCTGTAGTCTTATAGTGACCCTGAAGCCTTCCAGTACACTACCTTTAAAAGGAGAGACCAATTTTAACATCACCCAATGCAAATAGTATACACCTTTGAACCAAATAGCTCCTATTAAGGCAACTACAGTATTATCACAATAAACAGAAATGATGTGTTCAATTATTGTCTAAATTTAAACAGTAAATTTGCTAAAACAGTTTACTGTTTCAAATGATGGACAATGGGGGAGCAGAAATAATGAAAGATGTGATGTTTATAAGGGAGAAAGAGAGAAGATAGAGGGAAAAATTTATAGTAAGAGAAAGGGAAAAATTAATAGAGATTGCTGTTAGTATAAGAGAAGTGAGAAAGAGAATCCAGGGAAGCAGATAGGTGTGAGAAAAAATATATACAGATTTTTTTAAAAAGTAAAAATATAAGAATATACAACAAAACTGTAATATAATATTCAGACATCCCATTTCTCAATAAACTGATGTATGAAAATATTTGGATTCAAAGATGGTAGAGATGTGAAAGAGAGGAGGGAAAAAAAGGAAATTTCAATGGAAAAATTGAATGATTGCTACTGTTAGCTGTCAAAATTTTTTCAGCTTCCCTTCTCCACCAATAGGTGCAGTTTTCTGAGTTTGATGGTAGCTCCAGTTGGGTACGTGAGGTCATAGAAAGATCTCTCACACTCTCTTTCAGACGTCCCACCCATTGTAGCTGGCCCCTTCAGTCCTGTGCATTTCAAAACTCACTGTGAAATAGGCCAGAGACCCCCCCCACCCAGAAGACCCTTATCATAATTAAGCAGAAACCCCCACCATATTTGTGGCATGTAAGTTCCTCTTCTTATTAGAGAGCTTTTTACACAGAACATCAGCTATCAGCAAAAATCCAAGATGGTAGCAGTGGCAAACCTGTATTTTGGTTTGTAGCTTCTTCTTTGTTTATAAATGCCAGGTTTGCAGAAAAACACTTGTGAAACCCCTGTCTGTCTAGAAGATGGAATGAAACACACTTGTCATATGAACCTCCCAGCCCCAAGTATAAAGTTCAAATAATTTCTATACTCAGGATTCAGAGGAAGGATTCTTAGGCAATAGCCACCTCTGAACACGGCAGTCAATAAACTTAATTTCTGAAAATTCTTCAGGTATCCAGCCTCTTCTGTTCTACTTCAACTGAGCTAGAGAAAGCCTAGTTTTCTCCAGTTTCTCCAACCTGTGATCCCTTCGGGGAACTTCCCTTAGTCTCTGGCTTTCCACAGGCTTGCCAGACCCAGACTGGCCCACACAAACCCAGCTGCAATCTAACGGACCTGGGATTCAGCTTCCCCAGGTTCTGCCTTGCTGCAGTCCCAAAGATCTCAATGCCATTTCTACTTGCAGAGAGACCACCAGGGATGTGCTCACACAAAGGAGCAACCCTGCAAAGAGGTAGCCAGTTGGCAGGCACTAACACACCCAGCAGAAAGACTTCAGATGTAACCAGACCTTCAGGTACCCTGACAATACATCTCCAGGCCCTGGTCAGTGTCCCCAGACTGAGGTGCATGCAACCCAAGATGGTAGCAGTAACAAACATGCAGGCCCTGGCCACTGTCCCAAGATAGCGACTGTCAAATGTAACTAAACCTGTGAGCACTGTGACAATGACCTTCCAGGCAGCAGCAGGCAGCAGGCAATACACTAGCAGTAAGGCTAACAGCAAGGGAGAGGAATATGAACCCAAGTGTGTAGCAGGCAGCAGGCAATACAATAGCAGTCTGCAGGCTAACAGCAGGCAATTGGCAAGTGGAGGTCAAGCAATCCGCAATGGGTAGGTGAAAGCGGGCTATGGACAGGCAAGAGGTGGGAAACGGGCAAATGGCAGACACAGGTGGCTGTCAGCTACCAACCCGCATTCAAAAGGTGGTCATTATGCTTGCAGACTGTGGGCAATAGTGGCGATGGATGGGAGGTAAACAGCAGGAAATCAGTGGGCAGCAATGGCTGCCTCACAGAGAAACAGTATTTCCCTCTGCTTGAATCCAGGATCACAGAGTGACAAGGAATAAGACCTCTTCATCATCTTGGATCCCTGCTTTTGATAATTATACTATGGTTAGATATGAAAATGTCCTTGTTTTAGTAAATATGCACTGATACACATAAGGATAATCCAGTCTCAATATTTCATAAAATTATGTGCAAAGAAAGAATAATAAAGCAAACATGGAAATAGTAATAATAAAAAATCTGAGTAAAGGGTAGATATGAAGTATTAGTATTATTCTTGTAACTTTCCTTATTTTGTTCAACACACTTGAACAATTTTCTCTGACTCACTTGAAGATTATTCTATTCAACACATTTGAACAACTTTCTCTGTTTCCTTATTTTGAATAAAAGTTGTTATAATCAGAACTCCCCAAATATAAAGTGAAACCAGCCTGACCACTTGTGTGGGTTTCTTTGCAATTACACAAATGCAAGCACAGAATACACAGAGGTGAATTTAATTAGGGCTGATTTTAGCAGGTGAATATGCTAAAACTCAGAGGAGCAAGGGAGAGGAATATGAACCCAAGTGTGTAGCAATAATGACTGTCCCTGAAACCCAGCCTCGGTAAGAAGCAAAACAAGGTTACAAAAATGTGAAGGACAATGAAATGTATTAGGATTAGAAGTTTTAAAGTCTAGTTGAGGGACTGCGATGTGGCTTTGTGTTAGAGTGCTTGCCTAGCATGCTTGAGGCCCTGAGTTTGATCCCCAGCACTGCATACACCACAAAAAAATCTAATTGAGGTTAAAAGACTGAAGGCAATAGGCAGACATGATGAGTTGGAAAAAGAAATGGTGCTTGAAATTGAGATTATGGGTAAATTAAAGTTAAAATGTTCAGAGCATGAGAATAGGTGGCTGACCAGGTAATGATTAAGATGATTGAAGCCAATGTCAAGGAATTAAAAATTAGCCAGGGATTGAAAGTATAATCTTAGTAACTACTGAAATTATCAAGTAGAAAAAGAGTATTATAGAGGAAATTGAACACGAGCAAGGAGCTTAAATCTTCCATACAAAAGGGGAACATGAATTGTGAGTTGGTAAATGACTTCAATAAGGAGAAGGAGTCAGAGACACAGTTTTTGATGTTAACTTCAAAATGAGTTTTAGGAGAAAGTCAAGATGCAACAGACAGGAGAAAGACAACAAACACTTTTTTCTTGGGCCCAATGGTATTCTAGTCACTATAACTGCATGAAAACTCATCCACAACCTTAGTGACTAAGAACAAGAGTTCATCGTGTCTCATGGTTTCCATGGATCAGGAATTTGGGAGCAGCTCAGGTGGGCAGTTCTGGTTTATCATCTCTTATGAGGTCCCTCTCCCTGATTCCCCCACCCCAATGCAATCATGCAGGGCTCCAGTCATCAGAAGGACTGACTGAGGCTGGAGGATCCATTTCCAAGGGATTGGCTATTGGTTTGAGGACACAGCTCCTCCACACTTGGGCTTCTCCACAAAGCTGCTTGGGTCCTCATGGAATGGCAATGGCTTTCCGTAGAGCATGTGACCCAAAAGACAAAGGTGAAAGTTGCAATGCCTTTTATGATCTAACATTGGAAGTTATACACTGTCACGCTACATTCTACTGGAATCAACTGTCAGCTCTGATTCACTGAAAGAGGCAACTATACAGGGCATGAATACCAGAAACCAAGATCCATGAAAGTTTTTTGAAAGGAAAGCTGTCCCAGGTTTTATGACCATATTGAGGGAAAAAACAGCCTGAGTGTTCTTCAGAGAAAGCAGTGTCCTTGGGTGAAAGTCAGGTTTTATTAAGAGCAAAATGAAGAGAGATTTTAGAAAATTTTTAAAGAAAACCAAGTTTTTAGGATATAAGGAATTTTATTAATGTCCAATCTTGAATTCCATAGCACACCAAAAAGGAGTTTGGGAGATGGGGCAAAGATGGTGATGAAGATTATGAATTGAGGAAACACATAATGCTGTCAGAAATACATGTTATCCTGGGGTCACTTATTTATTGTTTCCCACTGAGGCCTGCAGACCAGTGTCTCAATGGAATGCCACTTTTTTTCCCTTTGCTAAGTGAAATTTTCTTGAAGTACAGCTCTCTGACATTTCATTATTAGAGCTTTAAGGAGTTTAGAAACTTTTTCCCCATTTTTTTTTAATGTTCAGTAGGACTGGTTTTGCTCCAGATCCTTAAAAAATGCCACTGTTAATTTTTTACCACACTTTTCTACTGCTACCGTTAATCGTGGGTTAGTCTATCTGTACGTTATGTATCTTATCTACTTGTGTTCCTTCCTGAAACCCATCAAAACTACAATGGAAGGAATTGTGGACAGATAGGGAAGATAAGAGGGGAGAATAAAAGCAAGGAAATTTTTTAAGCTACAAAGTAGTTGAACAAGTGACAACTGATTTATAAGACTGAGAAAGCCAAGTCCCAAACTGACCAGGAGGAAACCTGAAGACCCACCTGATTTATATGAGTCCTTAAAAAGCATGGGAACTAGCAACACTAAAATAAATCTGGAACTGGTGATAAATAAAGATATGGGAGCAGGGGTGAAGAGTAGCTAAAGCAAGGAGGACACGGGTCAAAGCTGTTTGAGAAGCAGTCCTATCCCAGACATCTTCTTACTTCCAGATTGCTAGTTAACAGCATCATTTTTCAGAAGTACAATGTCTTGGAAAACTTACCACTTACCCTACTTGAGAAACAAGTACAGAGAAACCAATAAAGACAAAATGTGGGATAAGAAAGAAAGAAGAAAGAAGGAAAGAAGAAAGGAAGGAAGAAAGGAAGGAGAGAGCGAGAGCGAGAGCGAGAGCGAGAGAGAGAAAAAAAAAGGCAGAGAATGGAAACAGGAGAGAGATGAAGGGAATTCCCAAGAGAATGCTGAAGGCAGATCCCAGAACAACAGCTGTGGGCTAGATATAGAAGGCAGGCAGGGAGTTCAGATGGGAGCCCGGCAACCAAGAGACAAATTGATTGAGTACTGTCATCACCAAGATCCCTGTTATCATTTACCTTTTTCATGGAGGACAGAATTCTACCATGAGTCATGCTGATTCTTTTCTGTACTAAGCTTGTGAAGTTCCCATCCTCCTTCTATGCTCTACTGCTTCACCCCATAGATTTCTGCTTTGAAATTACTCCTAAGAGCTGGAGATATATAGAGAAGGTTTAGAAGCAGAAATCATGATACAATCAACCCTGTCTGACCATATTTTTACCAAATATCTAGAATCCAATCACGTGCTCAAACAGGGTGAGCTCTATGTTTTTCAGGACTCCCTCAGGTCCTGGCCCACTGACTTACCCATGAATAGCTAATAAACTCTCAGGCAACCTGAAGTCAGAGCATGACCCGCAGACTGATCATTTTAGTTTATTCTAAAAGTCTTTATCATATAGTAGCAACATCCACCTTTCCTTAAACATGTGCTTGCTGCTAATTTTTTTTAAACTAAGGAATATATTTAGAGAAACATATCTAAATGATATATCTATAAATTAAAACAGGTCGCTGATTAATACAAAAGTCAGAGTAATGTTTGTCTTAGGAGAGAGGAAGATGGATATAACTGGGGAGGAACACACAGAGGGCTTCTATGTTTCTCCCATGTTCTATTACTTAAACTGAGGTAATGGGTACATACATGTATATGGATTTTTAAACTGTCCATGCAAATGCTATATATTTTCCAGTATACATGATACATATCATGATATTTTAAAGAAAAATAATAATTAATTAAAGTAATGGTCTTTTTATTTAAATGTTGCTTTTTGAAAGTCAGATGGATAATTTGGCGATGATTTGATTCATTTTTGAAAAATGAAAGTGACTGGAATATATTTATAATTTGATAGGAAAAAGACAATAGAGAAAAAGAAGCTGAAGATAAGTTGTGCAGAAAGAGAGGTAGAATTTCCTGGCATAGGGAATGAGATCCACTGGACACAACAAACTTTTTAATTGGTAAAATAAGGATATTGGTGAAGTAGAAGTTATGTTGGGCTAAAAAGAGAAAAGTGGAAACAGAGTTCCTAGGTCATTTGCTAAGGCTATTGAGTGTCTGGATTCACATTTCATTAAGCTGTGAATTATTTAAATCCACCTTGAGTCAATTTCTGAAATGAGATGCCTTATATTATCTAAGGTAGCACTATAACCTATGGTGTTAAATAAATAAACATACCTAACTTGACACTTTTACTATTCAGTTGCCTCAAAGATACCCATAAATCTCTTAATTTCAGTATTGCCATTTCAAGTAGAAATGCTTTGCCTTTGTAAAGATATGAATAAATATTTTCTGATAGACTATTGATAGTGTAATTGAATTCAAAGATCACTAAATATGCTGAGACAATATTTTCCTTTATTCAAGACTCTTCCTAGAAATCAGACATTTTTAGAAAGTATATTATCTATTTCATTGCATTTAACAGGCTACAAGAGTACTGTTTAATAAAAATCTCTAACAAGATCATTAGCAATTTAGCAGTTATAATTCATGGGTAAGTGTTAATTCTGCCTACTAAAGACAAGAATAGAAATTGTGTTCATTGTAACTAGAAACTCATGCTAAAAATGAAGTGTAAATGTGTAGTATTTTTTTTGTGTGTAGCTATGTTTGTTGGAAACTGGAGAAGCAAATACAAATATCAATGAGACTTACCTTGAATCTCACAACTGTGCACTTAAAAATAAGTACAACCCCTGGAAAACAGCATTTATCTGTGATTTAGATCCTAAGGCATAAGAAAGACTCTGGATAAAAAGATGAGGACTTGAATTGTTCAATTCTCTAAAATTAGAAGTTGTTGTCTCTTTTGCAGTACTTGGGTTTGAACCCAGGAATGCTCTACCCTTGAGCTACTTCCCCAGCCCTTTTATTCTTTATTCTGAAAAAGAATCTCCCCAAGTTTCCCAGGGTGGCCTTGAACTTGAACTTGAATCCTCCACTTCATGAGCAGCTGAGATTGAAGAGGTGGGCCATGGCACCTGGCTGAGTAGATGTCTTTTTTTTTTTTTTTTTTTTTTGGTACCAGGGGTTGAACCCAGGGACACTTAACCACCCAGCCACATCCCCAACCCTTTTTAATATCTTATTAGAAATAGGGTCTCTCTCTGAGTTGCTTAAGGCCTCACTAAGTTGCTGAAGCTGAGTTTGAACTAAGAATCCTCCTGTCTCAGCCTCCCAAATGGTGGGGATTGCAGGTATGAACCACTGTATCCCACTGAGTAGATGTCTTAAGAAATACTATAGAGACTGGAGGAGGAAGACGCACCAGGCGCCCAGCCAGACCGGAGGAGGAAGCCCGCCCCTCCCTCCCCCAGTGCTGGTCCGGAGGAAGCCCATCAACCCTTAAAACCCATCAAAGGGGGTGTGGCTACCAGCATGGTTCTGTGGCTGATCCAGGTACCCGGTTTCCAACTCCCCCACCCTTAGCTGCGATAACTCAAATTATTTCCCACAAGCTTTTGGGGGTTGTAGCTATCAACGCAAAACAACAACAGTACAGGCACCTGGTTTCTACCTCAGAGACTAGAGTAGGGAAGATACAGGTGGAAGCTCATTTCCTTTCACACTGCCTATACCCACCACCCTGAATACAGAGGCTCAAGCTAGGAATAGACATCGCCACCTACTGGAAGCAAGGAAAACAGTGTTCTGAAAGACTTTTTTTTTTTTTTTTTTTTGCTCTCTTTCTCTTTTCTTCTCTCTCTTCCACAACTTCAGCATATGTGAAATCAAGAACTGTACATGAACAACTGAATTACCAAAGTAATATAATATAGAGGAATTGCATATAGCCCACCTCCCCCCCATTTTTTTCTTTATTTCTATATTACTTCCCTTTCCCTTCTCTTATTTCTCTTTTCTTCCTTGTTATTTTTTTTCTTTTTTTTTAATTCATATTCACTCTATCCCACTTTCAATCTCCTAACTTTTGCTATCTATACATAGGGTAACTGTCTAAATAGATAGGAGGTTGAATATATACATTCTTCCATAAATTACCTGTCTAGTGGTTAGAGTTCTCCAAAGGTGCTAAATTAGTTTAACCTCATACCCTCACTCCTTTCCCTCTAAGTATAACATCCTTCATCTGAAATTAAGTTTTCTATATGCCACCAGATATGGTACGCCTTTTATGAAACTAAGGAATATATTCTTAAGTAATAATTAAAACCAATATCTATAGTCTTAGAATCTAACTATAAATGTATTAATAATGAAAACTTGTGCCTAGATAATGTACTGTTGATATTGGGATCTGTTAACATTGTCTTTCTCCGTAAAAGAGGGATTTTGGAGCTATACAAGAACAATACAAATATATAAGGGGAAAAACATTAGCACAACAGTTTCACAAAGCTAGAAAGAATCATGAGCAGTATGAAAAGAAAGGAAAGAAAGGACCACAAACAATACAGGTCAATTCAACATTAGATGAAGTAATATCTGCAGCTGATGGAATGTCAGACAAAGAGTTCAGGATATACATGCTTTAGATGATCTGGAGTCTCAAGGAAGACATTATACATCAAATTCAGACAATGAAAAATCACTTTGACAATGAATTACATAAACAAATCCATGAAGCAAAAGATCAACTCTATAGGGAGATAGAGGATATAAAAAACAAACAAACAGAAATCCTGGAAATGCAGGAAACAATAAACCAAATTAAAAGCTCAAATGAGAATATTAGCAGCAGAGTAGAACACTTAGAAGATAGAACTTCAGACAACGAAGACAAAGTTTTTCAACTTGAAAAGAACATAGACAGCTCAGTGAGAATGTTAAGAAATCATGAGCAGAACATCCAAGAATTATGGGATAACATCAAGAAACCAAACCTAAGACTTATTGGGATACAAGAGGGTACAGAGGTCCAAACCAAGGGAATGAGCAATCTATTCAATGAAATAATACTAGAAAACTTCCCAGACTTAAAGAGTGAAAAAGAAATCCAAATACTAGAAGCCTACAGGACACCGAATATACAAAATCATAAGAGATCCACACCAAGACACATAATAATGAAGATGCCCAACATACAGAATAAGGAGAGAATCTTAAAAGCCACAAGAGAGAGGAAGCAGATTACATATAGGGGTAAACCAATCAGGATAACTGCTGATCTTTCAACACAGACTCTGAAAGCTAGAAGATCCTGGAACAACATATTTCAAACGCTGAAAGAAAAAGGGTTCCAACCAAGAATCATGTATCCAGCGAAATTAAGCTTCAGGATTGAAGATGAAATAAAAATCTTCCATGATAAACAAAAGTTAAAAGAATTTGCAGCTAGAAAACCAGCTCTTCAAAACATCCTTGGCAAAACATTACAGGAAGAGGAAATGAAAAATAACAATGAAAACCAACAGCGGGAGGTAGTACAGTAAAGGAAAAACTAAGCATAGAGGAAAAACAAATCATGTTAAGTATTGTACATAACCAAATATGGCTGGAAATACAAACCATATCTCAATAGTAACCCTAAATGTTAATGGCTTAAATGCACCAATCAAAAGACATAGGCTAGTAGAATGGATTTAAAAAAAAGATCCAACAATATGCTGCCTACAGGAGACGCATCTGATAGGAAAAGACATACACAGACTGAAGGTGAAAGGTTGGGAAAAATCATATCACTCATACGGACCCCGGAAGCAAGCAGAGATGTCCATACTTGTATCAAATAAAACAGACTTCAAGCCAAAGTTAATCAAAAGGGATAAACAAGGAACTACATACTGCTCAAGGGAACCATACACCAACATGACTTGACTATCATTAATATATATGCCCCAAACAATGGTGCAGCTACGTTCATCAAACAAACTCTTCTCAAGTTCAAGAGTCTAATAGACCACAACACAATAATCATGGGAGATTTTAACACACCTCTCTCACCACTGGACAGATCTTCCAAACAAAAGTTGAATAAAGAAACCGTAGAGCTCAATATTACAATTAATAACTTAGACTTAATTGACATATACAGAATATACCACCCAACATCAAGCGGATACACTTCTCAGCAGCACATGGATCCTTCTCAAAAATAGACCATATATTATGTCACAGGGCAAATCTTAGCAATTACAAAGGAGTTGAGATACTGCCATGCATTTTATCTGATCATAATGGAATGAAATTGGAAATCAATAATAAAATGAGAAAGAAAAAATCCTACATCACATGGAGATTAAACAATATGCTACTGAATGAACAAAGGGTTACAGAAGACATCAAAGAGGAAATTAAAAAATTCTTAGAGGTAAACGAAAACTCAGACACAACATATCGAAATCTCTGGGACACTATGAAAGCAGTACTAAGAGGAAAATTCATTTCATGGAGTTCATTCCTTAAAAGAAAGAAAAGCCAACAAATAAATGACTTCACACTACACCTCGAAGCCTTAGAAAAAGAAAAACAAATCAGCAGCAAATACAGTAGAAGGCAAGAAATAATTAAAATTAGAGCTGAAATCAATGAAATCGAAACAAAAGAAACAATTGAAAAAATTGACAAAACTAAAAGTTGGTTCTTTGAAAAAATAAATAAGATTGATAGACCACTAGCCACGCTAACAAAGAGAAGAAGAGAGAGAACCCAAATTACTAGCTTACGGGATGAAAAAGGCAACATCACAACAGACAATTCAGAAATACAGAAGATAATTAGAAATTATTTTGAAACCCTATACTCTAATAAAATAGAAGATAGTGAAGGCATCGATAAATTCCTTAAGACATATGAACTACCCAGATTGAGTCAGGAAGATATAAACAACCTAAACAGACCAATATCAAGTGAGGAAATAGAAGAAGCCATCAAAAGACTACCAACCAAGAAAAGCCCAGGACCGGATGGATATACAGCAGAGTTTTATAAGAACTTTAAAGAAGAACTAATACCAATACTCCACAATCTATTTCAGGAGATAGAAAAAGAGGGAGAACTTCCAAATTCATTCTATGAGGCCTATATCACCCTGATTCCCAAACCAGATGAGGACACCTCAAAGAAAGAAAACTACAGACCAATATCCCTAATGAATTTAGATGCAAAAATCCTCAATAAAATTCTGGCAAATCGTATACAAAAACATATCAAAAAGATCGTGCACCATGATCAAGTAGGATTCATCCCTGGGATGCAAGGCTGGTTCAATATACGGAAATCAATAAACGTTATTCACCACATCAATAGACTTAAAGATAAGAACCATATGATCATCTCGACAGACGCAGAAAAAGCATTCAACAAAGTACAGCATCCCTTTATGTTCAAAACATTAGAAAAACTAGGGACAACAGGAACTTATCTCAAAATTGTAAAAGCTATATATGCAAAGCCTCAGGCTAGCATCATTCTAAATGGAAAAAAACTGAAGGCATTCCCTCTAAATTCTGGAACAACACAGGGATGCCCTCTATCACCACTTCTATTCAATATAGTTCTCGAAATACTGGCCAGAGCAATTAGACAGACAAAAGAAATTAAAGGCATTAAGATAGGAAAAGAAGGGGCTGGGGATGTGGCTCAAGCGGTAGCGCGCTCGCCTGGCATGCGTGCGGCCTGGGTTCGATCCTCAGCACCACATACAAACAAAGATGTTGTGTCCGCCGAAAACTAAAAATAAATAAATAAATAAATATTTAAAAAAAAAAAAAGATAGGAAAAGAAGAACTTAAATTATCACTATTTGCGGATGATATGATCCTATACCTAGAAGACACAAAAGGGTCTACAAAGAAACTACTAGAGCTAATAAATGAATTCAGCAAAGTGGCAGGATATAAAATCAACATGCACAAATCAAAGGCATTCCTGTATATCAGCGACAAATCTTCTGAACTGGAAATGAGGAAAACCACCCCATTCACAATATCCTCAAAAAAAATAAAATACTTGGGAATCAACCTAACAAAAGAGGTGAAAGATTTATACAATGAAAACTACAGAACCCTAAAGAGAGAAATAGAAGAAGATCTTAGAAGATGGAAAAATATACCCTGTTCATGGATAGGCAGAACTAACATCATCAAAATGGCGATATTACCAAAAGTTCTCTATAGGTTCAATGCAATGCCAATCAAAATCCCAATGGCATTTCTTGTGGAAATAGATAAAGAAATCATGAAATTCATATGGAAAAATAAAGGACCCAGAATAGCAAAAGCAATTCTAAGCAGGAAGTGTGAATCAGGAGGTGTAGCGATACCAAATTTCAAACTGTACTACAAAGCAATAGTAACAAAAACAGTATGGTACTGGTACCAAAACAGGCAGGTGGACCAATGGTATAGAATAGAGGACACAGAAACCAATCCACAAAATTACAATTATCTTATATTCGATAAAGGGGCTAAAAGCATGCAATGGAGGAAGGATAGCATCTTCAACAAATGGTGCTGGGAAAACTGGAAATCCATATGCAGCAAAATGAAACTGAATCCCCTCCTCTCGCCATGCACAAAAGTTAACTCAAAATGGATCAAGGATCTTGATATCAAATCAGAGACTCTGCGTCTGATAGAAGAAAAAGTTGCCTCCTATCTACATATTGTGGGGTCGGGCTCCAAATTCCTTAATAGGACACCCATAGCACAAGAGTTAATAACAAGAATCAACAAATGGGACTTACTTGAACTGAAAAGTTTTTTCTCAGCAAGAGAAACAATAAGAGAGGTAAACAGGGAGCCTACATCATGGGAACAAATTTTTACTCCTCACACTTCAGATAGAGTATACAAAGAACTCAAAAAATTAAACAATAAGAAAACAAATAACCCAATCAACAAATGGGCCAAAGACCTGAACAGACACTTCTCAGAGGAGGACATACAATCAATCAACAAGTACATGAAAAAATGCTCACCATCTCTAGCAGTCAGAGAAATGCAAATCAAAACCACCCTAAGATACCATCTCACTCCAGTAAGATTGGCAGCCATTATGAAGTCAAACAACAACAAGTGCTGGCGAGGATGTGGGGAAAAGGGTACTCTTGTACATTGCTGGTGGGACTGCAAATTGGCGCGGCCAATATGGAAACCAGTATGGAGATTCCTGGGAAAGCTGGGAATGGAACCACCATTTGACCCAGCTATTGCCCTTCTCGGACTATTCCCTGAAGACCTTAAAAGAGCGTACTACAGGGATACTGCCACATCGATGTTCATAGCAGCACAATTCACAATAGCTAGACAGTGGAACCAACCCCGATGCCCCTCAATAGATGAATGGATAAAAAAAAATGTGGCATTTATACACAATGGAGTACTATGCAGCACTAAGAAATGACAAAATCATGGAATTTGCAGGGAAATGGATGGCATTAGAGCAGATTATGCTAAGTGAAGCTAGCCTATTCCTAAAAAACAAATGCCAAATGTCTTCTTTGATATAATGAGAGCAACTAAGAACAGAGCAGGGAGGAAGAGCAGGAGGAAAAGATTAACATTAAACAGAGTCATGAGGTGGGAGGGAAAGGGAGAGAAAAGGGAAATTGCATGGAAATGGAAGGAGACCCTCATTGTTATACAAAACTACATATAAGAGGTTGTGAGGGGAATGGGAAAAAATAAGGAGAGAAATGAATTACAGTAGATGGGGTAGAGAGAGAAGATGGGAGGGGAGGGGAGGGGGGATAGTAGAGGATAAAAAAGGTAGCAGAATACAACAGTTACTATTATGGCATTATGTAAAAATGTGGATGTGTAACCGATGTGATTCTGCAATCTTTGTAATGTTTTGAATAACCAATAAAAAAAAAGAAATAATATATTCTATTTTTTTTTTTTTTTTGATGCTGGGGAACAAAACCAGAGCATTGTGCTGCAAGCACTTTACCATTGAGCAACATCCACAGCCCTAAATACTTTGCTATTAACACATCACTTGGAGACCTTCTTTTCACAAGAACCTCTCAGAACAAGACGCTCCTCTGACCATATGCAACATGACTGGAAAAATCATAGTAGTTACTTCTGCTCAATGGAGATTTTCTGTGGAAGAGGAAATGAAAGTGGAATGTCTTCAGTGGCATTCCTGAGAAGCATAGCCTGAGACCTACTGAAGAAGTGCTGCTCTGGTGAAATTTACAAGGAAGTGAGGGAAGCAGGAGAGGCGAGAAGAAGAAGGTATCTCTGATGTGGATGTTTGGGAAATTTATCCTCAGCCAGATCCCACTGGAAGCTCTGGAGCACGAATGTGATCACAGACTTGTGTCACCTTGGGGCAAAAAGACTGGTCTTTGATATCTTCATATTGACATGAGCGGGTTGTATGAGTGGGAGGGACACAGGGCATAAGTTTCCAGGCATTGCCAGATGTGGCAGTCCCTGTTGGTCAAGGGTGTGTTTTAGTACCAATGTTCTGTTGAGTCCTTAGCAGCCCACACTCAGGCAGAGGATGAGTGAACCAGCTTGGTTAAAAGAATAAGACCAGTTCAACAACAGGATCCACTACAGAAAATATTTTTGTGTTCTCTTTCCTTTTAACCTAATACTTCACCATTTACTTTAGTTCATATTTTGACTCAAAAACATTTTTGGTAATACCCATTCATCAGTTAAAAATAAAACCAATTTACCTTTTCATTTAGCATCTGGATTCATTGTTACTTAGAAAGTACTTTTAAGAAGGCTTTGAAAAATTAGCATTAAAAGGTTAAAATACTTTTTATAAAAGGTTAAAATACTTTTTATGAAAGTCTTCAATTGAAAGAAAATGTTCTTGGGTGGTCAAGCGAAAAGGCTTTGGATAGAATAGAAGTGGATTTAAAAGCTGGCTCCAGTGCTCACTAGCGGCAGGACTGCGTGAGAGTTACTTTACTTACCTCACCTGCTTCTTCATCTCAATGAAATGTTTTTTTTTTTTCCTTTAGTTACCTTTAAAGTTTTTGTTTATAATTGGTTTTCAGCAAGTTGATTATAATGTGTCTTGGTGTGGTTTTGCTGTGTGTTTATGTTTATCCTGAGTTTCATTGAACTTCTTGCTCTGTGGGCCTTTAATGTTCATCAGATCTTAATTTTTTTCCTGCTATTTCTTCATATATTGTTCTGTCCTCCTCCCCACTGGAACAACAATTTAATGTCTTTTAGACTGGCTGTGGTTTTTATTCCACATGTCACTGAGACTCTGTTCAGGTTCTCTTATTTTTTTCTAGTTCTTTTTCTTTCTATGCATATTTGGAGATAGATTCTATTGCTTTCAAGCTCACTGTCTTTCGTTTGTAGTATTTAATCTTCTATTAATGCTTTCTAGGGAAAATTTCAATTTCTGTTTTGTAGTTTTAATCTCTAAAAATCCCATTAAGTCTTCCATTTCTCATTATACTCTCTCCTGTGCATTAAACTATAACAATAGTTTTTTCCAGATCCTGTCTACTAATTCCATCAACCTTATCATTTTTGGAATTACTTCAATTGCCTGATTTTTCTCCCAGCTTTAGTTGACAATATCCCATGACATTGTGAATTTTAGTTTTTTGTTTGTTTGTTTGCTTTTGGTACTGAGGATTTAACTCAGGGGCACTTTCCCACTGAGCCACATCCCCAGCCCTTTTTAATATTTTATCTAAAGATAGGGTCTTGCAAGTTGCTCAGGGCCTTGCCAAGTTGCTGAGGCTGGCTTTAAACTTGCAATCCTCCTACTTCAGCCTCCCAAGCCGCTGGGATTTCAGGCACATGCCACTGTGCCCAGCAGAATTTTATGATTTTGAATGCTGAATTTTGTTGCATTTCATGAAACTGTTATGGTCTAGGCTATATGGGCAATTAACCAAACAGACTCCATTTTGCTCTGAGACTCCACATCATGTAAGACATGCTTCTTCCAGGGCCAGGGTTCTGGCTCAGTGGTAGAGTGCTTGCCTAGCATTTGTGAGACACTGGGTTCTATCCTGGGAACCACATAAAAATAAACAAATAAAATAAAGGTATTGTGTCCATCTACAACTACAAAAATATTGGGGGAAAAAACACAAGAAATTGCTTCTCCCAGGGGAAACCCCACCTCTGTACCAATCAACAGTTGCTTAGCATAGCATGTTTGACAACACAAAATGGCAATTCTTATACTATGTAAAAATGTTCCCTCTTTTTTTTTTCTTGGACAATGAACCCTATCAGAGATTGATTGTCTAGATGTTAATAACATTTCTTTAACTTGTATACAACTAGGGACGTTTTGGCCCCCTATCTTTTCTGCTTATGATCTTAGATCTCAAGATGTTTGTTTATGGTTTTGAATCATAGCAATAGCCACTTATATTTTAATATGATTTTGGACTATAAAAGATGTACTCAAACCATGGGACGGGGTTGAAGGATGTAGACTTGCAACCTACCTCTGACTGCCAACTGGTGAATAAAGTTTCTGTCTCCTGCTTTAAGATCGACTTGGTGATTTATTTGCAATCTCAACTTAACAAAAGTATTTTTGAATCTTTTCTGAGAAGTTATCACTTGTAGATTAGTTTAGAGTAGTATCACTTCTAAGGCAAGGCTCTTTTGTTATCACTACTGAATGTTCTTTGTATCCAACAAGGCTTCTTTCCTCTGGCTGATTGGGATTCAAGCTTATTAATCCTCATAAAAAAAATCCATGAAATAGTACCATAGAGATAGTTAGTGATACTCCATTAAGCATTCTTCCTTTTTTTCTCCATAATTTTTACTGCATATGAAATGGGGTTCTTGCCTATGTTATCCAGTGCTTTATTTTCTTTCTTTTCTTTTTTTTTTTTTTTTGGTGCTGAGAAGCAAACCCAGGGCCTCACACATGCTAGGCAGATGCTCTAACACTGAGCTGTATTACCAGTCCTTCAACTTTTGATTTTTATGAATATTTTAACTCCTTCTTTATTATACAGAGATGAAATTTGATAATTCATGCACACATTTTTTTCAAAAATACAAAATTTCAACTCAACTATAAAGAAAAGTGCTTTGTCATACAATAATATTTAATTCAATAAATAAATATGCAGACATTTCTACAAAAGAAAATATAATTGATATAGATACTTATGTCTATAGTTAGACTTATTAGGAACCTAAGAGTCAATGCAAAACTAGTGTGTTGAAGGGCAACTCTAAAATATGTGATCAAAGACATCATATCCTGAAATGGTGAACAACCCTTGAATAACTTCCCTCAGGAAACAAAATACAATCTTCACTCCACTGAGCTTCATTCCCCAGCCCTTCCTTATATTCCTGAAAAATCAGTTTATATTAACACCTTGTAAAAATACATGTTAAAAAAAGGATTAGTTGCAGGTACACATAATTTAAACAAGTGTTTAGCTTATAAGAATGTCTTATAGGACATGTGAAATTTATGGAGGGTACAGGGTGATTCTTCATTCCTTCACACTTCAAAATATCTATCATTTCTGGCCCTGCCCATTAAATATCATTAGCAAAGAGATCCCCACCCAACAAACACACACACACACACACACACACACACACACACACACATGCTCTCTCTCATTGTTCATTTTTAAAACCCTCATGAATTTCCAAAATGTTCCTTGAGTGATATCACTATCACCGAGAAACCCCAATCTTTATCTTGGTACATGGCTGCTTGGAAGAAAGGCTACATTTTCCAATTTCCTTTGCAGATAACAAAGTACTGACCAAGATGTGTTAGTATAAATGTCTTAAAAGGGAAAGAACATTTTTTTCTCCTGTTTTCTTCTCTGCATGGCTGGAATGTGGTATGTAGGTTTGATGGAAGACTTAGCAGCCATCTTAGACTTTGATAAGGTTCAGGACTTTCTTTTCTTTTTATTAATTTTTTTAGTTGTAGATGGACACAATACCTTTATTTTTTAATTTAATTTGTTTATGTGGTGCTAGGGATTGAACCCAGTGCTAGGCAAGCACTCTACCACTGAGCCACAACCCCAATCCCAGACTCAGGACTTTCTACCCCCCAATTATTTTAAGCAGAATTTGAGAAAACCATAGAAGCAGGAAGATCTTTCTAACCTCTTCTTACCCTTCTTCCCTGAAGCAGGTCATAAAATCTTGGAAGGATGCTCTGATTTTCCAAAGAAGCACATTAGAAGAATCTCAGGTGCTCTCTCTGAATCTGCAGCCAAGGAGCATGCAGCCTTCAGAAACAATGCTGAACAAATGGGTTGTTAAGTTTCCTCCAGTTTATTACTGTTAGATCATAACCTATCATCTCCACTTTATATCAAACCTAACACAAAAATTCAGGTCTTAACTGTTTCTTCATGTCTTTGTTTGCCTCTGGTACTGGGATTGAACCCAGAGATGTTTTCCACTGAGCTTCATTCCCCAGCCCTTCTTAATTTTTTTTAGATTTATTTTTGAGACAGGGTCTTGCTTATTTGCTTAGGGGCTTGCTAAGCTACTGAGGCTGGCTTCCAACTTGGGATCCTCCTGTCTCAGCCTCCCAAGTCATTGAGATTATAGGTGTGGACCACCACACCCAACTTTTTGTTTGCTTTTGAAGATTCTCATACTATGTAAAACTTACATTAAATATATTTGTTTGGTTTTTTTCGTTGTTAATCTGTCTCTCGTTATATGGACTATAACTGTAAACCTAGGATGGACAGAGAAAAAAATATATATATACATAAACATTTTCCCCTACAGTCTAGAGGATGGAAGATGTGTTGAGGATAAAGAACAAACTTGAAAGATGGCTGCGAAGGGAGTGCATCAACTCCGTGTACTGCGTCACTGTGAGGGAAAATGACGAGTTAGAACGGCTAAAAGCTATCTTGTTAGGAATTTCCAGCAAAATTGGGGTGCTCCAAAACCTAGTGGAACGACTTTCATCGCACAAGGATCAGCTTCGGGGGCTCAAACGCGAGCGATCTGTCCATATGGAGGGTCATGCTGCTTGTTTGGCAGATCGCCCCTCGGCTGGAGTCTGCGGCGCGCGCTGGGAAACGACGGGCTGGCGGTGCAGAGATACAGCGATGCTGATTCTGTGGGCTCCTGCCAGCTATGCATTTGCTGAGCTCGGAGCTGAATTCTGGGTTTGAGACGGGGAAGGAAACGGTCCAGTTCGGTTTTCCACACCGGTCTGACCACGGAGGAAGCCAGCGGCCACCATCTTGGAGAGCTGACGTCACCATCCTTGTTTTCGACTGATCGCAGCTCTTTCAGCTATAGAACAGGTAATTTCAGGCTGACAATTGTCTGCGTCTCGCAGACAAATTGCTCAGACTTAGTGCTAAATAACCCGCGTAAACTGCTTCTTGGAGCCTGCTCCTATCAGAACACGCACTGAGCCCGGAGCGGCCGAGTTCCGGCTCCCAGAGCTGCTCTGGCCCAGGGCTATAGAACCCGCGGAAACTGCTTCTTGGAGCCTGCTCCTGTCGGAGCATGCACCAAGTCCGGAGAGGCCGAATTCTGGCTCCCGGAACTGCTCTGGCCCAGGGATAAAGAACCCGCAGAATCTGTTTCTCGGTCCGGGTCCTGCTGAATACTGTGGAGGCCAGAGGGGCGGAGCAGAGCTGCCGCCGGAGTCTGGAACAGGCCCAGCGACCCGCCGGCGTGGTGTCGCGTCGCCCAGGCTAGAGCTGGGGCCGAACAGAGCCGCCGCCCACGCCCAGAACAGGCCCAGTGACCTGCCGGCGTGGCAGTCACATCACCCCATTTGGAGTAGGGGCAGAGCAGAGCCGCTTCCCGTGCCTGGAACAGGCCCAGCGACCCGCAGGCATGGTAGTCACGACACCCCAATTGGAGTAGGGGCAGACCAGAGCCGCTGCCCGCGCCTGCAAGGTAGTCAGATCTGCGACTGACTGGCAGAACAGGCCCAGGGGTTCGCGGACGTGGTAGACACGTCACACCAATTGGAGGAGGGGCAGAGCAGAACCGCCGCCTGCGCCTCCAAGGTAGGCAGACCTGCGACCGACCGGCAGAACAGTCCCAGCGGCCCACCAGCGTGGTAGACAGATCACCCCAATTGGAGGAGGAGCAGAGCCGCCGCCCACCCCTGCAAGGGAGACTTTTCAACTATACAAGAGAAATATAAATATATAGGGGGAAAATTTCAAAAACACAACAGTTTCACCAAGCAGAAAGAAACTCGAGCAATATGAAAAGACAAGGAAAGAAAGGACCACAAGCAATGCAGGTCAACTCAACTTTAGAAGAGGTAATAGCTGCAGCAGATGGAATGTCAGATAAAAAATTCAGGATATACATGCTGCAGATGATCTGGAGTCTCAAGGAAGACATTAGACAGCAAAATCAGACAATGAAACAACACTTCGACCACTTCGACAATGTATTACATAAACAAATCCAAGAAGCAAAAGATCAACTATACAGGGAGATAGAGGTAATAAAAAACAAACAAACAGAAATCCTAGAAATGCAGGAAGCAATAAACCAACTTAAAAACTCAATTGAGAATACTACCAGCAGAGTAGAACACTTAGAAGATAGAACATCAGACAATGAAGACAAAGTATTTCAACTTGAAAAGAACATAGACAGCTCAGCAAAACTGTTAAGAAACCATGAGCAGAACATCCAAGAAATATGGGATAATATAAAGAGACCAAACTTAAGAGTCATTGGGATACAGGAAGGTATAGAGGTCCAAACCAAAGGAATGAGCAACCTATTCAATGAAATAATACGAGAAAACTTCCCAGACTTGAAGAATGAGACAGAATCCCAAATCCTAGAAGCATACAGGACGCCGAATGTGCAAAATCATAAGAGATCCACACCTAGACACATTATAATGAAGATGCCCAACATACAGAATAAGGAGAGAATTTTAAAAGCTACAAGAGAAAGGAAGCAGATTACATTTAGGGGTAAACCAATCAGGATAACAGCTGATCTTTCAACACAGACTCTGAAAGCTAGAAGATCCTGGAATAACATATTTCAAACACTGAAAGAAAATGTGTTCCAACCAAGAATCATGTATCCAGCGAAATTAAGCTTCAGGATGGAAGATGAAATTAAAACCTTCCACGATAAACAAAAGTTAAAAGAATTTGCAGCTAGAAAACCATGTCTTCAAAACATCCTCGGAAAAACATTACAGGAAGAGGAAATGGAAAATAACAATGAAAACCAACAGTGGGAGGTAGGACAGTAAAGGGGGGGAAAATAATCAAAAAGGAAAACAAACCATGTTTAGTAACATAAATAAACAAATATGGCTGGAAGAACAACCCATATCTCAATAATAACCCTAAATGTTAATGGCTTAAACTCACCAATCAAGAGACACAGGCTAGTAGAATGGATCACAAAACAAGACCCAACAATATGCTGCCTACAGGAGACGCATTTGATAGGAAAAGACATAAATAGATTGAAGGTGAAAGGTTGGGAAAAATCATATCACTCATATGGACTTCGGAAACAAGCAGGAGTGTCCATACTCATATCAAATAAAATAGATTTCAAGCCAAAGTTAATCAAAAGGGATAAAGAGGGACACTACATACTGCTCAAGGGAACCATACACCAACAAGACATAACGATAGTTATGGGGCATAAATATATATGCCCCAAATAATGGTGCAGCTATCTTCATCAAGCAAACTCTTCTCAAGTTTAAGAGTCTAATAGACCACCATACAATAATCATGGGAGACTTCAACACACCTCTCTCACCACTGGACAGATCTTCCAAACAAAATTTGAATAAGGAAACTATAGAACTCAATAACACAATTAATAACCTAGACTTAATTGATATATATAGAATGTACCACCCAACATCAAGCAGTTACACTTTTTCTCAGCAGCACATGGATCCTTCTCAAAAATAGATCATATATTATGTCACAGGGCAACTCTTAGACAATATAAAGGAGTGGAGATAATACCATGCATCTTATCTGATCATAATGGAATGAAACTGAAAATCAACGATAAAAGAAGGAAGGAAAAAACATGCATCACTTGGAGAATGAACAATAGGTTACTAAATGATCAATGGGTTATAGAAGACATCAAGGAAGAAATTAAAAAATTCTTAGAGATAAATGAAAGCACAGACACAACATATCAGAATCTATGGGACACATTGAAAGCAGTTATAAGAGGAAAATTCATTGCTTGGAGTTCATTCCTTAAAAAAAGAAAAAACCAACAAATAAATGATCTCATACTTCATCTCAAAATCCTAGAAAAAGAAGAGCAAAACAACAGCAAAAGAAGTAGAAGGCAAGAAATAATTAAAATCAGAGCTGAAATTAATGAAATCGAAACAAAAGAAACAATTGAAAAGATTGACAAAACTAAAAGTTGGTTCTTTGAAAAAATAAATAAAATCGACAGACCCTTAGCTATGCTAATGAAGAGAAGAAGAGAGAGAAATCAAATTACTAGCATACAGGATGAAAAAGGCAATATCACAACAGACACTTCAGAAATACAGAAGATTATCAGAAACTATTTTGAATCCTTATACTCCAATAAAATAGAAGATAGTGAAGGCAACGATAAATTTCTTAAGTCATGTGACCTGCCCAGATTGAGGCAGGAGGATATAGACAACCTAAACAGACCAATATCAATTGAGGAAATAGAAGAAACCATCAAAAGACTACCAACTAAGAAAAGCCCAGGACCGGATGGGTATACAGCAGAGTTTTACAAAACCTTTAAAGAGGAACTAATACCAAGCTATTTCAGGAAATAGAAAAAGAGGGAGAACTTCCAAATTCATTCTACGAGGCCAACATCACCCTGATTCCTAAACCAGACAAAGACACTTCAAAGAAAGAAAACTACAGACCAATATCTCTAATGAACCTAGATGCAAAAATCCTCAATAAAATTCTGGCGAATCGGATTCAAAAACATATCAAAAAAATTGTGCACCATGATCAAGTAGGATTCATCCCTGGGATGCAAGGCTGGTTCAATATACGGAAATCAATAAACGTTATTCACCACATCAATAGACTTAAAAATAAGAACCATATGATCATCTCAATAGATGCAGAAAAAGCATTCGACAAAGTACAGCATCCCTTTATGTTCAAAACGCTAGAAAAACTAGGGATAACAGGAACTTACCTCAACATTGTAAAAGCAATCTATGCTAAGCCTCAGGCTAGCATCATTCTGAATGGAGAAAAATTGAAGGCATTCCCTCTAAAATCTGGAACAAGACAAGGATGTCCTCTCTCACCACTTCTGTTCAACATAGTTCTCGAAACACTGGCCAGAGCAATTAGACAGACGAAAGAAATTAAAGGCATAAAAATAGGAAAAGAAGAACTTAAATTATCACTATTTTCAGATGACATGATTCTATACCTAGCAGACCCAAAAGGGTCTACAAAGAAACTATTAGAGCTAATAAATGAATTCAGCAAAGTGGCAGGATATAAAATCAACACGTATAAATCAAAGGCATTCCTGTATATCAGCGACAAATCCTCTGAAATGGAAATGAGGACAACCACTCCATTCACAATATCTCCCCAAAAAATAAAATACTTAGGAATCAACCTAACAAAAGAGGTGAAAGACTTATACAATGAAAACTACAGAACCCTAAAGAGAGAAATAGAAGAAGATCTTAGAAGATGGAAAAATATACCCTGTTCATGGATAGGCAGAACTAACATCATCAAAATGGCGATACTACCAAAAGTTCTCTATAGGTTTAATGCAATGCCAATCAAAATCCCAATGGCATTTCTTATAGAAATAGAGAAAGCAATCATGAAATTCATATGGAAAAATAAAAGACCCAGAATAGCAAAAACAATGCTAAGCAGGAAGGGTGAATCAGGCGGTATAGCGATACCAGACTTCAAACTATACTACAGAGCAATAGTATCAAAAACAGCATGGTACTGGTACCAAAACAGGCGGGTGGACCAATGGTACAGAATAGAGGACACAGAAACCAATCCACAAAACTACAACTATCTTATATTTGATAAAGGGGCTAAAAGCATGCAATGGAGGAAGGATAGCATCTTCAACAAATGGTGCTGGGAAAACTGGAAATCCATATGCAACAAAATGAAACTGAATCCCTTTCTCTCGCCATGCACCAAAGTTAACTCAAAATGGATCAAGGAGCTTGATATCAAATCAGAGACATGGCGTTTGATAGAAGAAAAAGTTGGCTACGATCTACATACTGTGGGGTCGGGCTCCAAATTCCTCAATAGGACACCCATAGAACAAGAGTTAATAACAAGAATCAACAAATGGGACTTACTCAAACTAAAAAGTTTTTTCTCAGCAAAAGAAACAATAAAAGAGGTAAATATGGAGCCTACATCCTGGGAACAAATCTTTACTCCTCACACTTCAGATTGAGCCCTAATATCCAGAGTATACAAAGAACTCAAAAAATTAGACAACAAGATAACAAATAACCCAATCAACAAATGGGCCAAAGACCTGAACAGACACTTCTCAGAGGAAGACATACAATCAATCAACAAGTACATGAAAAAATGCTCACCATCCCTAGCAGTCAGAGAAATGCAAATCAAAACCACCCTAAGATACCATCTCACTCCAGTAAGATTGGCAGCCATTAGGAAGTCAAACAACAACAAGTGCTGGCGAGGATGTGGGGAAAAGGGTACACTTGTTCATTGTTGGTGGGACTGCAAATTGGTGCAGCCAATCTGGAAAGCAGTATGGAGATTTCTTGGAAAGCTGGGAATGGAACCACCATTTGACCCAGCTATTCCCCTTCTCGGTCTATTCCCTAAGGACCTAAATAGAGCATGCTACAGGGACACTGCTACATCGATGTTCATAGCAGCACAATTCACAATAGCAAGACTGTGGAACCAACCTAGATGCCCTTCAATAGACGAATGGATAAAAAAAAATGTGGCATTTATACACAATGGAGTATTACTCTGCATTAAAAAATGACAAAATCATAGAATTTGGAGGGAAATGGATGGCATTAGAGCAGATTATGCTAAGTGAAGCCAGCCAATTCCTAAAAAACAAATGCCAAATGTCTTCTTTGATATAAGGAGAGTAACTAAGAACAGAGTAGGGACGAAGAGCATGAGAAGAAGATTAACATTAAACAGGGATGAGAGGTGGGAGGGAAAGGGAGGGAGAAGGGAAATTGCATGGAAATGGAAGGAGACCCTCAGGGTTATACAAAATTGCATACAAGAGGTAGCGAGGGGAAAGGGGAAAATAATACAAGGGGGAGATATGAACTGCAGTAGAGGGGGTAGAGAGAGAAGAGGGGAGGGGAGGGGAGGGGAGGGGGATAGTAAAGGATAGGAAAGGCAGCAGAATACAACAGACACTAGTATGGCAATATATAAATCAATGGAAGTGTAACTCTGTGATTCTGCAATTTGTATACGGGGTAAAAATGGGAGTTCATAACCCACTTGAATCAAAGTGTGAAATATGATATATTAAGAACTATGTAATGTTTTGAACAACCAACAATAAAAAAAATAAATAATAATAAAAAAAAGAACAAACTTGAATATCCAAAGATAATGTATTCATCTTCCTCATCCTGAGTGCTTTCACTTATATGAAACAAATAAACCTCAAACTTATTCTAACCAAATTATTTTCAAATTTTGTCACTCAGACTGAACCTAATCCTAATTAAAACAGTTTTTTTTTTTTTTTTTTACCATCTCTATTTGGCAGATGAAAAAACTCAGAGGTTAAGTTGATTGTTCAAGGTCACATATCTAGGAAGTAGCTGAGCTGGGATTGAAAATGTCAGTCTAGAGTTTGTGCTCTTGCCCACCATGATATTTTGTCTCTGCTATTAGAAAAAGAGGAAAATGCTCAGCAGAAAAGGAGCAGTTGATGATATTTTAAAGAGTAGGTAGCTGGGCTTGGTGGTAAACACCTGTCATCCCAACAATTCAGGAGCCTGAAGCAGGAGGATCGTGAGTTCAAAGCCAGCATCAGCAATGGGGAGAAGCTGAACAACTCAATGAGACCCTGTCTCTAAATAAAATACAAGTAGGGCTGGGGACGTGGCTCTGCAGTCAAGTGCCCCTGAGTTCAATCATTAGTACCCAAAAAACAACAACAAAAAGAATAGGTAATTGTTAGAACGAAGTTCTTAGGAGGTGATAGGGATGGTAATGAGAATATTTATAAAGTTCTAAAGAAAAATTTGCACATTCATAAACATTAAATTTAAACATTTTATGAAACTGTGAATTAGGGTTGCTTTTTTTTTTCAAAAGAGCAAGTCTATCTTTCTTGCTTTCTCCTATTGTTTATAGAGTTATTTAAATGACATGTAATTTAAAAATCTGCAGTTCCTAAAATTTCAATTGATACTGCTTATACTTTAACCCAATTTGCTTTAAAGTCAAAGTTAATGTTTCCCCTCTACTCAATGTATAGACTTCATAGCCTGTGTTTCTGCTTACCAAGTCCCTGAGATTAATTTAATTTTCTTATAAAAGTAAATTTTGCTGGGTGTGGTGGCATATATCTATAATCCCAGCAACTGCAGAGCCTGAGACAGGATGATCACAAGTTCAAGGCCAGCCTCAGCAATTTAGTGAGACCCTAAAAAAGAATTGGGGATATAATTCAGTGATACAGGACCACTGCCCTCAATCCCCAGTACCCCTGCCACACATAAATATTCTATTAATTTTGAAGTACTCACTTCTTGATGAGTTTCTATATGTAATTAGGTCAACATTTACCTGAGATCCATTTGTAAAAGTATTCAGCAAACACATTTCACCTGATGCTAAAACAGTGAGCCCAGTTTTTAACTTAAAAGCAGGGTTGCTAAAATATTTTTCATGTGGAGACTTACTTTCATGATTCTTGTCATATCTTCTTACTGTATGTGGTTTTCTGTACCTATTTTTTTTTAATGACTCTCTTTAGAGAACTTTGTTATTGTAGTCCTAGAAAACTAATACATTGGGTCATTACATTCATCTGCTATGGTGATGAGAGTTCATTCTTTTCAAAATTTTTGCTCAGAATGAAATGCCAGTTTCATCATTTCAACACCTCAGTTTAAAAAGAATCAGTGTGCAAATAAAATTTGTTAAAAATATTAGAGATGGCTCACTTTAAAAATATTGAATTGTTTAGCTTCTTTCCTGAGCAAATCCTTAAAATCATGGATTTAAAATACTAAGTGACTGCCCCTCTGTATTACAGTTTATACTGCTCATCTGTCTCCTAAGCAAAGAGAGTAGTATTGTAGACTCCCCTGTGAGTGAAGATTTGCACAGCCACTGACAGGAGTGTGCTCAGCAGGTAGCTCCTTTTAGACCTGCAGATGCTAATGACCTTGGAGTCCAAGGTCACATCTTCACAGGCAGCTTGAACATGGGAACCAAGACAGACAAGGGTAAACAGGCCTGATCATTTCAGGCTGATAAGAATCAGCTCTGGCAGTATTTGCTTCAGAGCTTTCTCCCCCAGGAGTGACTAAGACTAGGTCAAGCCTGCTTTGTACTTTGACTTCTCTGCCTAACCCTACTTTTGCCCTTCCTTTCTAAATTGTGGATTCTTAATTAGCAGTTTATATCTCAGTCTCCATCTCAGGACCTGTACCCAAAGAACCTAACCATCAATACCATACTTGGGGAAATACTGTCCTCAATATTTTTAAGGGCAACTGTCAAAAAGACTTTATAAAGACTTTAAAATGCAGCACGCAATTTAAAAATAAAAGCCATGAATGTGATTTTATGTGACTGAAGGCAATTTAGGGGTTTTATACAAGGTATCCCAAAACTCTTAGTGCAATTTTAAGTCATCAAATAAATGCTAAATGTACTAGCTATTTGGGAGTCATAAAAATACTAGAGCTATTCAGACAGTAGTTAAAAATTGAACCAAGAAAATTATTATGAAGGATTTAAAAAAAAAAAGAAATTTTGAATCCCAGGACAAATGTTGTTTTTAAAAATTGGAATCAAATTATACTTTTTGTAATTCACAAACTAAGCCTCAAACATATTTCAGAATTTGATTCCTTTTAAAAATGCCCTGCATATAGAGAAATGGGCAGAAGAGAAACTGCTGTAAAAGAATCATGTTTGAAATCCATAGGCATAACTATAATTACTGCTTAAATTTCATGATTTAGGAAAACTGTCCTACTGCCAGCCTATTCTGAGTCTAGGAGACTCAATACATGTGAATCAGCAGAGTACTGTTTAAGGCTGGTATCAAGGAATGTCTTAAAGGATAAATGGCTCAATGAAATCTTTTAATGCTGAAATTATGATAAAACTAGTTAGGTTTTGGAAGAACACTTATTTACACTTGATTCTCTTATGTTATCTTTTATAGCTAAGCATTGAATAAAGATATCTGTTTCTCAAAACTTGCCCTAATGGTAAGAATTACCTGGAATTCTTTTTGTTGTTGTTTTTATTATTATTATTTTTGGAAGGGGTAGGGTGAGTATTGGGGATTGAACTCAGGGGCACTCAACCACTGAGCCACATCCCCAGCCCTATTTTGTATTTTATTTAGAGACAGGGTCTCACTAAATTGCTTAGGGCCGTTCTAAATTGCTGAGGCTGGCTTTGAACTCACAATCCTCCTGTCTCAACCTCCTGAGTTGCTGGGATTACAAGTGTGTGCAACTACACCCACAACCTGGAATGTTTATAAAATTGATTCACCTACTCTTCTCCTAGATGTCAGAATTCAATTCAAATAAAGATGTTATTATTATTTCAAGACAAGGACTGAAAATTTGTTTCATTAACACTATCAAATGTACCTCTTGTATTCAGACTAGTTTGGAAAATATTTAATTAAAACATTTAAAATATTAAACCTGCTTTTAGAAAGTCATGCATTGCTGCTTTGAGGGCTGTGATATGTATTTATAAATACCTGAATAATGTTTGTATGCCACTGGCTCTGTGAATAAGACAATAGTTCATACATTCTACAAACATGTGGTCTGATTAGCTTCTCTCTGTTCCAAGAACAGATTATTCTCCAAATCTTCATCAGCTATCCAACAAAAGAAACTACTGATTGCAAAAATACCAGAAACTTCTCAAATTGAAAAATTCAGAGGCTGGGGCTGCAGTTCAGTGGTAGACCACTTGCTAGTAAGAGACCCTGGGTTTGATCCCCAGTAACAAAAAAATTCAAATCTGTCACTGCTGCTAGGAAAGGCAAGTTTAAAAATCAAACAAAAATAAGGTCACTTTTATTACTAGGTAAAACCTAAAAGTATTTTTAAACCACCACAATATATTTCTTATTACAAACTATTTTAAATACTTAGAAATTCATTAATTTAAATCTTTTTTTGTAAACTTCCTAGTGAAGTGTGATATACAATAGAAAAGGACTTAAATCATGTATGTAAATTTTCCTAAAATTTATTACATATTTATGGTGAACCATATTGTATGTGAGGTTTTGCAAAGAGACACACCCATTAGCAGGACTCACGTCAAGAACCAGAACACTACCAATATTCCAGAAGCCCCTTTATGCCACAGTTCTGCTATTAATATCCTCTTCCCCACATCTTGACTTCAAATAGATTTCATTTTTAAATTTTATTTTTAAAAGAGAGAATTTTTTAATATTTATTTTTCAGTTTTCGGTGGATATAACATCTTTATTTTATTTTTATGTGGTGTTGAGGATCAAACCCAGCACCCTGTGCATGCCAGGTGAGCACGTTACCGCTTGAGCCATATCCCCGGCCCTCATTTTTAAATTTTATATAAATAAAATCATACAGTATATTTTGTTTCGCTTCTTTAAACATTATGTCTGTGACATACATGTGTGTTAATGCATTAACTCTTTTCTGTATGTTTCATTATGTAAATATATCACAATTTACTTTAATTCTTCCAAATCACCATTTAAGTAGATTCTAGTTTGGGCTATTACAAATAATGCTACCATGCTAGAGCAGATTATGCTAAGTGAAGCTAGCCAAGCCCTAAAAAACAAATGCCAGATGTCTTCTTTGATATAATGAGAGCAACCAAGAACAGAGCAGGGAGGAAGAGCAGGAGGAAAAGATTAACATTAAGCAGAGTCATGAAGTGGGAGGGAAAGGGAGAGAAAAGGGAAATTGCTTGGAAATGGAAGGAGACCCTCATTGTTATACAAAATTACATTTAAGAGTTTGTGAGGGGAATGGGAAAAAAATAAGGAGAGAAATGAATTACAGTAGATGGGGTAGAGAGAGAAGATGGGAGGGGAGGGGAGGGGGGATAGTAGAGGATAGGAAAGGTAGCAGAATACAACAGTTACTATTATGGTATTATGTAAAAATGTGGATGTGTAACCGATGTGATTCTGAAATCTTTGTAATGTTTTGAATAACCAATAAAAAATAAATAAATAAATAAATAAATAAATCTTTCAAGACTTCTTCAAAAAAAAAAAATAGTGCTACCATGTACATTTTGGTATGTGTCTTTTGGTGAACATGTATGTATGTATTCTGTTGGGATATATTTTTGTTTCTAAATGGGATTCCTGGGTCAACAGGTATTCCTTCTCCCTTAATTTTGTAGATTCTACCAGAATAGTTTCCAAAGTGATTGCACAAATTTACACTTCCACCAATGTTGGGGATGCAAATCAAGTCAAGATGGCGCCTGGCAGTTTGCCAGAAGGAGTGGTTTGTGAAGTAACGCCAGCGAGCCATTAAGATGATGAGGATTCCTTATTGACTGACTGCTGTATCTAGATGATGTTAATTGAGTTAAGCTGTGTGTAATTAGTTGGGTATATGTATCTCTGCTGTCCCGCAGAGAAGCGGCTCCTGCTACCTTGGGTGCCCGCTACTTTGAGTTCTCACTCAGTTCACGCTGAGTTCACTCGCAATAAAGTGGTTCCTGTTTTAATCTTCAAGTTGCTTGTCACCCCCTGGTTATTTGGCCCAGCCGGACTGTGGCACACCAAAAATGTTTTTTAAGTTTCAGTTGCTCAAAAAACTCACCGACAGTTGGTATTTTCTTTCCAATTCAGCCATTCTAGCGTGTATGAAGAAAATTATCATGTTATATTAACTTATTTTTCCTAAGGACTAGAATCTGAGCACCCTTTTCACACAATATGGCCTAAGTCTTATCTATTTATCTTTCAAGATCTGTTTTTCTTTTTAAGGGGTTCTTCTTATATTCTCGAGACAAGTTCTTTATGACATTTATTGTTCATGTTGTTCTTTTCTCTTTAAATACTTCTATATTAATTTGGTAAAAATCATATCTACTTCTGCATTCGTTCTCCTAAACTGACTCAATTGTTAATAATTTCTGAATCACATTGTAAATGAGTCCTTCTACTGTACTACCCATGTCCACCTTGTGTAGCCAGTAATTTTTCTTACTTTTTTCCGATTTATTTTTCTCATCTTTATTCAACTTAACTCCTTGGTTCTGAATAAAAAGTGCAGACACAAGGGAAAGACAGTATGATTTAAGTGCAATCAGACTCTGGAAACCAAAAGAACTGAATTCTCATATAAAGAGCCGTGTTTGACATTGAGCAAATCAACTTAACCTCTCTGGACTCCAAATTCCTCTTTTTTATAATGAAAGGGCTATAAGAAATGATCAAAATCCCCATTAACTTAAGAAGCTATTTACTTTCAGGAGCATTAAAACCCACATTGGTCTATTCATCACCACAATTAGCACATGTATGTGTATACTTTCTGCTCTTTAAAACACATCTTTTCTCCCAGTTTCTTGATCCTTTAAAATAGTGTTTCCTTATTTTGCAGAACAATGGCTTTTCAATTACTGATTGAATAATTCTTTTTTTCCTGGGTTCCTAAGAAGCCTGAAAGAGTTGCTGGTAACATTTCACCGTTCTCTCTTCAGCTATGAGTTATCATTCAGTGCATGCTAACCTAATATCCCAGGGGATTTTGTATGTCCACCAGGCCTCATCTATCTGTATGCATGTGCTGGGAATTATTTTTCCTGTCTTTGTAAGAACAGTTTGCAATGGAAAATTGATAGGAATTGGCCATCAATGATTGGTTAAAGTACTCACAGGTGTAATAATTAAGATGCATGTTCTTCATTTGCTCCCAGAATTCAGCAGCAAGATTGAGTTCCATAGTTCAACAGTATTAATTTATTTAACAATGAATATTTATAATCACTTCTTTTTATTCTGTCCCAATTCTCTACTCCCCTATTGGTGTTTCCTAGGATCATCTCCCAAATAAACTACCTAAACTCAAATACTTGTCTGAGAGTCAACTTCTGAGGAAAACGGAAACTATTAAAACAATGTCCACAGCATTTTATCACACTGACTTTCAAAAGTGAGTTTTCTTCTTCATGCTTTTATGCATAGCAAACCATTAAAACTAATATGAGGAAGATATTGGGATATTACCTAAGGGACTGAAAACTACCCACTTTATAAGGAAGAAGTCTTCCTGTGAATTCCTAAGTATTCCTCTACATAAACATGGCACTCAGTAGGAATATGAAGTTGTCCATTACACCCTGCTTTTTCACTTCTTTGGAAATACAACATTCAAGGAAAATTAAAACATATCCTAAGCTGGCGTGGTGGCACACGGTAGTAATCCCAGTGGCTTGGAGGCTGAGGCAGGAGGATTAAAGACAGACTCAGCAAAAGAAGGTGCAAAGCACCTGAGAGACCCTGTCACAAAATAGGGCTGGAGATGTGGCTCAGTAGTCAAGTGTCCCTCAGAATTCAAACCCCACTACTAAATAAATAAATAAAATTTTAAAAAAAGCATATCCTAGATAACATATTGGATAACTACACAATGAATGTTGTTCATTGCTACATTGGATCTAAAATAATTCAGCTTGCAAAAGCATGAATTATAAGGCTTTGTTCCCTTGCCTCAAACTGAAGTATCACTGATCTCTTTTAATTTACAAGTTAATTTTCAGAAATCCACTTACGTTTCCAATTTAAAGTACCATCAGAATGGATAAAATTCCATGTGCTATATTTTTAAATCATTGTAAGATACAATGATGGGATATCACTTCAGTGATGGCCCCAATTTGGTTTTAGGATCTTAAATAATCTATAAAGAAAATAAATAAAAAATTTAAAAGGTCGTGTTATAATACTAAGTCCATATACAACAAGATGGGATGTTTTCTAGCAGATATCCTGCTACCCAAAAAGAGAAGACAAATAATTTAAATCCATTTTATTCTTTCATAGATTTTAATAATTATACATAACTTTTAACATAAAGATAGTGAAATCTCAAGGATAAGAAGGCAATATATATGGCCTCTTCTATTCATTCTTTAGGATAGACGGAAATTTCCAGAGGATACAGTGTGTGAGATTTAACACTGGAAAAATACATATGAAACTTGTTTCACTGGCTGCACTTAGGACGAGGTACAACACAATAAATATAGAACTGCATAATCTTTTTAAAAGATTGCTGTAACTTTAACACAGCCTTACTAAAGAAATACTATCAGTGACTAATTGGAATTCTACAACATATATGTGAAGGGACACTTACAATGAATATCTGAGCATAGTTTCTCAAGCATCTTCACATTCATACATCAGCATTCTTAAAAGGAGGAAGAATGCATGTTTCAAATTCAGTACAACAGAAAACACACTTGGTCAATTAGTTTCTTCATGTCATTCATTATGATCACAATCCTAGCTTGCTGGTAGATTTAACAGAAGTTTTTGAAATCCTTTTAATTTCCACTAGTCTTAGGACCTCTGGGTAGGAAGTCTCCTACATTGGAAGCAAACTGATTAAGCAGCACCATTAAGTCCACATCTCAACAAATCATTGCATAATTCTTATCTGTCAATATTCTGAAGGGTTAAAAAAAAACGTTCTATGGAAGAATATCTTTCCTGAATAGCAGGCTACTGGAAAATATGTAATCTTCAAGGATTTTCACAAAACTATACCTGAATTCACTACTGAACACATCTTTCTTTAAGAGACCAAAAGAAATGCATTATCCCAAAATTAAATAACATACTGAAGCATAAAATAAATACTTTATTTGTGCTATTACATTGTGTATCAAATCATCAGATATGCTCATGTACACCCTTTCCTTTTCCCAAAAAGGAAGCAATGGTGCCACCTCTATTGGTCAGAAAGAGTAAATGGGAAACTTGCTCTCAGTGCTGTTCTGCAGCGTGCCTTAGTATATGAACACAGAGATTTATTATTTTTAGACATATACTTAAAAGATAGGATGAAATGATCTTTTTTTCACATGACTCAGATTGTGTTACCAGCAGATAAAAGAATTAACTTCATCCCTATTAAACAGAATGGAAACTGTCACACTACTATGGCCATATTCTGAGAAACTCCAAGTCAGAAAAAAAACCCACGAAAGCAATATTCTCTACAATTGGTAAACTGGTTGTTCAAAAATTCAACAAGCAAATAAACATGCAAGCATGTGACATGTTTTTACTTTGTAAAAACATAATGTCACTCTGACCCCAAGAATCACTACAGCCCAGCTGGTTCTTAAAGGGGCAAACGGCCTTTAACCACTACTAAGTATCTTACCTGTGGCACTTTACTGATCATCGCATTGCCACATGATTCTTAAAAACTTAGGCTTCCAAGATGTTTGAGGAAAATAAGTATGTGATATAGATCAAGTTTTCGATGATTGTTTTAATGTAATTTAATGTAGTATATAATAGTCCTTGATACTGAATTTTTTCTAGCAAAATAAAGTATGGTTTAACAAGATGATGTTAGCTAAGTTTGACCACCTGTCTTTTTTTTCATGCTTTGAGAGGGTACTGATTCATATATTATGCTGAGCTCCATGAATATCTTTTTAAAAACAATGTAGTTCCCAATAGCTTCCCATAAATATTCCTGATTTATACTGGGAAAGCAATGCATAATTGGAACATTAACCATCAAAGTTTTTAAAAAGTAAAACATTTCCTGCAAAGTAGTTACTTAGCAAAATGCTAACCTGCAATGACCACATAGATAGTAAGTCATTTCACAAAGTACCTGTCAAAAGGTTTAAAAATATGGCCTTTCATTCTAAATCTACTCAAAGAGAGTATATGCAGTAAGTCCTGTTTACAATTTAATGGAGATGAGGAATGGACAAACCTAGTACAAGGAGGGAGTTCACCCTACATACAGGTTTACAGTAGTGTAGCCATTGTATATCATATTTACTACATTCACCACTTCAGATAAAGTATCAGGGAGGCCCTTCAAACACTGGAGGAAAGGAATGTTTGTTTTGTATAAGACCTACCAAATAAACAGCAAAACAAAAGAAAACACACATAGGCACTAGTCTCAAAGCTGCACAATAAAGAAGCAAAGGGTTTGAGATGAGAAATTCAAGAAAATATACACATATGAGCTTGCTGAGGAATAGGAGGAAAGGAATCACTGTTCTAATCTTCTAAGCTTCGGAATGCATTCTGCATATCTTCAAGAAGTTGTGCATAGTCACCCTTGATCTTTGCTTCACCATCTTTCACTGGATCCTGAAAAAAGATATTAAAAATTCAATTTACCTTTGGAAAATAATTTTCAGAATGTGATAATTTCCTTATATTTAAAAAATTTAGATGCATATGACTGGGTATATATAACTGGAAATTAGTAAAAACAATATATTATTCAAAGTCTGATAGTATCATACTGTGATGCAGAACTGAAATATGGAAAATAAATTTTAAAATATACCATACTTAAAATCCTCATGGAAGGCAATTTAATTGAGTAAAATGTGTACAAGACTTTAAAATGCCCAAAGCTCTCTGACCCAGTAAGAAATGGGTCAGTATGAAAATAAACAAAACCAAGTACATGGTTGTCCATACCAACAGCCAGAAATTTCCTAAATGCCTTGGAAAAATATTACTCTCCCAAAGCATTAAAAAAAAACCCTAGTGATGCTTTTGATACAATAAGCATGTAAATAGAAAAGTTTTCACCTTCAATCACACTACTAGAAATCATTTTTATAGGTTTATTTTTCATCTTTTTCTTAAGTGAATTATTAAAGACAAAATTTAAATCAATTTATATATGAATTTTTTTATAAATTATTTTTTTCACTCTATAATGTATTTCTTCATGTTTTTGGGTATTTGGAAAAAAAAATTAATGCCTTAATATATTTTATCCTATGGATATGGCATAATTGATAGAGTGCTTGCCTAGCATGTATAGGACCCTGAGTTTAATCCCCAGTACTGCAAAACAAAACAAAACAAAAATCTCTGATTTTTTCCTTGGTTCACATATCTCAAAGTGGAATGACAGGACCCAAAGATTGTGAATATTAATTCTTGATATAGTGAATATTTATACAGATTTATATTTTTAATCTATACTGTAAATATACATATATTCTATAAGTTATGTAAAAATTTAATACATTATATATACATGCTGAGAATCATTCTCAGTAGGTAATTAGTAAATATGCCTGAATGTCATGACTTAATTAAATACAATTCAATTGATCAAATATTTTAAAAACAATCTTATACATTTGAGTTTCTACTGGTAATTTAACATAACTACCTATTTTTATCTTGTGGGTCATGTAAAAGTAAAAATGTGTACTACATGATATTTGCAAGAAGTAAATAGAGCAGACATCATTTCAGAAGAACATAGGAGCTAGATGTTAATAGGCACTTGAAGTAAGATAATTGCTGCTCGACAATGAATTTAGCTCTAAATTGCCTGGCAGCTACGACAAAAGAGAAATAGTCAGCATTTATTTTAGATGTGACATACTATAATTTTTTATCACTGGAATTCCTACTTGAATATCACCTCAAGACCTGTTCTGGTTATATACATCCTGAGCATATATGAAAATGATAAAAGCAAGTTTCATACCCCAGGTTTGGGACTCAAACTGTTAAGAGAAAAAAAAAAAAAACTCCTACTAAAAAAGTTATAGCAGAACCAAAATATACCTTGAATTTCATGGAGGAAAGTTTATAGAGGATCTCCCCCATGTGCTCACGGATAATCGACCATGTGATTTTATTGTCACTCTGGGCAGTGGTTTCAACAGCTCTACGGGCCATATCATAAAATGCAATCATGTTGGACAGCATCCCTACTGTCTTGTAGAATGGGCAGAACCTAGGGTAAATGAAGGTCAAAAGAATTAACAAAAACAAATTCCAAAGTGGGTTCATACTTTCAGTATGTAAAACTTTAACTATAAATTACCAGGGAATCAGCTTCTTTATTTAAGTATGCAAACTGCTTATATTTATTAGACGATACATAAGAAAAGAAGAACAATACAAAAGACCAATAATTATTTAAGGAGAATTTTTGGGCAAAGACACCTCAGCACTGGTATGGATGAATATGGAGATATCTATTTTATTTGTTTTAAGGGGGATGTTTATTTTTGTCTGTAAATTTATCAAATAGGAGGGACAATGAAATAATATTGCTACAATATAATGCCCCTCCCAGGATTTGTAGTATTTGTGGTAGGTAAGTAACTCAAATGAAAAATAACTGAGTTGTAAAGACTCCTTTGTGATATTAGTTAAGGTTTAATGAATAATAGGAAGGGAGGAACTGCAAATTGCTGTGAGTTAATAATAGTAGCCTCATTCTCTTTAATGTGTTCATTTTCATTTACTCATACCTTTTTGTAACAAAGAAATAGAGACTGTACGTACACATGAGTAAATATCAATTCAATCACATTTGTCCTTATCAGTCTTCTAACACACTCCTAGACATCTGCATACATAATTTCATGCATAGTCCTATCACACCTTTTCCAAAGATTTTTCCCTAGTTGAGTTATCTTTGTGTAGGCGGTTTGGTTTCTAGAGCTTCTTAAGTTCCCGATTTAACAGATTTCGAAGGCTTACTAACATACTGGCATATTTTCTGCTTGCTCTATGGTCTGATTAATCCTATTTGCTTAGTTCTCTGGTTCTTATGTGGAACCAAATATGATTTGAGGGAGAAAAGCTAGCCTGGGAGAAAAGGGCTCAAATCCTCACAGTTTAAAAGAAATAGGAACTTTCAACATGCCACAGGAGTGGCAGAGACAACAGTGAAAAAAAGCAAGCACTGGGCAGGGGTGAAGGGGCTGGGACTGGCAGCAACAAAGGCTTTAGTGGAAGGAAAAAGATACAGGACTCTTGACAAACAAGGCAGGAAAGAATAACATAATTATCTAAGCGAAGAGTACAAGAGACATGGGTAATGAAAGGAATTAGCAAAGATAGTTTCTAAAGCAGGTAATGATCCCCAGGCTCTGCACACTAAGCCATAATTTAGTCTAATTATAGACGGTTGTATGAGTGAAAATACTGTCATAATTTCACAAATGAGCAAATTGAGAAAAGGTGATGATTTCAACCATTAGATGTCTGCTATGAATTTACAAAATAAACCAATATATTGAGTCAGCATTTATCTGTGTGAGGAAAGAAAGGTTTTAATGTGTAGGTAACTCCTTGCCCAAGCACAACAGAAAATCCTCAAATAAGGAAAGAAAATCAGAAGGGGAGGTGAAGGGGAAGAACTGGGCAATAAAATCGACAAAATTATGTCTGTGCATTTACATATATATCACAATGAATCCTATTATTTTGTATAATTATAATGCCTCAATTAAAAAAAAAAGAAAAATCTGTATAGCCTACCTGTCATAAGGTGTATATCCATTTTGTTGTAGGAAGTCATCTTTGATAAGCTTTGCTACCTCCAGAGTGATTTTATCAGTTTCTGCTAAAGAGGCCTAGAAGAGAAAAAAAAATACATTTTTAGAAATTTTGTTCCATCATGTCGGTACCAATGGTGATAATCAGTTAAGCAAGCAGAAATAATATAATCAACACATAACCCAAAATTTTATTTTCCTGGTACTGGGAATCAAACAGAGGGGTGCTCTACCACTGAGCTACATCCCCAGCCCTTTCTTACTTTTTGAGAAAAGGTCTTGCGCTAAGTTGCTAAGGCTGGTCTTCCTGCCTCAGACTCCCGAGTTGCTGGGATTACAGGGATGTACTAATAAATTTGCTTTATGACTGCATTTGATTGTTCTTGTTTGTGGTTAAAAAGTATATAACATAAAATTTGCCATCTTAACTATTTTTAAGAGCTCAGTTCAGAGGTGTTGTGAAGCCGATTTTCAGAAGTTTTCTATCTTGCAAATCTGAAATCATATGTCGGTAAATAGTAAGCCCCTTCTTCCCTCCTCCAAGATACTGATAACCACCATTCTATTTTATGTTTTTATGAACTTGACTACTTTATTGTAAGAATATCTTTCATACTGCATTATAGTTATACATAAAACTGGGGTTCATTTTGATGTAATCATACATGCATGAAATATCATTTGCTCCATTTCAGTTCCTAATACATCCTCTTTCCCTCTTCTCCCTTCTCCTGTTCCCCAAACTCTACTCAAGTAGTCTTCCTTTCATTATTTATTGTTTTTTTAAATGTTTTTATTAGTGTATTATAGTTACACATAATATTGGGGTTCATTTTGACATAATCATACATGCTCCATTTTAGTCTCTAGTGCGTCCTCTTTCCCTCCCCCATACTCCTTCCTCTACTAATCTTCCCTCTATTCATTTATCCATTTATTCTTAATTGGTGCTTTATAGATACATATGAAGGAGTAATTCACTGTGGTATATTTATACATGCACACAGCAAAATTTTGTCAACTTGATTCTGCATTTCCTCCACCTTCCTGTCTCTCCTCCCTTTCCCTTTTTCCACTCCAATGATCTTTTCCCTTTATGCTTATGATACTCACCCCCCACTTCCCTATCCCCCTTAATTTGTTGTAATTTCTGCATATGAGAGAAAAAATTCACTGACCCTTGATTTTCTTAGTCTGGTTTATTTTACTCAGCATGATGTTATCCATGTCCATGCATTTACCAGCGTATGCCATAATTTCATTCTTCTTTATGACTGAGTGAAACTCTACTGTATATATGCCACATTTTCCTAATTCATTCATTTATTGATGGGCACCTGGGTTGATTCCATTACTTGGCTATTGTGAACTGCACTATTATAAATATTGATATGCCTATATACTATAGTATGCTGATTAGTATGTTGATTTTAGTTTAGGTTTTTTTCCTGCAAAAATAGAAAGGAATGGGATAGATAGGTCATATGATGGTTCCATTCCTAGTTTTTTGAAGAATCTCCATACTACTTTCCAGAGTTGTACTAATTTGCACTCCCACCAACACTATATGAGTGCACCTTTTCCTCTACATTCTCGCCAGCATTATCATTATTTATATTCTTAAAAATTGCCATTCTGATTGGATTCAGATGAAATATCAATGTAGTTTTGATTTGCATATTCCTGTTTGCTAGGAAGTTGAACATTTTTTTCCTGTTTGTTGGCCATTTGTATTTCTTCTTCTGAGAAGTATGAGTTTGTCTACTTTAGATAGTTCTTAAGTGAAATCATAACAGTATTTTTTTAATGAATGGTGTATTCACTTTGCATAATGTCCTCAAGGTTCATTCATGATATAGCCAGAGAAAGGATTTCCTTTTTTAAAAAGGCTGAATAATATCACATTGTATGAACATACCATTTTGTTCATTCATTTATTTATAGATGAACATTTGAGTTGTTTTCACTCCTAGCACTGTTGTGAGAAGGGCTGCTATGAACATGAGAGTACAAACTGAATAATGTTTTTTTTTTTTTTAATTGTTTTTGGTTGTAGATGAACACAATACCTTTATTTACTTTTATGTAGTGCTGAGGATCAAACCCAGTGTCTCACACATGCTAGGCACCGCACTCTACCACTAACCCACAAACCCTGTCCCTGATTAATGTTCTTTTTTTTTTTTTAAAAATACTTCTTCTTATCCTGGTTTATTATTTTAGTTATTTAAATTCTTAGTTTTAAAAATTTCTTGGGAGTTGTGAGAAAGGGACAGGCAAAGTTAATTGCATTCTTCTATTATTTGTATGTATTAAGTTTCTTAGGTAAGGATCGGGTCTTCTTTTTTAAAAAAAAAATCCCTTCTATCTCATATCCCTTCTTCAATCACAGGTAAATATTAAAATGTGTTTTATGTGTTTCCTTTTATTTATTTAAATTTATGTGAAAAGTACATTTTGTATTAGTATTTTCTTTATGTAAATCATTCTCATTTGTGCCTTAGGCACTGTTTTTTCCAGATCCATCCATGACACCACGTGCCACATAGTTTGCTGCACCTAGCTCTTGTACAAACCATTCTGTGTTATGCTTTGTTCTTTCTTTACCTTTTTTTTTTGGTCCCCTGGAGAAGGCACCCAGATTTCCTCTAATTCCCCACCATCATTAATGTCCACTTTAGGACTTGTTTGAGAATTTCTCTGGAGATAAATATCCAGAAGCAGAGCTACTAGGTTCCATGGCATGCAAGCAAGTCCCATTGGACTGTTCTTTACAATGGTAGCACCAGATGACATGCCACAAGGAGTACACTAGTTCCTCCATTCCCACAACACTTGGCAATACCCAGTTTTTCTCACCAGAGTAATGTGATACATCATGGTTGTTGGAGAATTTTACCAAAGGTCTTTAATCTTTTGGATTTTCTCTTCCATAATCTGTCTGCTCTTTCCTTTGGTCATATTTGTTGGGGTTCTAGTTTTCTTGTTAACTTAAAGTTAATATTTTAGAAAGCCCACCAGTTTTACTTGTCAGAAACTTCCTATCCCAATCTGTCATCAGTTTGTTACCTTTATTCATGGGTAAGCCTTTGTTGAACAAAAATTCTTACTTTTATCAAAAAACCTTTGTTTTCTTTTAATGTGTTCAATGAGGTTTGTTTAAGAAGTCCTTCTCTAATCCTAGATCAAAATGTTATCCTTAATATTTCTTTTCTATTAACCTCTTCCCTCTAATAGTTAAATTGATAATCTACCTGGAGTCTACCTTAATATGTGGAATTTAGTAGCAATCCAGTTCTATTTTCTCCAAATAGTAGTTTTCCACTGTTCACTAAAAGAACCTATCCTCCTCTCACTTGATTTGTGGAGTCATTTCACAATATCAAGGGAACGCACATACACAAGTCTATACCTATTCTGTCCCACCACTGTTTGTTATTTCACCAATACCATACTGTTTTTCTTACTATGGTTTTGTATTAAACAATAGAGGGAAGTTCCTTACTTTTTTATTTTTATTTTATTTTTAAGATTGTGAATCTTTGTGATGGCAAATAGACTTTGGAATGATTAGTGATTTGCTCAGAAGATTCAACTAGAAATTTGACTAGCATCACATTGAACTTATATTTTAAAGAGAAGTGGCAATTTTTTAATAAGTCATCCATCCAAAAGAATAGACTCTTTTTAGATCATCTTCTGTTTCATTTTTTAGTTTAAAGATATTTTCCATAACAGAAATATGGATTTCTGGGTAGTGCATATACTCTATTTGTTGTTGCTATTATGAACATCTTATTTTTAATTTTATTTCCTAATTAGTATTGCTTGTATTGAGAATTTTTATTTTTCAGTGCTTTGGATAGAACTGAGGGCCTCATGCATGCTAGGCAAGTACTCTACCACGGAACCACATTCCTAATCCTAGTGAAATTTTCTTTATTTATATTTATCTTGCATCGCAATTCCTTCTTATACTCTTATTATTTCTATTCCTCTGTTATTTTTGTAGTTATATGAACATATTATCTATGAATAATGACATTTTTATCTCTTCCTTTACAAGCTGTCTGATTTCTAACATTATTAATAAGGACCTCTGTATTCAATTGAACACAGTGATAACAGGCATTCTTATCTTAATATTGATTTTTTAAAAAAATAAATTGTATCAAATATTTCCCCTGTATTTAGCATGCTATTTTTATTTTTATTTTTTTAAGATGGGGTCTTGCTATGTTGCTCAGACTAGTCTCTCATCTGGGCTCTTTGGCCACAGCCTCCCCAGTAGCTGGTATTACAGACACATGCCCTCACATTCAACTTAGTATCTTTAGAAATTTTTTTTTCTTTTAGTTGTAGATGGACACAATACCTTTGTTTATTTATTTTTATGTGGTGCTGAGGATCAAATCCAGCACCCCATACATGCTAGGCAAGTGCTTTACCACTAAGCTACAACCCCAGCCCCTCAGCTTAGTATCTTTTAACAAACTAAGGAAGTTTACTTCTATTCCTTCTTGCCTAAGAGGTTTCTAAAACTCATAAGAAATAAACTTCAAATATTTTTTCCATATTGATTAAGATATTCTTTTCTGTTACATTAATTATACTGGGAAATTATAATAATATTGTGTTGAATCACATTTGCATTCCTTTACTTGTTCAGGATACATTATTCTATTTTGAATAACCTACTTGGTGTAACAAATAAACATTTAATACTTTTATATCTACATTCATAAACAAAATAAACATAATTTTATTTTCTGTATTGCCTTTATCTGGTTTTGCAGGTCTTCTGTTTGTTGTTAATCTCAGAGAGCCACAGTACCCTATAAATAATAAATATTTAATACATGCTATACATGTTAGTTATTTAATAAAACTATCTTTATTGGGAAAAATTAGGAGGTGAACTTTTAAGGTATCCTCAAAAGAACAGAATCAGGTGGAGAACTCTAATAGTCCTTAACTTTTCTTTTTTGGTACTGGGGATTAAACCTAAGGACACTTAACCACTGAGCCACATCCCCAGCTCTGCCCCCCTACCTGCTGCTAAATTGCTGAGGTTGGCCTTGAACTAGCAATCCTCCTGCCTCAGCCTCCTGAGTTGTTAGGATTATGGGCGTCTGCCACCATGACCGGACCTAAAAATTTATTTTTTCTTTTTGTGGTGCTAGGAATCGAACCTAGGACCTTGTGCACATGAGGCAAGCACTCTACCAACTGAGCTATATCCCCAGTCCCTCTAACAGTCCTAACTAGTTCTGCCTACTATATGAAAAGTCATTCAATTCAGCAATTTAATTAGGCTACATTTAATTAAACCATCACCATCATGACCTTCTTTTTTAGGGTGGGGTACTAGGTACCCAGGGATACTTTACCAATACCCAGTTCTTTTTATTTTTTATTTTGAGACAGGGTCTTGCTAGTTTGCTGAGGCTGGCTTCAAATATGCAATCGTCCTGCTTCAGCCTCCTGAACCAATGGGATTGTTGGTATGTACCACTGCACCTGGCTCACCATCTTCTTGTGAAACATGAAGACATAAGTATAAAAATGTAAGTTACTTGTTTAAGATCCATAGTTAATTAATGGATGGACTAGAATCCAATCCTTGATTCCCAGTCCCAGTGTTCTTAAAAAATTTTATGTTAAAGACATTACCTCTATCACTTCTAGTTTGATTGGTTGATGGATACATTGCATTTCAAGAACTCAAAGAAAATCAAGTGGTGTTTTGTTTTGTTTTTTTCCCTCTCACCTACAATAAACTCAGGACCATGCTAAGGGCTATAAAGAATAAAAAATTTGGGCTGGATTGTGGCTCAGTGGCAGAGCACCTGCCTCGCATGTGTAAGGCCCTGGGTTTGATTCTCAACACCGCATATAAATAAATAAAACAAAGGTCCACTGACAACTAAAAAAATTAAATAAATAAATAAAAAAAGAATAAAAAAATTTTCAGGTGTGGTGGCACACTACTATAATCCAGCAGCTCTGGAGGCTGAGGCAGGAGGATCACAAATTCAAACCCAGCTTCAGCAACTCAGTGAGACCCTGTCAATAAACAGAATGTAAAAAAGGGCTGGGGATGTGGCTCAGTGGTTAAGCATGCCTGGATTCAATCCTCAGTACGTGCCCCCACTCAAAAAAAAAAAAAAAAAAAAAAAAAAGAGAATAAAACATTTTAGTTAGTTTTAAAAATATTTAAAACTTATTATATTTTAAAACTGAATTTAAGTTCAGGATTTATTCATTTTGCTTGGTAAGAATATACCCAAGGATTCAACTGGCCACTGTAACACTATACCCCATGGGATTTAACAACTCACCTTTCCAACAAGCTGTACAATTTCTGCCAGGTCTTCTTCTTCCTGAAGAATTTCCTTAGCTTTGGTCCTCAGAGGAACAAACTCTGTGAAATGTTTGTCATAGTACTCGTCCAATGCACGCATGTACTTGCTGTAGCTGATGAGCCAGTTGACAGAGGGGAAATGCTTACGTTGGGCTAGTTTCTTATCTAATCCCCAAAACACCTAATTAAAAAAATAATAATTTTCTTAAAAAGTTTTTAAGAGTATTGAAGCATATTTGTTTTTCCTAAATATGTTATGTTTAATTTACTGGACAAGTTATTTAATTTTTAGTATGTGTCAAGTGTTATCAAAACAGAATAAACTTGTAGAAAATGTTCATTAAAAATGTATTCTCACTTTCAGGGTGGATAATAATACAAATCAAATTCAAATTTTATCTAACTTTCCTTAATAATGTGAAATGTGATAGCAAAAAGGCAAATTGACACTTTTGAAGATTATTATGGTACAATATAAACATAAGAACAAGAAAAGGCTTATTGAAATGGAACGGATACTTTATTTTGATTAAAAACCTCTAAATGTTCTGATTAAATTCAGTTTCCTATCATTAAGGAGCAATGCAATAAAATTTGACATTCATGTTTCAGAGACTAAACTTTCATAGATATTTTATGAATTCCTAACTTTGTTCCACCTTCCCTCATAATTTAAACTCAAAATTTTAGCATAGGTTAAAGACTTTAAAAATGTAAACTTAGCCTCTGCCATTTCTTCTGATACTGTCAGAAACACAGGTAATTATTCTGTTTTTCCTACATGAATATTACATACATACTTACTTATGATTCATTCCTTCATATAAACTTTTTTTTTTTTTTTAAACTATAGCTCTGAATCATACATCTTTTTCTGGGTACTGGGGATTGAACCCAGAGGCATCAGGGGCACTCAACCACTGAGCCACATCCCCAACCCTATTTTGTGTTTCATTTAGAGACAGGGTCTCTCTCACTGAGTTGCTTAGCACCTTGCTTTTATTAAGGCTATTTTTTTTTAATTTTTAAAAAAATATTTATTCACAATACCTTTATTTCACTCATTTATCTTTTACGTGGTACTGAGGATCGAACCCAGGGTCCCATGCGTTGGAGACGAAAGCTCTACTGCTAAGATACAACCCCAGCCACCCCCCCTCCCAAGGCTGGTTTTGAACTCACAATCCTCCTTGTCACAGGGAAGCAAATGCCAAGGCATTAAGTATATTTTCTGATTTTGCTGTCATTTAGATATAGTTAACAAATGAGTGAAATGACTGGGTCACTTTTTTTTTTTTTTTTTTTTTAAGAGTAGGGGTACTGGGGATTGAACTCAGGGGCACTAGACCACTGAGCTACATCCCCAGCCCTATTTTGTTATTTCATTTAGAGACAGCGTCTCACTGAGTTGCTTAGCACCTCACTTTTGCTGAGGCTGGCTTTGAACTCAATATCCTCCTACCTCAGCCTCCTGAACTGCTGGGATTAAAGATATGTGCCACCATGCCCAGCTACTGGCTCCCCCCATAAAAAAAATGTGGATGTGCCATCTCTACAGTATTCCCTTGTAATTTCCAGATGATTACCAGGCGAGGTGATGGTAGAGCCACAAGATGGAACAAGTTATGGAATCCAACTATGACAGAATGAAATAGAACCCCTTTTGGATAGGATCATCTACCCCTGATCATACTTTTGAGTTAAAATAAACTTCTAGGTTTTTGCCATTACACAATTATTTTTTTAATTAAAAAAAATTTTTTTTTTTACTTGTTGATGGACCTTTATTTCATTTGCTTATTTTAATGTGGTGCTAGGAATCGAACCCAGTGCCTCATACGTATGAGGCAAGCACTCAACCACTGAGATACAACTCCATTTGGACCCTATAGTTACAGTTATCTGTGCATATTGTCCATGAATATATTAAGTTTAATATAACCCTGGTAAAAGAGCTAAGGAAAAGCAGTATTAAAGGCTGTTGGTGTTAAAGATATTTCTAAAACATACTTTACCACTGTTTTCCCTTTAGTGACTAAATTAAATTTTACATGATGACTTAAGTAGTGTTAGAACAGCTAAGAAGAATAGCACAGGAGGAAAGACTCAGACATACCTGAACAATACCAAGAGTAGCAGATGTAACTGGATCAGAAAAATCACCACCAGGTGGAGAAACTCTAAAATAAAAAAATAATAATAATGATATAGTTAGCAGAATGCTATAAAAAATAACACGTGAAAGCCAAATTTTTTGAAAGTCAATTTTTAAGTTAAAGCTTATTTATTTATTTATTTTTGGTGTTGGGGATTGAACCCAATACCAAAACAAATTGAACAAAAGACAAACACAAGTTCTATGACTGGGCTGTAATTCAAGCCCTAACTTTTTAACATAAATAAAATTGGAAATTTTATTAGAAATTATTTCTAATTAGAAATAAATGATCCTTGGAAAGAAAAATGTTACATAAAAATCTTAAAAGCTAGAACTACACCTCAGATAACAATGAATTATTGAACACCTTCTAGTGTGAGAAATAAGATAATCTTTTATTACAATCAATTTCATTATTCTATTCAAACAGATGAACAGGAAGGAAGGAAAAGCTGGAGAACAAGTATGGCTTTATGTGGTAATCATAAAATCTTTACTCTTTATTTATTGATTTTTGGTGTTAGGGATTGAACTCAGAAGCATTTAAACACTGAGCAACATCCCCACCCCTTTTATTTTGAGACAGTGTCTTGCCAAGTTGCTGAGGATGGCATCAAAATTGTGATTCTCCTGCCTCATTCATCTTCCCCCGTTGCTAGGATAACAGGCATGTGCCACCATGTCTGGCTTTACTTTGCTTTTACCATGATTTAATTTCACCATGTCTATAATTTTTTAAGTTATTCCTAAAATACTGTGACTCAAATACAATACATCAGTGAAGGTACAACTATGGAGTCTGAACATGTAGAGATGACCTGTACATCTTCAAAGAACTACTTTGAAGGTCTGTGGCAACAGAATGCAGCCCTGGTTAAGAATCACTGCTACCAGAGAAAGTAAAAATATTTTCTCTTTTAAACCTTTTTGCTTTTGAAAAGAAAACCATTTGGTTGCTTACGCTCCTACAATGCTGACACTTCCTTCTCTTTCAGGATTTCCAAGACATTTCACTCTGCCTGCTCGCTCATAGAAAGAAGCCAGACGTGCACCAAGATATGCAGGATATCCACTATCTGAAAAATGAAAAGAAATTTTAAAAGAGGGGTTCTAAGCCAGTTCCCAAAGTCCTATCAGTCTTGCTTACATGATAAACAACACAAAGACTTACCTGCAGGCATTTCAGCTAATCGACCCGAGATTTCTCTAAGGGCCTCGGCCCATCTCGAGGTAGAGTCAGCCATCATACTGACATGGTAGCCCATGTCACGGAAATATTCTGATAGTGTAATGCCTAAATTGAGAGGAATATTACAAATTACAATGTTAGGATATACATTTCTGACTTTTTACCCTTACGAAAACTTTATAGCATTAAATATATCAAGTAGACTGTTAGCTGTTCCTCCAAATCTACCCTTTCCCTTGTGGGCATGAAGGTGAAGCAAGTCACAGACTTTCCTCCATTTTTCTGAGAACACCCAGAAGTATGAAAGCTATGTGTTAAAAACTAAAAAACTCTTTTTATCTTGGACTCCAGCCTAGTTGACAAAGAGCCCCTGACTACCTGAAACAAACATCTATTACAATGAACAATTAAATGTTTGGTAATATTTGATAGCATAGTCTATCCTATCCCAACATAATACAAATTTTAAAAAACAAGAAGTTTTTTTCCCCCTATTCTGTGTTGAAACAATTAAGTCTGAATTAATTTCCAAACGTAATTTGTCTAATCTAGATATCACATATACATATGGATACTTAAAACTCAACTAATTAGCTTTTATGGTTATTTTTAAAAAGTAACAAATGTTGTTAATACAAGAAATATTTCAATTTTCAGTCTTTCTGGTATGTTGATCAGGTCCTGTCTTGTAAAGTCACACAAGAAGCTAATATATACAAAGAAGTCTCAGGTTCTGATTCCTGTGCTGCCGTTAACCTTGGTCTAGGAACTCAGGATGAGTTTTCTAGTTGTCAAAAGCTTTATCTGCGTTGTAAGCCTCAGATGAATTCTTGGTGCATGAAAAACAACTACCAACCAAAAGGAAAATGGAGAGAAGATAGCTTTTAAGGGTTAATACACACAAAAAGATGCTAGTTCACTATTAAGAAATACAAATAGGATAGATATCTAATAAAGTAAGAATATTTAAAATGTTAGTTAATCAGTCTAGGTGCTGGTATGTGCTGGGGTATTCACTGTAATATTACTTTAATTTTCTATTGTTTGATAAGCATATAAGAAAGTTTAAAAAATACTAGCATTGGTGTAGAGGTGGGTAAACAGAAATTTATCTATAGTTATTACGTTGTTTTTTTTTTTGCAATGACATACCTTCACATTTATTTCATCTTTTTCTTTACAACATCTTTATAATCTGAAAATGTATATATCCTTTACATTTTTCATTTGGATATAGTTATTCCTTCTGAATGATTAACATAATTTAAACTCTATATTAAGCGTTCTATTCTCAAGAATTTTAATTCTAAGAAATTACTCTTAGAAATTGTGTACAAAGAAATAAGCACACAAAACATACTGCCCCCACCAAAAAATCCAACTGACCAACCAAACAACAAAAAAACAAACTCAGTATAAAACACATGCATAAGGACTGTTTAGTGATGCATTGTTTGTGGTAGTAATCAATCCAACTGTCCAATAAACAGACGTTTATTCATTAGATTATGCTATCAAAGGGGCATGGAGCCTGTAATGGTGCATGCCTGTAATCCCAGCAGTGCTGAAGGATAAGGCAGGAAGATCACAAGTTCAAAGCTGGCCTCATCAACTCAGTGAGGTCTTAAGCAACTTAGTGAGACCCTGTCTCTAAATAAAATACAAAAAAGGGCTGGAGATGTGGCTCAGTGATGGAGCGGTCTGGGTTTAATCCTCGGTAGCAAAAAAAAAAAAAAAAGAAAGAAAGAAAGAAAAAGGGGGGTAGTGACATGAAGCCACATAAAAAATGAGGCAGATTTTCCATATTAAAATGGTATTTGTTATGGTTTGGATGTGAGGTGTCCCCCCAACGGGTTATGACAGCCTTAACTGAATCAGTGAACTAATGCCCTGATAGGAATTAACAGAGTGGTAGGGTGTGGCTAGAGGAGGTAGGTCACTGGGGGCGTGCCTTTGGGGTCTATATTTTGTATCTGGCATGTGGAGTCTTTCTTTCTGCTTCCTGATCATCAACTGAGTCACTTCCCTCCACTACACTCTTCTAACCATGATGTTCTGCCTCTTACCTGGATCCCTGAGGAATGCAGGCAGCTATCTATGGACTGAAACCATGAGCCCTCAAATGATCTTTTCCTCTTCTAAAATTTTTCTTGTCAGGTCAAGTCACAGCAGCAAAAAAGCTGACTAAAACAGTAGATCAGGTCCTGTCTTGTAAATTCACACAAGAAGCTAATATATACAAAGAAGTCTCAGGTTCTGATTCCTGTGCTGCCGTTAACCTTAGTCTAGGAACTCAGGCTGAGTTTCCTAGTTGTCAAAAGCTTTATCTGAGTTGTAAGCCTCAGATGAATTTTCTACCTTCTCATAAAAGTTAACTACCAAACAAGAACAAGAAACATATAAATTCAATTATCAAAAGTTAAAGACACATTCAGCACTTTAACAAAATAATGAGGAAAGCCACTTGAATGAGTAAAAATCAAACTAAAGTGTGTGGAAACACCAAGAATTCATCTGAGGCAACACAACTCAGATAAAATTTCTAAAAACAAGGAGACACATTCTGAGGAACAAAACCAAAAATCCTTTGTTTGAATCACTTCAAAGGACTACATGATTAGTGGCAGGAGTTCCCTGGATCCAGTATGGCATCAAGGAGAAGCAGGAAGATAGATGTGAACAAAATATAAGTAGGCCCTTCCTATTTTCACTACATAAAAAGTGTGAGAGGCAGGGTAGAAAAGAAAGAATTTGCCTTACAGCTACTGACTTCTGTTGGCAGGACAAGTAAAAAGTAAAATAATTTAGTTACACAACTGCACCCTGCCACAAACTGTAACTATGAAGAATTCCAGTTACTCTGGACCACAGTCATAGCCAAACCCTGCTATCTCCTACACAGAGATGAATAATAGTGACAATAAATATAAGCATAGGATATCTAAACAAAGATGAAATAAGAAAAAAGATAGAAGGGGATACAATATTGGCAAAAGAACCTGACAAGGAACAGATGAAAACTATGACCGAGTTGAACCATAATAATGCATCCTACCACAAAATAAAATCTCAAGGATTATCTAGCAAGAAACAAAAAAAAGAGATGTTTCAAGAGCTGGCAGAACTCAACAAAGAACTGGTAGGAAAAATAAAACTATTTTAGAAATAAAGGTTTCATTAGAAGCAACACAAAGAATAAATGTCATTTATTCTGTATACAGACAAAAGGTTAAAGAGAAGGGACTGGAGAAGAAATTATAGCATACGGAAGAGAGATAAGATATATTAATAGATTGAACAGTTGTACCATGTCTCAGGAAAAATTAATCAAAGATATCAATATGAGACTTGAAATTTAAAGAGAAATTCCTCTGGGCAAATAGAAAAACCAACCCTAAAAGAAAAAAAAAAGGTCAGTCTCAGATATTTCTCCAATATTTAATGCTAGAATAAGAGTTCTCAAGGGAATAATATTGAAGCAAGACTTTTATACTAAGCCAAACAATGGTTAAAGTTGAATAGGCATCAATTCAATTCCATATATCATATCCATTTAATCTATAAAAAAAATTTTACTCTAGTAAACATAGTAGATCATAACAGTTATGAAACTCATATACATTAATGTTTTGTCTGTTTTATCTTCCTCCCAATAAATGAAAACCACCAGACTAGAATTAATAATTGAACCAAAAATTTTATATTCAAATTACTATTAAAGCTTAAAGGCAACAGGAAAAATAAAACAAAAAAGAAAACTTATGAAGAAACAAGAATTCAGGAAATACAGTTTCCATGAGCCTGTCTTGAAGAAACTTCCAGGCAAATCCTTTTGGATTAGCCAAAGGGCTGCTAGTGAGCATTAACTCCATTTTGCTGCAGGTCTAAAGCTAAATTAAATTAAATACTGGACTTACTGTTAGAAAAACAGAATACAAATTTAATGAGTTTTGAAAAACAGAAATAAAAACACTAAAAGTTGAGATTGAAGTGGGAGTAAAGATGGAAGATAATATATAAACACACCAATTTTCTTATCTTTTCTATCACTAGTCAAAATATAATAATTTAAAGCTGATAATCTAAGCATATTTAAAGACAGATCAATGGGAAAAGGTATAAATATATCATTTCATGGTCATTAAAAATACTGGAGCAGTTCTATAAATATCTTCTGTTTACTTACTTTCAAGATTAAAAAAGCAAAATATCTTTTTAAAGTTAGGATGTAACTATATAAAAGTATCATAGAATGAAAGAAAAGTTCTCTGCAAAAGGAAAATCTTGGTGCTAGCTTTAAGTTTAAGAACAGGTATTAATTGCTTTTATGACAATCTGTAACTCACCAGTATAAATAGAGGCTTCTCTAGCAGCAACAGGCATATTGGAGGTATTGGCTACCAAAGCTGTCCTCTTCATGATTGACTCTACCTTACCATCAACTTCCATAGTGAGCTAGAGGTAAAAAAAAAAATCCATAGGTAATCTCCTGAGTTCTAAATGTAACATTTTGGTTCCCCAACCCTACCTTTCACAACTTGTCCATGTTTAATTCCTCTAACCCGTATTTCCCAAATAATATTCCCTATTACTCTAATTGCTCTTTCCTGTACCATGGTGCTATGCTATGAAGATAGATATTATTTCCATTTCATAAATGAAATCTATTATTTTATGAAAAAGAAAATATTTCTATAATAGAAACTAGTAGATCACAAAACCTATGTAAAGTTCACATACGTAAATATTTTTGTCTGTTTTATCTTTCACCTCCATACCAAAAAGAGAAACTTTCAAGAGTCTGACTGAAAAATTTAAATTTCTTTCCTTCAATATAAAATCATAGGTATTTCTTTAAAATATCCTTGACAAAGAAGAGCATTACTCCAGACCCAATATTAAGCTTTATTAACTGCCATGAAAGTTGATATGTGGTATTTTCTCTAGAATAGTATTTGAAGTTTTCCACATACAGACCTCTGGGAAGTCCCGGAGGACTTCAGACATCTCGTTTCCTCTTTCACCACATCCTACATAAATGATCACATCACTGTTGGAATACTTGGAAAGAGACTGTGATATCACTGTCTTTCCACAGCCAAAAGCTCCAGGGATAGCAGTAGTTCCACCTTGTACACACCTAACAAAGAAATAAAAAAAAAATTAATGGATCGCTTTGCTTGCTAATAAATACTATTAAATATTTAAAAGTAGGTAAGTGAAACAAATATAAGGAAAGAAAATGCTCTGAAATATTCTATAAACACACACATAAGATATACACACATAAATATAGTAATTGTCCCCTTTTTTATATCTTTAATAATATCTTTTAATCATTATTCATCTCTATCATCTTTACTAGCAGAACAGGGCAAGTATATTTCATAAGGCACCTGGGGAAGAGGAGTGTGAAAATACGATAAGATGGTGCTAATATTCTGAATGCTTATATAAATTAGTTCATGACAATACAGGACAATACAAGACAATACAGGAGGATAGGCGTGGTGGCTCACATCTATAATCCCAGCTACTCAGGAGGCTGAAGCAGGAGGATCACTAGTTCTAGGCCAGCCTCAACAACTTAGTAAGACCTTGTTTCAAAATAAACAATAAAAAGGACTAGGGATGTAGTAGCTCAATACCTAATACTGCTGGGGTAGGGGGAAAACAGTACAGGAATTAAAAATAAAAAATACAACTATAAAGTTTAATGAACAAAGTTTTGTTAAAGTATTAAGTTAATCCTCTTTCAATAATATTTACTGAGCACTTTTTTCTAGGTACTAAAAACTGTGCTTGGAGATGCTGGAGAGACAATAAACAGCCAATAAAACAGTGATGTTCTTGTATTCACAAAGCTCAGATTGCAGTGGGATAAACTAACTGGTGAATCAGATGGTGATTATGATACCATTTAGCTGCCAAACTCTCCATAAAAAGTGGCAACAGAAAGTGGATGCCACTCTTTGTGTGTGTGAGGGAAGGGTGTGATCAGGAAAAACAGGATGTAATTCTAAAGGAAAAGTCTTTGTAATATTATGCTTTATCTTAAAAATTCATGGAACCATTGCATCCTTAATTATAAAAACAGATTGTTTTCCAATATAAAACTAATATGCATCAAAATTGTTTTCCTCCAAACCTTTTAGGTATTTGATAGACTAAGGCACGTCACATTTCTCTGCATACTTCTCTCATAATGGCTCTCCATACTTCTGCCAAATCAATTTAACCTGGAGTGGGGATGGGACTGGGTATACCCAATTTGGAAATTTATCAATCCAATGTGAAAAGTTTGACACTGGTTTGGAGCAGGAGGACCTGAAAGTAGGTAAGACTTGAAAGAAATGGAAGTCAGCCATAAAGGAAATGTCAATCCAAGCAGAGGGAACAGCATGCCCAAAGGTCCAGGGGCAGGAGAGACCATTGCTTGAGGAATTAAAAGTCTTTCCAATATTCCTAGAAGATGGCGTTTAAGGAAGTAGTTGGGCAGATGAGTGGCTGAGTCAATGCTGGAAAGTAGGCAATAGCTAGATGATGGGTGACTTTGTAAGAAATTCATGATATGTATTATTTTTTAAGAGCAATGAAAAATACATTAAGAGTTTTAATTTAATCTTTTAGTGCAGGATCAGATATGTTTTAGATGGACTACTATGTCATATGGAAAACCACCTAGAAAGAAAGCAAAACTGAGGATAGCAAGTCTGATTACATGTAATTATTGCAGGAATTAGGGCAGGGCTTTAACTATAGTAATGGAACAGGAATTAAAAACACAGATAAAAATATTTAGAAAACAGAATAAAAGCATTTGCTGAATTAGATATGGGAAGATAAGATCAGTCCTTGAGAAGTCACAGAAATGACATCTGTGAAGAGGCAACAAAGAAAAGGAACAAGTTTCAAAGAAGGGGTGGTGATTAAGGTGGATTCAGTTTTGAATATGCTGATACTGAGGCACTTGTAGGATACTCAAAAGGTATTATCAGAAGTAGATATATAAATCTGGAAGTCAGGAAAGGTCTGGGATAAAGATACAGAAAAGAGTCATCACACATGGATGAATATTTAAATCAGGAGAGTTTATAAAAGTTATCCCAAGAGACAGAGTAAGTGACAGAGTAAGGACAAAGAAGCTTTAGAAAAGCAAAAATCCTAAAGCGTACCAAAACTTTAGGGGAGAACAAAAAAAGAGGGTGTTTCAAGGAAAGAGTGACACCAATATTCAAAGTGTAGGGATTAAGAAAATATATTTCTTGATCAAGAATGGGAGTGACTGATGACAGCAGCGAGGGTAGTTCAAGGGATTCATATAAAAAAGGGCAGAATACAGTGAGAGTGGGAAAAGCAGAGACAATTTTCTTACTCTTTCAAAATGTTTGTCAATGAAGATGAGGAGAAAAGTAGTGACAAGTTGGAAAGAAATAGAGGATAGAAGATAGACTTTTATCATTAGAGAGGAGAGAAAGGGAAGATGACTCTGATCTTTGAGGAGACATGATAGGAGATAAGCTCCAGAAAAAGAAGAGCTGGGTGCAGTGGTGCACGCCCCTAATCCCAATGACCGAGGAGACTGATGCAGGAGGATCAAGAGTTCAAAGCCAGCCTCAGCAAAAGTGAGGTGCTAAGCAACTCAGTGAGACCCTGTCTCTAAATAAAATACAAAATAGGTCTGAGTATGTGGCTCAGTGGTCAAGTGCCTCTAAGGGGTTCCAAAACTCATGCTTTCTAATTTCTCTGTGAAAGAATGTGAATGATCATTTATAAAGAAAGAAAGAAGGGTGGAGTTAAAGATCTGAGGCAAGTGGAATAGTTTGAAATAGCTGCTGAGAAATATAACTAGTGAAATGCAGAAGGATTGCTACCCAATAGTAGAGTTAGATATCTATGAGTAGAGTTAAGAAAAGGAGCTAGCTAGATTGATTTTGCTAGGTGGTATGTTAAAATACAGAGGAACAACAAGATTTATTACATTAGTAACAAAGAGCCATAAGAATGAAAGACTATTAAGTCTACTCTAGGCTGAATAGTGAAAGATATGGAAATAGGAGGTACTGACTAATAAGAAAAAAGAGTCAAAGGATGAAGATTTTTAATTTTTTTTAGTTATACATAACACTAGGATTGATTTTGACATAATTATAAAACATGGAATATATTTACTCTAATTCAGTCCCTAGTAGTTCTCCCTATCCTCTTTCCTCCCCGTTTCCTTCCCTCTATTCTACTGATCTTTCTGCTATTTACTTCAATTTTTTTTTTAAGTTAGTGTCTTGTGGACATACATGATGGTGAGATTCATAGCAGTATATTCATATATATACAGGGGCAAGTTAGGTCAGATTCATTCTACTGTTTTTCCCCTGTCCCATCTCTTCTTCCTTCCTCTCCATGCCCTTCATCTAATTCATCTGTCTCTCTTCTATTCTGATGGAATCCCCACTTCCCTTTCTTTCTCTCCCTACTCCCTCCCCCACTTATTCTGGACTAGCTTCCACAAAGCAGAAAACATTTGACCTTCAGCTTTCTGAATCTGCCTTATTTCACTTAGCATAATAGTCTCCCACTTAGAATGGAGATCTCAAAAAGATAATAACAGCAAGAACAACTTAAAATTAAGAAAATTCCTTAAGAATGCACAGGAGGGACAGCCTGAGGCAGTGGCACACACCTGTAATCTCAGCAACTCAAGAGAGTGAGGTAGGAGAATTGCAAATTCAAAGCCAAGACTCAGTAACAGCAAGCCCTAAGCAATTTAGGGAGACCTTGTCTCAAAAATAATAGATAAAAAGGGCTGAGAATGTAACTCAGTGGTTAAGCACCCCTGTGTTCAATCCCCAATACTAAAAAAAAAAAAAAAAAAAAAAAAAAGAAGTGCATGGGAGGGTGGGAATGCAGCTCAGTGGTAGAGGGCACAAAGTCCAGAAATTCAATCCCCAGCACCACACACACAAAAAAGTGCACTGGTTTGATCAGAGGTTGAGGAGCTCCTGCCTTGCAGTTTCAGTCTTTTCTGTGAATTAAATGATAAAGTCATTTGTTGAAATAAAGCAGGATATGATAAAGACTAAAATTTACAAATAAAGGAAAAGATTTTTGAAGAAAAGAAAATAGTAAGAGCAGACTACAAATTAAGAAATAATGCTGGCAGCATAAAGAGCCTAGCTGATTTTAGAAATCATTAATGAACAGTAACACCAGTCTACTAATTCTAAGATAACTTAAGAGCAATACACTGTTTTGGCACAGATATTCTTATGGAAATTTTAGTTTTTCAAAATATTTTAGAAATAAACAATCGTGTTTGCCTCCATGGGGGAAAAAACTTATAGGACACATGCCAAACTTACGGAAAAAGGGCATCAAGGACTCTCTGGCCAGTCAGCAAAGGATGATTGGCTGGCAGCTTCTCAGTGACAGGACGAACTTGACGAACAGGCCATACCTGGACCATGTTGAACTTCTCCTTTATACCTTCAAATTCAAGCTCCAAGACAACATCCTATAAAAAAAATACAGCATGGTTTTAAGTGCAGTCAAATTTGTAAATGTTTCTTCCTCCAAAATTTAAGTAATCCCCAATTTCTCTTGGGAATAGGAAGGTGGTACATGGAAGTGAGAAGGGAGATTGATATTTTTTATTGTCAATTTTAAATATTGTCCTAAATTATTTTTAACCAGGTACATTATTGTTTTAGTGATTTTTTTAAAGTTTAGAAATATATTTTTAAAAAGGCATATATCAAGCTATAAAGAAACAGTTAAACAAGTTATATGTAAATGCCTGGGAAAATCTTAAAGGATATATAGTAAGATGCTGCTGGGACTAGGGAGAAGTAAAAATTTCATATTTACTTTCCATTCTCTGTTTTGTCTGTTTTATTATAATGATCTTATACAGCTTTAACAAAAAATAGCTATTGAATAAAAATCCTAAAATATTTAATAAAGTTGAACGTTTTTTATTTTTAGATGAATGTTTTAAAATACTTAAATATTTATACAAGCAAAAAGGTAATGAGTAATATAATAACACTTGTGAACACAGAGATTGTTTTAACTACTCACACACAACTTAAAAGTTCAAGGCCCTATAGAATTCTGTAATTTTCTTGAAACACAAATTCAACTTGTCTGCTTTAGGCTGGTTTCTCCATTTGGAATGAGTGAGTCTTTAAGCTATTGTGTAAAGCTAGGTGATTACCCAGAACTATAAACTTAACTCAGATCTTGTCCTCTACATATTGTAGAGCACAGATTTATTTTTGTGAAATTATTTAAAAATTATCCCTTAACACATTTTATTAGGAGGAAATTATAGGTTGTAATGGTTTTCTCAATAAAGTTATCTTCATGCCCTGTAAAGATGATTATAATTGATATTATGTGACTATAAATAAAATTAAAGAATTAAGTTTTAAGTGGTTCAAAGTGAGAGTTTGTATTATCCATTATACAATGTGACATTACATCACATATGATATACATACATATATCAATATGCATACATTATTGACAAAAATCAAAAGTATATTCAATCTAAGCCTGAAGAATAAGGGATTTAAATAAATGTAGCATCAGTTAAGAAGGCATAAAAACAATATTCTTACTAAAAAAGAAACCATATATTCTGCTTTTTGTACTCCCAAGTCCGAGTTAAAACAAAAATAACCTTAAAAAATAAGGATATAGGAGCCTGATGTGGTGGCACACAGCCATAACCCATCTACCTGGAGTGCTGGGGTAGGAGTATCACAAGTTGAGGGCCAGCTTTGGCAATGCAATGATATCCTTGTCCCAAAATAAAAAGAGGATTCAGTGGTAGAGCATTCCTCCTGAGTTCAATCCCCAGTACCAAAAGTAACTATTATTATTATCATTATCATTATAAGTATAGGACTGGACCTGTAGTTCAATGCTAGAGTGTTTGCTTAGCATGATCAAGGTTCTGGGTTTGATTTCCAATACCCACACACACAGATACACGCAAAATTAGGAGTCACTCAAAACCTATATCAATTCTTTTAACTACTTACAGTATCAATCACTTTTTTTTCTTTTTTCTTTCTTTCTTTTTTTTTTTTTTGGTGCTGGGGATCAAACCCAGGGCCTTGTGCATGCAAGGCAAGTACTCTACCAACTGAGCTATATCCCCAGACTATTTACAGCATCAAAATGGAGCAACTATAATATATAAATAGGGCTACTATGTGGGATAAAGTTCAAGTAATACTTACAGAGGTATCATAATTCCCAGGTGGGGCAATATAAGTGACAGTTCCTCGGTTTCGTGGGGGTAACATGATTTTGTGTTTGATGAGCGAGTTCTCATTGACAATTCCATAAATATCTCCACCAGTGATATGACTACCAACCTAGAGAAAAATGCGTTTAACATTTAGTGTTCAAATAAACAAACAGAATCACTTCTGATGCTATAAAAACAATTTGCTTCACTTATCAATAAAACATACTAGTTCTTCAATCCCACAATGCATTTAAGGAAAAATTTAAACTATGCTCATGTAGTCTATTTTTATTTGGACTAAGAGTACAAAATAGTTCACTAAACATTCATTTCACATTCTTTCACCAACTTCAGAAATTCTTGGTTACGTAGACATACCCGTAGGTTTTTGCATGGTGTAAAATCCCATTTAACATCTCTGCTAAGAGCAGACACATTTACTCCTCTGGGGATGTAGATACTTTGGGTCTGACTGCTGATATCTGACAAAGGTCTTTGAATACCATCAAAAATGGCTCCCATAATGCCGGGACCAAGCTCAACGGAGAGAGGTTTTCCAGTTCGGAGTACAGGGTCTCCAACAGACACACCAGCTAGAAATAGTGGTTGAGGAAAACTCACAATGAAAGTTTAAGGATATGATCAATAAGAATTATCACAGTTTAAAAGTAGAGGTTCCCTAACTTTCTCAATTCACAGCATCCTTAGTATTTCAATAATATTTCACAGTGTCCCAGGACAAAAAAATTATAATTTCAATTAATAAATAGTTACGTTTAAACAACTTAACAAATACATAAATATGTGAACAACTGAGTAGCGATGAAAGAATAATATGCATCAGTTGAAAGAAAAAAGAGTATAAATTTCAGCCCTAAATAACAGTAATTCTTATGAACAGGATGTTTATGCCTATTTTCAAACTTTGCGATCACAATGGAAACCCATATTCCATACTGACTTTTACCTATTTGCCTTTTAGCTTAGCAACCACCAAACACTCAGCTTTGCAAAGATATGACACCACCAACAAGAATGTAATGCAGCAAAATAATAAAAATGTTTATTATCTCAAGGTACTAGTTCATGTAGTATCTGACAAGATATCTAATATTTCTGTGTTAACCTCAAAAATTTTAAGTATTCTGGGCATCACATGAGTTTACTGCAGCTGCCCAGTGTCTTTGCAATTTGGGAACCACAGGGCTAAAAATAAAAGACAAGCCTCTCATTAATTCATCATTTCAAACACACCACTATAGAACAGTAGTCTCCCTAAAAGACAATAGTACCTGGACAAAAACATAAAGAACTAAAGAAGTGACTTTGAAAGGAAAAGTGTAAAATCTGTAAATAAGCACAAAAAATTCACCTTGTTCTCTAGTATTTGTTCATAAGAGTAAAATCAGTACTACTTTTCACTGAAAGCAATTTATCAATATCTACTGAAATTAAAAATGGTTAAATCTTTTTTTTTTTTTAAATGGTTAAATCTTAACCTAGGAGCCAACTTCTGTGAATTCATACCATGGTTACACTGTAGCACTGTTGATAAAAGCAAAAGATTAGAAACAATCAAATTTTCTGTCATTAAGAAATCAATTAATAAACTGATACGCCCATATAATGGAATTATATGTAACTAGAAGAAAAGGATAGGAGCAAGTATGAATCTCTCTAGAAAGCTCTCCAAAATAAACATTTTTATTCTCAGTATCTGATTATGAAAATTTTTAAACCTAAACAAAACTGAAAGAATTTTTCAGTAAACTCCCTCTATCATCTAGATTTTACCAATATTTTATTTTATTTAATACATTATTCATGCACATCTTCTGTAACACACATATTTTTAAGTGAAAAAAGTAGGATACAGAATAGTGCACATAAAATGCCATCTTGTGGGGGAAAAAGAAAGGAAAAATATGTATTTGCTTAGTTGTGCAATTAAGAAACTAGAAGGATATATAATAAAAGGAGTCAATTAAAGTGGTTGTGTGTTTTGAAAACTGACTAGGTACAGGATAACAAAATTAGGAAAGGTTGCCACTGTATTTATTTTCATTTATTTTAAATGTTTAAGCCATGTAAAATATTAAATAGGGCTGGGGTATAACTCAATGGTAGAGTTTGTGCTTAGCATGGAGAGGTCCTATTCAATGTCCAGCAGGTCCGCTCAAATGATTAAATAAACATAAAGGTAGCAATAGGAAAAAATCTTTTTGTTTAGATTTATTTTTTCAGATGATTTTGTTTTAAATTAGCACCCAGCATTTGAACAGGAAAACCAGTTACCAGCAAGTATGAATTTTAGAATGGTCAAAAAAGTAGTATAAAATAAAACTTGGTTAAATACCCAAATAATTAATGCTGGTTTAAACAAAGATACATATGAATGCCCCCAAAGGTGATTCCTCTTCACAAGACTCAAGTCTTAAACTCTTCATTTTTCAAAGAAAATTGTTTAAAAGCCAGTATATTAATAACCAAACAATAAGGATTTCCTAGTGCTAAAGGTATAATGGAACGTGTCACCTAGTGCTATTCATCAGAATAAAGACAGACTGGTAACTGATTTAACTATAGCTTTATTATTTTAAACAGAAATTATGGCTAGAGAATTTTAACCACACAAATCAATAGTGTTATTCCATTTATGCCTTATGTGTCCTTCTGAAAAAATTCCAATTGCATACCCCTGAAGTCTGTGAACTCCTGAAACATCAAGAGCAACGAAAATTCAAAACATTAATACTAATTCCTTAAAATAACAGTACTGATTCCTAGCATCTTTTCTCCTTTTTTCAATATACTCCTATATCAGAAGCATATATACGTATGTATGCATGTATATAAAATATGTGTATATGTGTATGTATGTGTATGTATACATATCCAGACTCTTTATGACATCTACTTTTCCTGCTTCTAATATGACTGGTAGTTGCTGCTTTTACCTTTGGCACTTGAATTTAAATACACAGAAAGTGGCCGGAAATTGAATTAAAAAGGATACAAGTTTCTTCATACACCTGAATAGTAGCCATGTCACCTTCCAATCGAATAATCTCTCCAACCAACTCACTGTGACCCACTCTTACCAGCTCATACATGGCTGCACCTGCCATGTCACAGGCTGTAACCACTGAAGAGAAAAAAGACTGTTTAGATGACTTAAGACTTTGGTGCTCTGTAAATACAATAACATGACTTTCTAATGCATTCAAAACAAAGATAAAACTACCATTATGGAACACACTCGTAGTTTCACATAAATATGTATGTTTAGTACATGACATAAAGAGGTAAACAAAATAAATTAGTCTAAAGTTTATTAATTTATACACTATACATGAAAGCTATTTTCAAATGTCTGAGATCTATTAGGCAAATTCTTTCCTGGTTATCCTGAGGCATATTCTGATGAACTCAGGTTACTATAAAACATGTAATAATGGGTTTTCAAACATTAAAAAAATTAAAATTGGAATAAAAGCTTTAGAATGCCACACAATTCTCAGTTTGCTGTACTATCAGTATTTTTGATAAATTATACTTAAAGAAACATTTTTACTTTCTAATATTTAATTCAGTGGTTCTTAAAACTCTCCTGAAAGCCCTTTTTATAAACTAATGATAGCTCTACATAGAATAGCTCACATGCATCTGTCAATTTTTTTCATAAACAATGTTTATAATTAATCACCACCATTGGATAAAGTCCCATTTATGAACCCCAATTTCTTATAAAATTTGAGTCAGAATAAGATCTTACTATTTTTTTTTGCTGGGGTTGTGGCTCAGTGGTAGAGTGCTCGCCTAGTACGTGAGGCTCTGTGTTTGATCCTCAGCACCACATATAAATAAATAAAATAAAGATATTGTGTCCAACTACATCTAATAAATAAATAAATGAATAAATCTTACTAATCTGGACCATGTTGTCTAGTAAGCAAAAATCTCTTCTGGAAGGGAAAGAAAGTTGCCATAATTTTTAGAAATATGCAGGAATAAAGCCATTTTTAATATTTAGCCTTCTGATATAACTAATTAGAATTACATAACAGTCAAGACTTAAGCAGAAACTCTGAAAGTGTTAATATTTACCTAACCTGTTATATATACAAAGATTTGATATTTACTTTTATATCTACTATAAGAAAAATTAAGATCCATTGAAATATTACAGACAATGATCTTTAAAATCCTATTTCATGAGCCAAAAAGACTGCTATTTCTCTATTAGGTACTTAAGAATTCAGATTGGTACCAGGAGCAGTTTACTACATTTCTGCAGAATGATTTTACCTAAACTCTTTGATGTTGTTCTTTTCTCTGAAATTTCTTATGTTTACTTTGTCTGTCCTAAAGATCCTCATTATCTTTAAGAGGAAAATTGTTTCTCTTAATGGCAAAAGAAATTGTAAACAATGAAATATATAAATGAATAACTGTTTTATTATATGCCAGTGAGCAAATACCAAGTTCTTAGGAAAAAAGAGGCACAGTGACCAATAATCTTCAATTGCATAAATAGCAAAAATAGTATAATCATTTCCACCATGACTAGAGTAAGAAAAAGACTATAGCACAAGATTCATAAGAAGATTTAAGGAAAAATGAATTTTCAAGGCATTAACAATAATAAATCAATGGGCATGTTTTACCTAAGGATATTGTGAATCAAATTTTGTAGTGGAAATGTTCTACAACAAAATGAATAATGAAATGAGATTCAGTATGTAAAAAGTAAAACTCCCACCTGGCACAATGGCACAACGCCTTTAATCCCAGCTGCTAGGGAGGCTGAGACAGGAGGATCAAGTTCAAAGCCAGCCTCAGTAAAAGCAAGATGCTAAGGAATGCAGTGAGACCCTGTCTCTAAATAAAATACAAAATAGAGCTGGGGATGTGGCTCAGTGGTTGAGTGCCCCTGAGTTCAATCACTGGTACCCACCATCCCCAGCCAAAAAAAAGCAATATTCTCAAGTTTTGGCAGAATGGATATAAAGTTTAAAAACTACTTTCCATAGCAGTAAGGAAAGTCCTCAGAAAACTTGGAATGGAACTACAATTTGACCCAGTTATTTATCCCACTCCTTGGCTTACACCCAAAGGAGTTAAAATAATCATACCATAGTGATGCAGCCACATCAACATTTATAGCAGCTCAATTCATAATAGCTAAACTATGGAACCAACCTAGGTGCCCTTCAACAGATGAATGAGTAAAGAAAATGTGGTATATACACACAATGGAGCTTTCCTTAACCATAAAGAAGAATGAAATTATGGCATTTGCTGGTCAATGGATGGAGTTATAATGCTAAGCGAAATAAGCTAATCCCAAAGAACCAAAGGCCAAAAGTTTTCTCTGCTAATTCACAATAAGGCTTGGGGGTGGGGCAGGGAGGTGTTGGGGAAGAATAGAGGTACTTTAGATAGAGGGGAGTGAGAGGAGGGGAGGGGGTATGAGGTAGGAATGATAGTAGAATGAATTGGACATTATTACCCTAAGTGCATATATGATTACATGACCTGTGTAATTCCACATCATGTACAACCAGAAGAATGAGAAGTTATATTCCATTTATGTGTCAAAATGCATTCTTCTGTCATGTATAACTAATTAGAAGAAATTTTAAAAAAGAAAAAAAACTGCTTTCCATTACAGTATTAGGTCCTTAAATTTCCCTCTCAAAGGTAGCCAGCTATGTGATACTTTAAATAGCCATTCATAATAATTTAGAAGTGAAAAGAGCTAAAGTTGCTATCAATTCTTTGAAGATAATTATTAAAGTTCAAAACAAATTAATAGATTAACAGAATGCCTGCTATCTTCAAGGCATTACATACTAAAAGCTATAAACTTTATAGCTTTTTTTTAATCTCAAATTTAACAACAACAAGAAAATAAAAGATATAGGTAAAAATAAATACCAGTTATACATTTACCTAATATAAACATAAATAGAATAACACAAAGTAGTACCTCAATGACTCAAATTTACATGATCAATGCTAGATGAACTCTTATGATAGAGACATTACTTTAGTCCACAGTCTTTAAAAGATCTTTTAAAGACAGAATTTATGTAAGTAAAAAGAAACTTGCATGCCTCTATCTAAAACATCGTGAAAAGACATTAATCAAAGTTAGGAATCATTAGTCTTACACATTACTTACCAGGCCCTGAGACCCCATGAACATAACCAAATGTGCTTTCTTTATCTTCATCAATTATTTTGGGTAGCTTGGAGAAATCCATCATGTTAATTTACCTATGGTTAAAAAAAAAATGGTCAGTGGCTACAATAGTTATGAGGAAGGGATAAATAGGCAGAGTACAAAGGATTTTTAGTGCAGTGAAACTATGTTTTTAAGGTAGATACATGTCATTAAACAATTGTCCAGGCCTACATAATGTACACAGGAGCAAACCCTAACATTAAATATGGACTTTGGATAATAATAATGTACCAATGGGAGTTTCATTACTGTCACAAATTTACTACTCTGTTGGGTAATGTTAATAATGGGGCAGACTCTACATGTGTTGGGTCAGGGGATATATGAGAAATCTCTGCTCTATATTGCTCTGAACCGAAAAATGCTCTAACAATAAAGCCTACTTTAAAAAAAGTAAGTCAAGAGTAAAATCAGAGAATAAAATCACAAAGAGATATAGAAGGCCTTATAAGTGAGCAGAATATGATCTGAGGGGAAAGAAAAATGTAAAAGAACATACAGATGACACTGATAGGTGGTGAGGGAGAGAGTAGGGCAGCTTGGTATTTTGTTTATAATGATAAAGATAGGGTGTATTCTGGATGCATCATTTAATTGAGAGACAGAGACCAAGGCTTTATGTCAGACATACTTGTTATAGTTAGCATTTTTGCTACTATGACCAAAAAACCTGACAATTTTAGAGGAGGTAAGGTAGAAAAAATGAAATTTATTAAAAAAAAACTAAACCAGATATTACAGTCGCAGATGTCACATAAAAGCAAATAAACATTACTAGGTGTCTTCTGTAGCAAAATTAAATTGGAAGGGCAGTCCAGGGAAGAAGTAAAAAAAGGAAACTGATTTATTACAATTTTTGTCCTCTTGAAGATACAACAGAAGAAGCCACTAAATAAGAGCAGGTATGGGACTGAAAAAGACTGGAATATAGAGACAAAGCAAGGTTTTTAGAAACTACTAGGTAATGGGGTGGGGAATAAACAAAATCTAAAGATAAATATGTTAGGAAATGGATTTGGAAAAGTTTTAAAAGAAGAATGAATAAGCTAATGTGGTCAATTTTTAGTATTCAGAAAAATCAAAGATTTTAAAAGTCAGAGGGGTATCTGACAATCATCCAGACTAACTTCTTTCCCAAATATGGGCATTTCTTCTGTAGCACTAATGATACATAGTCATCTGCCTTTTAAAGTGGAAAAGAGCACAAGATCTTGAGTCAGCAGACTTGGGATCTCATTCTGGTTTTGCCAATTATATGCTGCAGAAGCCCTGGACAAATCAGTATCTTACTATTTATCTAAAAAATAGAAATAACCCTACCACTTATTCTAGAGCTGTGATTAAATTTCGAATTTGTTTAAATGCTCCTTCTGGCATTTAAAATGCTTACAAAAAATTTTATCAGCAATTTTACTACTTGAATAGGGCCTTAGTTTTGAAAAAGTCATTTTTAATTTTTATTTACTATTTGTTTTTTTTTTTTTTAGATGGAATTTCACTGTTTCCCAAGCTGTTCTTGAACTCCTAGACTCAAGGAACACTCCCACATCAGTCTCTGGAGTAACAGAAAACAGGTGTGCATCACAATGTCTGACTCTGCCATTCTATTTTTAGAAATTTCTTCCTAAAAAGTTTTGCTTAAGACAACCTCAATCTACCTCCTGGTAACATCTGTTCTCTGGCCATGGTTTCTTCGAACTTCTGTAGACATACAAAGAGCAGGTTCCTTCTCTAAGTAAACCCTTCTTAATGCCTTCAGCTGTCCCTCAAAGCAGTCTTGCTCAGATTCCTCCCCCCTTGGATGACCCTTTTTCATGATGCCAATATATCTTTTAAAACGAACAAAACAAAACAAAACCAATACTCCAGATGTTGTATAAGCAAGAACTAAAGAGTATCCATCTATTCTGGATACGTCTTTTAATTGAGAGACAGAGACCAAGGCTTTATGTCAGACATACTTGTTTTAGTTAGCATTTTTGCTACTATGACCAAAAAACCTGAGAATTTTAGAGGAGGTAAGGTAGAACATCATGGCAGAAGTGTGTGGCAGAGGAAAGCAGCCAGAAATGTGGAAGCACAGAGAGAGAGAGGGAAAAAAAAAAAAAAAAAGAGAGAGAACTGAGAAGGACAGAAACAAAATACATACCGTAAAGGTACATCCCCCCAATGAAACACCTCCTCCAACCACACCCTACCTATGGTCACCAATCAATACCTATCAGAGAATTAACACATTGATTAGGTTAAGGCTGTTATAACCCAATCATTTCATCTCTAAACCTTCTTACATGGCCTCAAACATGAGCTTTGGGAGACACCTAATAGTTAAACCCTAACAAACATGAATTTATAAATTGTGGCCTTGAATAAATCACATTCTTTCATCTTTTTAAGCCTCAGTTTCATCTGCAAAATCTGATGGGGTGTGGTGGGGCATCTAATAGTATGCCTAACAGAAGTACTGATGACTACTAATTTTACTGTGTTAACTCAAACTAAGATATGCTTAACGTCTAAAAAGCATCTAATGTATCCTTACCTTTTTGTTATTTGAGCCAAACAGAGGCTGTGGCCTAGTTCCCCCCACCAGCTATAATGTTTAATTTACTACAACTTTTTTTCTGGAATCACAGGAATTGTTTTTTAAGCATCAATAATGGTCACTTGCTTATATTATGGGGAGAAAATAAAATGGAGAAGATATAATCTTTCCCCCAAGCATATTCTGGTATAGTGGGATAAAAAGACAAATATGTAGTTACAATGAGATGGCACATGTGCTCTCATAGGATTAGTACAGGTTGATTTAGAAGAGCATACAGCAAAGTTATCTAACCTAGACTTGAGCAGGATGAGTGTGACTTAGAGAAATCCGAGACTTCAAAGATGAATAAGAAGGTATTAGAATACACAGTAAAGCTTCCCTACAGATGATTCAATTCTCCTGGGGGTGTAGGAAGGTGTTCTAAAGAGTTCGTGAGGTAATAAAAATCTCTGTTCTGATTTACACGCTTTCCCTTTAAAACTGAACAGTGAGGGTCTCCAAATGTATGAGTAATGATTAGTGGAAATTAAATGGGTTTGTTCATGATTCAGCTGTCTTGTGGGCTTATTAGCCAGCTGGATAATTCTAGCCACCATGGAAATACTGATGAATCTACCATTTTCAACTTTTTAAATTTTAGGCATACATTATTTAATTTATGCCAAAGACAAAAGGCATTAGAAACAGTAACATCAAACTAATAAGTAACATAAAGAGCCTCAGTGATAATTCTACAAATTTACCTACAGAAGACTTTCATCAGAGACACAAATTTGCATTCATTTGATTACTATTCTTACATAGTAAGATAACCCTACTTTTTAAAAAGCCACTGTTAAAAGGAAAAAAAAATCAACCAAGTATGAATAATTTAGCTTTATCTACTCCATTGTATTATATGCAAAGAGGTGGTTGCAAATACATCCCCAAACAGCTCTGAAACATCTTTCAGAATATCCGTTTTAAAGTGTAAAATTCTAAGCACTTTAGTTCACTTTTGATGTTTTAACACATTTAAATTCTTATCTCTGCCACAACCACACATACTCTGACACTTGCTGTGCTCATGACTGGAATATTTTTTCTTTCCATGGTTCATTTCTTATCATTTGGTCTCTGCTCAAATATACCCATCCCCAAAAGCCCTTCCAATAAAATAGTCACCCTCTTTCCACTGTCCTTCTCAATTCTCTTACCCTGCTTTTCTTAACTTCTGACAGAAATGGTCAAAACCACAAAGGAAATATACAGAAAGGAGATAACATTGGGGCCTCTGTGGGGGATTAAGTACCCAGACTCCCTTTCAAGGAAGAGCAGGAGAGTGTGGTTAGTAGAGAAGCGATAAATATCTGCCCTTGAGGGTCAGCCTTAGATAAACAGAACCACTTAGCCTACCCTCACACCTTTCACAGGGCAGCCTGAACCTTGTAATTAAGCAAAGTAGAGGTACAGAGGCCCAGCCATTTCAGCCTCATGTGGATACTATAAATTTCCCCATGTGGTTGGCTAAGGCTTTGTCCTGTTTGCATTGCATTTTGACTTCTGCCAACTCCGTTTCCATCCCCTTTCTTTAGGGATCACATATATTGATTCCTAAAAAACATCTTCCATAACAAACTTTCTTGGCATTCTACTGGTGAGGTGGTGCACACCTATAATCCCAGCAGCTCAGGAGGCTGAGGCAGGAAGATCATAAGTTCAAAGCCAGACTCAGCAACTCAGTAAGATCTTGTCTCTAAAACAAGGACAACAATAAAAGGTTGGGGATATGGCTCAGTGGTTAAGAGATGCTAGGTTTAATCCCTGGTATAATATCAAAACAAAACAAAAAAACCAATATTCCCAATTAGGGGATTTGACTTTTTTTAAAACAAAGCAATCATGATTATAACTAAAGATTTTACACATTTGTCAGATTATTTCCTTATAACTTTCTAGCAATAAAATTCCTGTAGAATTATGTACACATTTATAAAACTTGTTGGTATGTAATACCACCAATTGCATCCCAGATAGTTTACATTAAAAATGATCTCTTAATGTTTTCCATTTCAATATTTAACATATACATCATTAAATTCACATATCAATTATAACTAAAAAAATTTAAATGTTTTAAATTTATGTATTTGAATTTCATGATTATAATTTTTAATTTTAATTCCACTTACGGTTATAATCATATTTTATATATAAGACTCAGTGATATTTTGTCACATAGATATGTTTTCTCAATTTATAATTTACCCTTCTAGGTTTCTATTTCTTTTTGTATAATTTTGGCTTTAAATGTGATACTATCAATCACACTTCCTTTATGGTTGCTGTTTTTGATACCAGATTAATAATATAGCTCTCTATTGTAAACTAATATAATATTTATATACATTTTCTTCTTGTATATATCAATCTGAGTAGAATTAATTAGAGGTTTGGTATGTTTTTACCAAATGGTTAGCCAACTGTAAGATATTATAATCAAATATAAGCTTAAAATTAAAAAACCTGCATTTAGAGAATCCAAAACACTCAAATTATGAACAGACTGGAGAATCACTCCCCAGATAACTGAAAGTTAAATTCACATTTAAACCACCACAATTTTTGGTCTGTTTTCTGTCTGAGGTCTCTTGTAATTATTTATTTTCCAAATGGGGAAAGAGAATCCAAAACTGGCTTTGGAAAGCAGGTCAGATAGAGGATGGATCTCATCTAAACCAAACAACTGACAGAATCAGGCACTCAAATAGCCAAAGGCTTAATTTGTATAAGGAAATTAGTCCTCCTCATTCTTCAAAGTAAACCTTAGATAAAACCCTATAACAATACAGATAGATACCCAAGAGTTTATTTAGTTCTAAAGTACTAATTTCTAAGAGTTAGAAAATATGTTCCTAAGATCCAGGAGTTTCAAGTTCCAACTTAACAGTTAAATGATGGAAAAAACTCCAGAATTGGTCCAAGATATCAGGCCATTTTGAAGTATTTAAAATTTGCAATTCTCACAACTCTGATAGAAGATTTCCTATTGTAATTTTCAAGATTTTTCACCTAAGTACCCCAATTACAGAAAACTCCCATCAACACTCTAGTTCTGGACAAGGAATAGGATGCTAAGTAATCTACTATTAACGGCATTTTCTTGGTATGCTCTTGTATATTCTCTTTAAATAAAAACAAATTTTACAGTCTAATCTATCATGTATATTATTTGCTTTATAAGAAAAATACAAAAATGCTTTCCATGAGTAAAATTATTCATCAAGCAGACATACTATAGTGACTTGATGACTGAAGAGGAATAAGCATATAGCAGTTTGATAAGCATGGTCATACAACATAGATATGTTTTCTCAATTTGTTATCTACCTTTTCTTATTATCTCTGAAAATAGTAAAAATAAAAACACCCTACTAGAATTTTCTGCTTATGCCTTTGTGAAAAAGCAGACTTTTAAAAAAATCTTAATACAACCTTCAAAACATTATCTTTCAATATAAAAATCACTTTGAAAGTTATATTACATTAAAAGTCAATATTATCCCAAATCTCCATGATATAAGAAGAAAGCTATGAAATAATTTAGTGCTTCATAAAACAGTTTTGTTATCTCTTTAACAACTCTTTCCTAATACAATATATAGCTATCTTTGTTCAGTGGTAGAGTAGTTGTTTGCCTAGCATACTTGAGACCCTGGGTTTGATATCCTGCACACTGGAAAGGAAAAAAGTATGTACTATATACTTTCATAAAAATATGTGGCACTCAGAGAAAAATCAGCTCAATGATTACATAAAAATTTTGGCTTAGCTGTTTGATTTCTACCTTAAGGATAAAAAGTGAATGCAATTTATAACTAAGAAATCATTTAGTTAAACATTATAGCCCTCCTCCATACTTGTGAAATGTTAAGAAAACAAAACAAAAAACCCTCTGTAGGAAAGGAAAAATCCAGAAGGCAGCACAGGCAACCATCTGAGCCAATGAGTCATCAGTCCCTCCCCCGCAGGCACCACAGCAGAACACTGCAGTGGCAAATAACAACAGAGGCCCACTTATTTTCCCCTTCCATTTTATAAGGCCCAAATTGCTACTGGTTAATACATTATACCGAGTAATTTCATTATTCTAGAAATAATTCTTTTTACTACCAGACTTTCGGACAATGTAGCTGTTAGGAGGAATTGTACTACTACTAATGTTCCAAGGTAATATTTATTCAAATACAAAATCTTAGGTCACTTCATTGATAATAAAGTATCATTTTTATGTAACACTTGAAAATGTATATTCTATCTAATTCATTATTAATACCTAGCTTTGGAAAATATGATTTTTTTGAAAAGATGATGAATTCAACAGATTATATCAAATACTTATTTTCTCATATTGCTTGAATTGTACATATCTATGAAGTACAGTATGATCTTTTGAGATAACCATGTAAATACTTTAGTGGTACTAGATATATACTATCTTTATATGTACCACATATTTAGTACTATATATTATGCTTATATAATACTTACATTAATAATACTATAAGAATAATATATAGTATCATATAAATATAATATATAATAAATGTTATACAGTCATTTTGTGAAGCACTTTCTATTCATTTCATTTAACCCACCTAGCTAGCAACCCTATTAGAAAGGCTTATGTGTCACATTTACTTCACTATGCATACTGAGTTTCCGACTTTTGGCCTTGTCAATCAAACCTCAATCTTGTTTAGATTTTGGTAAGCCTAACATGGCAATTCTAGTTTCCTCGGCAATGACTGATTTAGAAGTAAACTTGTTTGATAAATATACTTATTATGAGCAATAAGAATTTCTTTGCTTTTTCAAAACAACATAGGCTAAACTGAGTATGTGGTGCATGCCTGTAACCCC